>NC_059128.1:229408-550343 GCF_020740605.2 Lemur catta | reverse complement strand
TGAAGAACTAGTCAAACAAAATAAGAATATTTGGGATCGTTTAGAATGCTCTTACGTAAAGTTATTCATATATGAAATTAGAATGATTGCACTTCTACATTCTTAGGATTATTGTGATGATTACATAGGTTAAAGTTATTCCAATAACTGGTCCTTCAGCAATGTGGGTGTCATACTTATGAGCTCATTACTTTAAAATGAACGTGCCTCTTGGTTTTCATATTCTAAAATCTTTGTATTTTCTGCACATCAGGAAGTTTGCAGGGCATGCAAAGAAAACCTCTTGCCTGGAAATTAGCCCTAAACCCACATGCTGTGCAGGGACCAGGGCTCAGTGGTTCCCGAGCGCCCCCTGGAGGCCCCGAGCACTGCTGGAGGGCAGAATCGTGTCTGGGCTCACCCTGGATCCGGACCACGGTGCCCTGGGCACAGTAGTATGTGCCTGTGTCCTCAGCAGTGACGCTCCTCAGCTCTAGGAACACTTGGTTCTTGTTTGTGTTTCTGGAGATGCTGACTCTGGACTGGAGGTTGGGGCTGTAGTTGGTGTTCCCATTAGCCCAGATCACACCAATCCACTCAAGGCCCTTCCCGTGGGGAAGGCGGACCCAGGACACGGCATATTCCGAAATGGAGCGCGTGTAGGCAGCACAGGTGAGGCTGAGCTTCTGTGAGGAGACCACCACTCCCTCCCCCCATTGCATAAGGTGGTCCTCGCTCAGGACACCTGCGGACAGAGAACAAGCGTGAGTGACACAGACACATTGCCTCATGGCCATCAGCCCGTTTCTGAACCCGTGGGACACTCACCCTGCAGAGCGGCCAGCAGGCAGAGCAGGGCCAGCGCAGGGGCCATGGGTTTCTCAGCGAGGACAGTGCTTCCCGGAGCAAAGACACAGAACGTCTTGCTCACACGCCTGCCTATATCTCTCCTTGAACCTGGGGCTATTTGCATAGACAGAGCTGCAGGGACACAGGGTGAAGGTGCCTCCTCGGTGGGAGCTCACTGTCCCCAGGGCTTTTGGGGAAAGGGCTCCTCCTGTACAACCGTGGAGGGAACCTCTGGGCTGTAGGAAGATGTGGATTCCGATACACTTCAGCACTGCAATGCTCTTCCTAGCAGCCTACGTGTGTGGCACCCTGCCAAACTATCTTTGGACGACCAGCTGAAATCCATGGTCAGTAACTGGTTTGTTTCAGGAACATAAAGTACTCTCAGGCTGGACAAATGTTTCTGCTTCCCTAAGCAACTAAACGTACTAACAATCAAATCTATCGTAAAGTATGAATGACTTCTGACACTGGAATTAACAAAAAACAGCGCCCTTTATTTCTTTTTTCTTTTTTTTTTGAGACAGAGTCTCACTTTCTTGCCTGGGCTAGAGTGAGTGCCGTGGCGTCAGCCTAGCTCACAGCAACCTCAGACTCCTGGGCTTAAGCGATCCTCCTGCCTCAGCCTCCCGAGTAGCTGGGACTACAGGCATGAGCCACCATAACCGGCTAATTTTTTCTATATATATTTTTAGTTGTCCAGATAATTTATTTCTATTTTTAGTAGAGACGGGGTCTCACTCAGCCTGGTCTCGAACTCCTGACCTCGAGCGATCCACCCGCCTCGGCCTCCCAGAGGGCTAGGATTACAGGCGTGAGCCACCGCGCCCGGCCTTATTTCTTTTCTTTTAGACATATTTTTCAACAATTGTTCATTTTAAAATTCTAAATGTAATTTGATATGAAAAATAGTTCAGATGTAGCCTCATCAGAGGGTGCAGCTGATAAAGTACGAAAGCTTCATGTTACTTACAAACATGGAGGGAGGAGACCAAGCAAAGAAAACAACTTTGCAAAGAAATTGTTTGAATAGTTCCAACTGAGGAAAGCAGAGGCCCAGGTGGACTTTCCTGGTGCTCTCGTGAGTTAGAACGTAAATTATTAAAGACCCCTTATGCTTTCAGCCGTGATGGTGACTGTATATTACTGGCTGTCTCATGAATTCATGAATTCAGAATTAAGGGAAACATGCAAAGCCCTGATATTCAGCACGTCCCCTTTTACTGTCTTTGCGACCAGCCCTGGGTGCCACCCCCTCTGCAACAGATCCCTCAGCTGACCCTCCGGCCTGAGCACCAGTGGTAAATCCCTGCGGAGAGGCGGGACTGTCGGGGGAGGGGGGGCATCTCCTAGTCTGTGGTGCCTGTTATTTCATTATGACTTACTCTTAGGTATGAGAAAGCAAGACCCCCATGTATCATCCCATTAAAATAGTAAATACAGGCTGACGTAAGTTAAAATAGACTGTTCAAAGCTGAAACCCATTATGCAAGAGCAGTTTAGAACAGAGGAGAACATCCCAACTGTGTCTGCTGTAGCCGTCCCCATTTGCTGTGTTTGCCTGGGAGAGAATGAAGGCATCTCACGGTAGGTGCCTGCAAGCGTCATCTTGTGGCTCCAGAAACTGCCACCACATGCATCTTACTGAAATCGCTGACTTCTTTCAATCAGGAACTGGTGAATATTTTTCTCTTGTAGATTTGGTTGCTATGCTCTGACAGGGGCATATTTAAACAGGCTCTCAGCCACAGATTAGCAAATTTACTGAAAAAAAGAACCTATAAATATCAGGAAATATGAAATAATCATGAATTGTTTGAAACATATACTACTGCCTTTAGCAAATAAACTAAGAAAATAAGCATGTTGCCAACTGTAGATGTGAACATTCCGAGCTGCGATACTGTGAACAGAGGATCCTGCGCTGACCTGAGTTGCCCTGCACGGATCCCACTTTCCCACGACACACACGTGCAGCCACACCCATCCACGCCATCCGCTCCTGCCGTGCGTCAGCTGTGCTGCTTCCACACACACATGATCTCATTCAACAGGTCCGGGGTGGCGGCTGCTCCATTGTGGCTCTCTGCTCCTCTGCTCCAAATGTCATGATGTCACATTCATAGAGCAACCTCTCTCAAGGCCTCAGGGGAGCCCCCCAGGCTGATTTCCCTGCTCCTCACTTTATTCCAGAATCGCTCAACATCAGGTCCTGTCATCTGATGCCATTTCTCTAGGACAGACCCTGGGGCCCCTGCCCGAGCCCTTGCAGACTCAGCCCACAGAGGCCCCGTGTCCTGTTCTCCCCAGGAGGACACCTGCCTTCTTTGCCATAATGTCCGTGTTCCTCACCCACACGCTGAGTGACCCTTCACCTGTGGCCACCTCAGGGCCACCCACAGCGTCCTGCACCACGATATGAGCTCACCAAAACCTGAGCTTGCAGCTCTCTTGGGCTTTACATAAACCAAGTGTGTTTTAGTGCTGTAGGAACTTAGAATTAAAAATACTATATAAATAGCTAAACTCAACAGAATAACTCTAAAGGAGCAGTGGGCACATTTGTCCTGCTGCTCCTGTCCCTTCCTCCACACTCCCTGATGTGCAGTGTGGTGTTAGCATCTTCCTGTCTGACTGTAGCCATTTCATAGGCAGGGACTGTACAAGGTGGCAAAGCCTCTCACACATTCAACTGTTTCCTACTTATGAGGAAGACATATCTGTGTGTACAGGTAGACATAGAAATAACTCAAGAATGGAAATTTCCTCATAAGATGGACAGTGCACCTCATTTTCCATGAGAGTCTCTCATGACAAACTACATTTTGGAAGAAATCTTTTCCAAAGCCCATGTTGTCTAGAGACAAATCCTTGTTCACTACATGACCCTGGTTCCCTCTTTATGACGATGGGGGTGAGAGTAAAACCAGGGGACGAGTTTGCTCTCCACAGGAAGGAGGGGGACACAGGAGAGGGCAGTCAGGAGGAGCAGAGGGGGGAGGATGAGGAGGCTCCTGGACAAAGGACCATCTGGGGCAGGCACTTCACACAGGAGGGGTCGACTGCAGGGTGCTGTGTCATCATGTGGAGTCACAGGGACACCACTCACAAGGACCTGGATGCCACCACAGGGAGCTCAGCACATTCAGGTTCCACCTGCAGGTCTCCCCGATGCCACAGGTGTTGAAGGTGACTCTGTGAGAGTCTCAGTGGACACATCCCACTCTGACCAATCACTCTCATTCTCTCAGCTACTAATGGCCACTTGCATTTCCAACGTGAGTCCAGGCCCAGGTGACAGCAGGAGGGTCCCAGCAGTGGTGGGTGACACAGTCCCATCAATCTTTCCCAGGTCCCACAGGAACCACAGCCTGGGCCACACCTGAGCTGCAGGTAAAGGGCCTCAGCCCCGGGATTTAGACACGGAGACCACATCCCCCATTTTCTAGGGGAAGAAGGAGAAGACGAAGATGTGAAAATAGAACCTAGGGAGAAAGAAAACAGACTTGCAGAAGAAAATAGAACTGAATTAGTTCTGCATCAGGAAAGTTTAGTTTTAAATGAGGAGAGAAAAATGTAAAACCATTAGGTTTTATGAGACACTGACCCTGCCCAGGTCCCTGCATGTCCCAATCTGAATCCCAAAGACTGTCCCACTCAGGGGTCCCACTGAGGTCTGTGCTGACTCTGGTTGGAAAATGCGCAGCAGGTTCCCCTGGGCTTCCTCAGGCCTCTGACCCCTGTGACAACCGCAGGGTCACTTCTACCCATGTGAGTGACATTCTGCCTTGTGTGCAGGTGAGAACGTGTTCATTTACTGGAAAAAGACGTTTCTAATTCAGTGCCTACAGTGACTAGCAAAGACACACAGAACAAGATAGATCACAGGATGAAATTTCTAGAGAGGAGGCCCCAAACTCTGACAGGAAATGAACCATTATTTTTCCCTCCACCTGCACCTGCCCGGGGCTGACTCTGCTCCCGTGTCTTGGGCGCCCCCTGGCGGCCCCGCGCTGCCTGGCAGGAGGTTTGTGTCTGGGCTCACACTGATGTCCCCTCACTGTGTCTCTGGCACAGTAGTACAGGGCCCTGTCCTCGGCTCTCAGACTGTTCATTTGGAGAGACACCGTGTTCTTGCCATTGTCTCTGGAGATGGTGAATCGGCCCTTCACGGCGTCTGCGTAGTATGTGCTACCACCATTACTAGTCCTTGAGACCCACTCCAGCCCCTTCCCTGGAGCCTGGCGAACCCAGTGCATGGCATAGCTGCTGAAGGTGAATCCGGAGGCTGCACAGGAGAGTCTCAGGGACCCCCCAGGCTGGACCAAGCCTCCCCCAGACTCCACCAGCTGCACCTCACACTGGACACCTGCAAACACAGACACATCCTGGTCAGAAACTGCCACACAGACCCCTGTTTCTCTCACTCACATGCACTCCCACTCCCAATATCTCCAGTTCTCCATGAATTACCTTGTAACAGAGCAACAAGGAAAACCCAGCGCAGCCCAGACTCCATGGTGAGTGTCTGTGTTCAGTGCTGATCACCGAATGGGGACACCTGGGAATGCCGGGGCTGGGGCTCCTGTCCCAGAGCTGCAGGGTGAGGGCTGGGCTGGTTTTCATCAGCAGAGGGAGGGCCCTATTTGCATGTCCCCTGCTATATAGCAAGCTCTTGGTGGGACAGCTGAAGGAGGGCAGGGCACACAGAAGTGGTGAGTGTCTGGGGGGAGATGTTTTTAGGCACTAGACTCTCATGGAGGCTCAGTTTTGCACACTAGAAATGGAAATGAAACTCAATCACAGTAGGAATGTTTCAGTGAATTCAGGTAATGATCGAAAACTAATTAACTTTAGGTTAAGAAAGCTTAGTTACTGAATATGATCATGTTCTGTGACCCATGCCTGTAAACCCATCACTTTGGGAGGCCACCGTAGGAGTGTCACTTCAGGCTGAGATTTTGAGGCCAGCCTGGCTGGCAGCACAGTGAGACAATGTTTACATGTATATATATACACATATATATATATGTATATTATTATTTATTTGTTTATATATATTTATATATACGTATATATATCTGACCCGGCCACTGTGGCTGCACCTTAGTAGTCCCAGACACTTGGGTGGCTGAGGCAGTGGGATCACTTGTGCCCATTACTTTGAGGTTGCAGTGAGCTATGATGATGACGCTGTTCTGTAGGTAGGTGGCATAACATGACCTTCTTTCCAAAAGAACAAAGAAGAAGAAAAAAACAGAAAAAGGAAAAGAGAATATTTATGTCAGTTTCCAGTAATTTTATATCATAAAATGGTCAGCCTCATCATTGTAGCATTTATGCCCATCAGGAATCCGTGTGCATGTGGGCGGGTGACAGAGTTCTAGTCACGGAGGCAGGAGAGATTCTCTGTTGTGACCTTGCTGATCCTTCAGGGGAAAGTTCAGAAAGGTGTCCTCTCTCTTCCACCCTTGTCCTATCTGCGTGACCCTGAAAACACTGTCACCATCCACACAAGAGGGGCCTGGGGGATGAAGGCGACGTTTTCTGCATATCACTGTGAAACGCTGAGACAAGAAGCTCCTTGGGTGCATGAGCTTTTGAAGTTGGCAAAGATGGAGCCACTCACACCCCGGCTTCTTGTTTCATTAGGTTATGATTTTCCTTATAGTTTCGTTATTTCATGTTGCCTTTACTTTTTGCTAAAAAAAGCCAGATATGATGGTCTAGAGGCATTAAAACCAAAAGTGCCTGATTTCCTAGTCAGGAGCCCCAGCTGAGGTGAACAGTGGTGTGCAGTTCTCTGTGTGCTAGGACACGGGGCTGAAAGCTAAGTGTGGACACAGAGCTATTTTGTCTGCATCAGCGAAAAGTTCTGTATATTCCTTGGATTAGATGCTCATGGAGACCCTTGAGACTATATTATTTGTTCATCAATCACACCTCACTAATAAAACTGGAAGTTATTAAACAGAGATTCATATTAGGGAAGAAAAGTTTTCACTACAACGTTGTGCTCAACTGGAGGTAAAATCAGCCCATGTGGGAGAAGTCATTTCCCTTTGTAGTGCTTCTCCATTATCAAAAAAACTTGGATTGAATTGGAATGCTTTTAGAGTAGTACATGAACTTGGGATATTTTGCAAACAAAAGGGTTTCTCAAAAGTTCTGGAAAACCTATCAAAATTAACCAAAAGGTAAGAAAATTTGAGATAGACTTCTAAATCCTAGAGCCCCAACTAAAATAAACAGGAATCATGCAAAAAAATAACATGGGGGCTAAACAAGTGTTGTAGGGTGTCATTACTGAGACCAAGAAGCCTAAACCTAGTTTGTGATGCCGTCTAAGCTTGTGAGGCTTCACCACTGCTCACATAACACACCGTCCACTCACGGGAAATCTTCAGATAATGTTGAAATTGTTGATCCAATTAGCATTATGAAATTTGAATGTCACAGTTTTAAGCAATTCTTGAATTCTTTCACCACTCTAGCATTAGCAGTTGCTTACAGCATTGTGGTCCAGTCCCTCAAGGACACATCAGTTGTTACCCCATGACTTGGTAGCAACTGAACAAACATTTAGATTTTACGACACCTGCTAGCATTTTCCCTATTGCCTGCGAGAGTAAACAATTTTGAAAGCAGTTCATGCATTATAGACACTCCTATCACCACAGATTCAGGCTCCTTTTACTACATCTTTTTAGCAGTCTCTCATCATGTTCCACCAGGACAGAGTGTGTGTTGGGGAAACATCAGGAAAATACTGGCCTTGAGCCATACTGGAACAAATATTATGAAGGACTTTAAGGGAAACACAGCAGTGCCATTCCAGGGAGGAAACCCTCGGGTTCATAATTCACAATGACACCATCAGTTCAGAATTCTAGACACTTGGCAGTCTACTGTGGTAGAGAATTTCAAACCGAGCACCCCTGTAGAACCTGTGAACATTCTGGTATTTTGAAACCCAGAGCTGACCCAGGGCCTTCAGGATAAGCTGATGAGCTTGGACAGTGAAAAGGTTTCACCCATGACATTGGACCAAGACCAAGACATTGGACCTGTCTAACTCCTCCTCCTACTCATCCTCATTAGTACTATGATTTGTTCATACTAATGAAATGTCTTCTTTTTTCCTGCTGACCTCATTGTTTTCCACCCATAATGGCCTTTGCCTGCTTTTCAAAGAAAAATTAAAAACATTTAATAGTTGTTGAGTGGAATAAGAAGTCAGATTCTCCTAGCTGCTGTCTGTCCACTGACATCTGAAGGCCCACCCTTCATCTTCCCTGTTTGCCCCACTCATGGGAATCCCAGGGAGGAATCACAGGTGCTTTCTCACCAGATGGCTGTCACAGGCCCAGACCCCACCAGACCCCCCTGCCCCACCAGGGAACTGTTGTGGAAACCTGAGCCCGTCTCCCTTCCTGCCCTACGAAGCCACTTGGGACTGTGTTGAGGGGCCTGCCCTGCTCTGCAGACACCTCAGTAGTGGAGAGACTAACCCTTCCCGTGTCCACTCAGTGTGTGTGTGTGTGTGTGTGTGTGTGTGTGTGTGTGTGTGTCTGTGCCTGCCTGTGTGTGCAGGTGTCTAACACCATCAGAGCCAACATCTGCACTACATGTCGGTGGGTCCCTGTGCCCTCGAATCCTGTCAGATAGAATCCATGTTGGGAGCCTGGTGCTGGGACACGGAGCACCGCGGGGTCCTCCTGCTCTTGCTTAGGACGCTGACTCCGTCTGCCCCTGAGGTCCCCGAGACGTATTCAGAAGGATTGCTAATTAATGTACATTTAGGAACAGGAAAAAGTGACTGGAACCCAACCTCTGCCTTTTGCAGGTCAGACTATTTTCTCTCATTACCACGAACATATCTAACTCAGAGACTGCAGAGGGAAGCACAGAATCGTGGATTCAGAGACGTTCCCCAGAGGAAACCACTTTATGGAGAGGAAGCCCCGACCCCGAGAGGACACCAGCCCTCACCCTCCACCTGCACCTGCCCTGGGCTGACTCTGCTCCCGTGTCTTGTGCGCCCCCTGGCGGCCCCGCGCTGCCCCGCAGGAGGTTTGTGTCTGGGCTCACACTGATGTCCCCTCACTGTGTCACTGGCACAGTAGTACAGGGCCGTGTCCTCGGCTCTCAGACTGTTCATTTGCAGAGAGACGGTGCTTTTGGAATCATCCCGTGACATGGTGAATCTGCCTTTCACAGATGCAGCATATTCTGCTGTGCCACCATTAGCCTGGTTTCTAATAAAACCAACCCACTCCAGTCCCTTCCCTGGAGCCTGGCGGACCCAGCTCATTGCGTAGCTGCTGAAGGTGAATCCGGAGGCTGCACAGGAGAGTCTCAGGGACCCCCCAGGCTGGACCAAGCCTCCCCCAGACTCCACCAGCTGCACCTCACACTGGACACCTGCAAACACAGACACATCCTGGTCAGAAACTGCCACACACACCCCTGTTTCTCTCCCTCACATCCCCTCCCACACCCAATGTCTCTAGTTCTCCATGAATTACCTTGTAACAGAGCAACAAGGAAAACCCAGCGCAGCCCAGACTCCATGGTGAGTGTCTGTGTTCAGTGCTGATCACCGAATGGGGACACCTGGGAATGCCGGGGCTGGGGCTCCTGTCCCAGAGCTGCAGGGTGAGGGCTGGGCTGGTTTTCATCAGCAGAGGGAGGGCCCTATTTGCATGTCCCCTGCTATATAGCAAGCTCTTGGTGGGACAGCTGAAGGAGGGCAGGGCACACAGAAGTGGTGAGTGTCTGGGGGGAGATGTTTTTAGGCACTAGACTCTCATGGAGGCTCAGTTTTGCACACTAGAAATGGAAATGAAACTCAATCACAGTAGGAATGTTTCAGTGAATTCAGGTAATGATCGAAAACTAATTAACTTCAGGTTAAGAAAGCTTAGTTACTGAATATGATCATGTTCTGTGACCCATGCCTGTAAACCCATCACTTTGGGAGGCCACCGTAGGAGTGTCACTTCAGGCTGAGATTTTGAGGCCAGCCTGGCTGGCAGCACAGTGAGACAATGTTTACATGTATATATATACACATATATATATGTATATTATTATTTATTTGTTTATATATATTTATATATACGTATATATATCTGACCCGGCCACTGTGGCTGCACCTTAGTAGTCCCAGACACTTGGGTGGCTGAGGCAGTGGGATCACTTGTGCCCATTACTTTGAGGTTGCAGTGAGCTATGATGATGACGCTGTTCTGTAGGTAGGTGGCATAACATGACCTTCTTTCCAAAAGAACAAAGAAGAAGAAAAAAACAGAAAAAGGAAAAGAGAATATTTATGTCAGTTTCCAGTAATTTTATATCATAAAATGGTCAGCCTCATCATTGTAGCATTTATGCCCATCAGGAATCCGTGTGCATGTGGGTGGGTGACAGAGTTCTAGTCACGGAGGCAGGAGAGATTCTCTGTTGTGACCTTGCTGATCCTTCAGGGGAAAGTTCAGAAAGGTGTCCTCTCTCTTCCACCCTTGTCCTATCTGCGTGACCCTGAAAACACTGTCACCATCCACACAAGAGGGGCCTGGGGGATGAAGGCGACGTTTTCTGCATATCACTGTGAAACGCTGAGACAAGAAGCTCCTTGGGTGCATGAGCTTTTGAAGTTGGCAAAGATGGAGCCACTCACACCCCGGCTTCTTGTTTCATTAGGTTATGATTTTCCTTATAGTTTCGTTATTTCATGTTGCCTTTACTTTTTGCTAAAAAAAGCCAGATATGATGGTCTAGAGGCATTAAAACCAAAAGTGCCTGATTTCCTAGTCAGGAGCCCCAGCTGAGGTGAACAGTGGTGTGCGGTTCTCTGTGTGCTAGGACACGGGGCTGAAAGCTAAGTGTGGACACAGAGCTATTTTGTCTGCATCAGCGAAAAGTTCTGTATATTCCTTGGATTAGATGCTCATGGAGACCCTTGAGACTATATTATTTGTTCATCAATCACACCTCACTAATAAAACTGGAAGTTATTAAACAGAGATTCATATTAGGGAAGAAAAGTTTTCACTACAACGTTGTGCTCAACTGGAGGTAAAATCAGCCCATGTGGGAGAAGTCATTTCCCTTTGTAGTGCTTCTCCATTATCAAAAAAACTTGGATTGAATTGGAATGCTTTTAGAGTAGTACATGAACTTGGGATATTTTGCAAACAAAAGGGTTTCTCAAAAGTTCTGGAAAACCTATCAAAATTAACCAAAAGGTAAGAAAATTTGAGATAGACTTCTAAATCCTAGAGCCCCAACTAAAATAAACAGGAATCATGCAAAAAAATAACATGGGGGCTAAACAAGTGTTGTAGGGTGTCATTACTGAGACCAAGAAGCCTAAACCTAGTTTGTGATGCCGTCTAAGCTTGTGAGGCTTCACCACTGCTCACATAACACACCGTCCACTCACGGGAAATCTTCAGATAATGTTGAAATTGTTGATCCAATTAGCATTATGAAATTTGAATGTCACAGTTTTAAGCAATTCTTGAATTCTTTCACCACTCTAGCATTAGCAGTTGCTTACAGCATTGTGGTCCAGTCCCTCAAGGACACATCAGTTGTTACCCCATGACTTGGTAGCAACTGAACAAACATTTAGATTTTACGACACCTGCTAGCATTTTCCCTATTGCCTGCGAGAGTAAACAATTTTGAAAGCAGTTCATGCATTATAGACACTCCTATCACCACAGATTCAGGCTCCTTTTACTACATCTTTTTAGCAGTCTCTCATCATGTTCCACCAGGACAGAGTGTGTGTTGGGGAAACATCAGGAAAATACTGGCCTTGAGCCATACTGGAACAAATATTATGAAGGACTTTAAGGGAAACACAGCAGTGCCATTCCAGGGAGGAAACCCTCGGGTTCATAATTCACAATGACACCATCAGTTCAGAATTCTAGACACTTGGCAGTCTACTGTGGTAGAGAATTTCAAACCGAGCACCCCTGTAGAACCTGTGAACATTCTGGTATTTTGAAACCCAGAGCTGACCCAGGGCCTTCAGGATAAGCTGATGAGCTTGGACAGTGAAAAGGTTTCACCCATGACATTGGACCAAGACCAAGACATTGGACCTGTCTAACTCCTCCTCCTACTCATCCTCATTAGTACTATGATTTGTTCATACTAATGAAATGTCTTCTTTTTTCCTGCTGACCTCATTGTTTTCCACCCATAATGGCCTTTGCCTGCTTTTCAAAGAAAAATTAAAAACATTTAATAGTTGTTGAGTGGAATAAGAAGTCAGATTCTCCTAGCTGCTGTCTGTCCACTGACATCTGAAGGCCCACCCTTCATCTTCCCTGTTTGCCCCACTCATGGGAATCCCAGGGAGGAATCACAGGTGCTTTCTCACCAGATGGCTGTCACAGGCCCAGACCCCACCAGACCCCCCTGCCCCACCAGGGAACTGTTGTGGAAACCTGAGCCCGTCTCCCTTCCTGCCCTACGAAGCCACTTGGGACTGTGTTGAGGGGCCTGCCCTGCTCTGCAGACACCTCAGTAGTGGAGAGACTAACCCTTCCCGTGTCCACTCAGTGTGTGTGTGTGTGTGTGTGTGTGTGTGTGTGTGTGTGTGTCTGTGCCTGCCTGTGTGTGCAGGTGTCTAACACCATCAGAGCCAACATCTGCACTACATGTCGGTGGGTCCCTGTGCCCTCGAATCCTGTCAGATAGAATCCATGTTGGGAGCCTGGTGCTGGGACACGGAGCACCGCGGGGTCCTCCTGCTCTTGCTTAGGACGCTGACTCCGTCTGCCCCTGAGGTCCCCGAGACGTATTCAGAAGGATTGCTAATTAATGTACATTTAGGAACAGGAAAAAGTGACTGGAACCCAACCTCTGCCTTTTGCAGGTCAGACTATTTTCTCTCATTACCACGAACATATCTAACTCAGAGACTGCAGAGGGAAGCACAGAATCGTGGATTCAGAGACGTTCCCCAGAGGAAACCACTTTATGGAGAGGAAGCCCCGACCCCGAGAGGACACCAGCCCTCACCCTCCACCTGCACCTGCCCTGGGCTGACTCTGCTCCCGTGTCTTGTGCGCCCCCTGGCGGCCCCGCGCTGCCCCGCAGGAGGTTTGTGTCTGGGCTCACACTGATGTCCCCTCACTGTGTCACTGGCACAGTAGTACAGGGCCGTGTCCTCGGCTCTCAGACTGTTCATTTGCAGAGAGACGGTGCTTTTGGAATCATCCCGTGACATGGTGAATCTGCCTTTCACAGATGCAGCATATTCTGCTGTGCCACCATTAGCCTGGTTTCTAATAAAACCAACCCACTCCAGTCCCTTCCCTGGAGCCTGGCGGACCCAGCTCATTGCGTAGCTGCTGAAGGTGAATCCGGAGGCTGCACAGGAGAGTCTCAGGGACCCCCCAGGCTGGACCAAGCCTCCCCCAGACTCCACCAGCTGCACCTCACACTGGACACCTGCAAACACAGACACATCCTGGTCAGAAACTGCCACACACACCCCTGTTTCTCTCCCTCACATCCCCTCCCACACCCAATGTCTCTAGTTCTCCATGAATTACCTTGTAACAGAGCAACAAGGAAAACCCAGCGCAGCCCAGACTCCATGGTGAGTGTCTGTGTTCAGTGCTGATCACCGAATGGGGACACCTGGGAATGCCGGGGCTGGGGCTCCTGTCCCAGAGCTGCAGGGTGAGGGCTGGGCTGGTTTTCATCAGCAGAGGGAGGGCCCTATTTGCATGTCCCCTGCTATATAGCAAGCTCTTGGTGGGACAGCTGAAGGAGGGCAGGGCACACAGAAGTGGTGAGTGTCTGGGGGGAGATGTTTTTAGGCACTAGACTCTCATGGAGGCTCAGTTTTGCACACTAGAAATGGAAATGAAACTCAATCACAGTAGGAATGTTTCAGTGAATTCAGGTAATGATCGAAAACTAATTAACTTCAGGTTAAGAAAGCTTAGTTACTGAATATGATCATGTTCTGTGACCCATGCCTGTAAACCCATCACTTTGGGAGGCCACCGTAGGAGTGTCACTTCAGGCTGAGATTTTGAGGCCAGCCTGGCTGGCAGCACAGTGAGACAATGTTTACATGTATATATATACACATATATATATGTATATTATTATTTATTTGTTTATATATATTTATATATACGTATATATATCTGACCCGGCCACTGTGGCTGCACCTTAGTAGTCCCAGACACTTGGGTGGCTGAGGCAGTGGGATCACTTGTGCCCATTACTTTGAGGTTGCAGTGAGCTATGATGATGACGCTGTTCTGTAGGTAGGTGGCATAACATGACCTTCTTTCCAAAAGAACAAAGAAGAAGAAAAAAACAGAAAAAGGAAAAGAGAATATTTATGTCAGTTTCCAGTAATTTTATATCATAAAATGGTCAGCCTCATCATTGTAGCATTTATGCCCATCAGGAATCCGTGTGCATGTGGGTGGGTGACAGAGTTCTAGTCACGGAGGCAGGAGAGATTCTCTGTTGTGACCTTGCTGATCCTTCAGGGGAAAGTTCAGAAAGGTGTCCTCTCTCTTCCACCCTTGTCCTATCTGCGTGACCCTGAAAACACTGTCACCATCCACACAAGAGGGGCCTGGGGGATGAAGGCGACGTTTTCTGCATATCACTGTGAAACGCTGAGACAAGAAGCTCCTTGGGTGCATGAGCTTTTGAAGTTGGCAAAGATGGAGCCACTCACACCCCGGCTTCTTGTTTCATTAGGTTATGATTTTCCTTATAGTTTCGTTATTTCATGTTGCCTTTACTTTTTGCTAAAAAAAGCCAGATATGATGGTCTAGAGGCATTAAAACCAAAAGTGCCTGATTTCCTAGTCAGGAGCCCCAGCTGAGGTGAACAGTGGTGTGCGGTTCTCTGTGTGCTAGGACACGGGGCTGAAAGCTAAGTGTGGACACAGAGCTATTTTGTCTGCATCAGCGAAAAGTTCTGTATATTCCTTGGATTAGATGCTCATGGAGACCCTTGAGACTATATTATTTGTTCATCAATCACACCTCACTAATAAAACTGGAAGTTATTAAACAGAGATTCATATTAGGGAAGAAAAGTTTTCACTACAACGTTGTGCTCAACTGGAGGTAAAATCAGCCCATGTGGGAGAAGTCATTTCCCTTTGTAGTGCTTCTCCATTATCAAAAAAACTTGGATTGAATTGGAATGCTTTTAGAGTAGTACATGAACTTGGGATATTTTGCAAACAAAAGGGTTTCTCAAAAGTTCTGGAAAACCTATCAAAATTAACCAAAAGGTAAGAAAATTTGAGATAGACTTCTAAATCCTAGAGCCCCAACTAAAATAAACAGGAATCATGCAAAAAAATAACATGGGGGCTAAACAAGTGTTGTAGGGTGTCATTACTGAGACCAAGAAGCCTAAACCTAGTTTGTGATGCCGTCTAAGCTTGTGAGGCTTCACCACTGCTCACATAACACACCGTCCACTCACGGGAAATCTTCAGATAATGTTGAAATTGTTGATCCAATTAGCATTATGAAATTTGAATGTCACAGTTTTAAGCAATTCTTGAATTCTTTCACCACTCTAGCATTAGCAGTTGCTTACAGCATTGTGGTCCAGTCCCTCAAGGACACATCAGTTGTTACCCCATGACTTGGTAGCAACTGAACAAACATTTAGATTTTACGACACCTGCTAGCATTTTCCCTATTGCCTGCGAGAGTAAACAATTTTGAAAGCAGTTCATGCATTATAGACACTCCTATCACCACAGATTCAGGCTCCTTTTACTACATCTTTTTAGCAGTCTCTCATCATGTTCCACCAGGACAGAGTGTGTGTTGGGGAAACATCAGGAAAATACTGGCCTTGAGCCATACTGGAACAAATATTATGAAGGACTTTAAGGGAAACACAGCAGTGCCATTCCAGGGAGGAAACCCTCGGGTTCATAATTCACAATGACACCATCAGTTCAGAATTCTAGACACTTGGCAGTCTACTGTGGTAGAGAATTTCAAACCGAGCACCCCTGTAGAACCTGTGAACATTCTGGTATTTTGAAACCCAGAGCTGACCCAGGGCCTTCAGGATAAGCTGATGAGCTTGGACAGTGAAAAGGTTTCACCCATGACATTGGACCAAGACCAAGACATTGGACCTGTCTAACTCCTCCTCCTACTCATCCTCATTAGTACTATGATTTGTTCATACTAATGAAATGTCTTCTTTTTTCCTGCTGACCTCATTGTTTTCCACCCATAATGGCCTTTGCCTGCTTTTCAAAGAAAAATTAAAAACATTTAATAGTTGTTGAGTGGAATAAGAAGTCAGATTCTCCTAGCTGCTGTCTGTCCACTGACATCTGAAGGCCCACCCTTCATCTTCCCTGTTTGCCCCACTCATGGGAATCCCAGGGAGGAATCACAGGTGCTTTCTCACCAGATGGCTGTCACAGGCCCAGACCCCACCAGACCCCCCTGCCCCACCAGGGAACTGTTGTGGAAACCTGAGCCCGTCTCCCTTCCTGCCCTACGAAGCCACTTGGGACTGTGTTGAGGGGCCTGCCCTGCTCTGCAGACACCTCAGTAGTGGAGAGACTAACCCTTCCCGTGTCCACTCAGTGTGTGTGTGTGTGTGTGTGTGTGTGTGTGTGTGTGTGTGTCTGTGCCTGCCTGTGTGTGCAGGTGTCTAACACCATCAGAGCCAACATCTGCACTACATGTCTGTGGGTCCCTCTGCCCTCGAATCCTGTCAGATAGAATCCATGTTGGGAGCCTGGTGCAGGGACACGGAGCACCGCGGGGTCCTCCTGCTCTTGCTTAGGACGCTGACTCCGTCTGCCCCTGAGGTCCCCGAGACGTATTCAGAAGGATTGCTAATTAATGTACATTTAGGAACAGGAAAAAGTGACTGGAACCCAACCTCTGCCTTTTGCAGGTCAGACTATTTTCTCTCATTACCACGAACATATCTAACTCAGAGACTGCAGAGGGAAGCACAGAATCGTGGATTCAGAGACGTTCCCCAGAGGAAACCACTTTATGGAGAGGAAGCCCCGACCCCGAGAGGACACCAGCCCTCACCCTCCACCTGCACCTGCCCTGGGCTGACTCTGCTCCCGTGTCTTGTGCGCCCCCTGGCGGCCCCGCGCTGCCCCGCAGGAGGTTTGTGTCTGGGCTCACACTGATGTCCCCTCACTGTGTCACTGGCACAGTAGTACAGGGCCGTGTCCTCGGCTCTCAGACTGTTCATTTGCAGAGAGACGGTGCTTTTGGAATCATCCCGTGACATGGTGAATCTGCCTTTCACAGATGCAGCATATTCTGCTGTGCCACCATTAGCCTGGTTTCTAATAAAACCAACCCACTCCAGTCCCTTCCCTGGAGCCTGGCGGACCCAGCTCATTGCGTAGCTGCTGAAGGTGAATCCGGAGGCTGCACAGGAGAGTCTCAGGGACCCCCCAGGCTGGACCAAGCCTCCCCCAGACTCCACCAGCTGCACCTCACACTGGACACCTGCAAACACAGACACATCCTGGTCAGAAACTGCCACACACACCCCTGTTTCTCTCCCTCACATCCCCTCCCACACCCAATGTCTCTAGTTCTCCATGAATTACCTTGTAACAGAGCAACAAGGAAAACCCAGCGCAGCCCAGACTCCATGGTGAGTGTCTGTGTTCAGTGCTGATCACCGAATGGGGACACCTGGGAATGCCGGGGCTGGGGCTCCTGTCCCAGAGCTGCAGGGTGAGGGCTGGGCTGGTTTTCATCAGCAGAGGGAGGGCCCTATTTGCATGTCCCCTGCTATATAGCAAGCCCTGGGTGGGGACCCCTGAGGCAGGGCAGGGCTGAGAGAAAAACTGTGTGACTCTACTGTGATAAATAATTAACTCCTCTTCACTTATCTAATTTATCGACACCCATAAACCATGTGCTGTAGGTGTCAATGTATTATGTATTTCACAGATGTAAAACTAACCCTAATTGCATCTAAAGTTTGCGTGTATGTCCAGGAACAGATATCCTGGAAGATTTAGGCTCAGTGTCTGGGTCTATAATCCCATCCCTGGAACCCACTGCAGACCAGAGCTGGAGAAGCCAACGATAGTTTCTTGAATCTCGATTCTGTAATAAAAGTATAAAGCATATTTTTGCGTTCCTCTTTTTATTAAATAATATGTTAAAATATTTCTAACACAAAGGGTCAATGGAGAAGCATTTTCAAGTACTTAATGTTTCACTTATTTTTACCTATTTGTCCAACACTCCTGTAACAAATAGTCTATTTAATTGTTCATATTTAATGATGTACAATTCATGTACAGTTTGCTTAACATATTTTAACTGTGTAAATGAAAGGTATTGACGTCACCATCACCCTATCTGCAACATTGAGGAAATCGCTTTCCCTCAATATTTACAAACGTCCTTCTAAAATTCCTGCTTCTTTCCTCTTCCCTCTTCCTCCCATTACCCAGGCACCTGCTAATATAGTTTCTGTTGCTTCATTTTTCACACTCTAGAATTTATATTGGTGGAATCATGTAACAGGTGCTGTTTTGGATTATTTTACTCACAGCACAGACTGTGGATGCAGCCACGCTGCAGTGTGCATGAAACCGTCATGGCTGTCAATGATGCAGTGTCCTAATGCATCATTTGCACAAAATGCTTGTTTAGTAAGCTACTGTTAATGTTGGGATTGCTTCGAATTCCTTGCTATTATGGATAAAGCTTCTCTTCACCTGGGAGAAGGAGGCAGCTGAGAGAATAGTTCTTCTTTTTCCATCAACAACACCAACATCATCATCATTCACATCAACACACCTGCACGGGCCATAGATTAGCACATTTCATTTAATATTTCAGATAACGAAAGTTATATGACCAAGAAAAAACCTAATATCTGCGGAGAGACCATGACTTGCTGGGAGAAACAGGGCCAGAGCATTAGCTTATTAGGCACAGCACACCACGCGGCACGTGGGCTGGGAAACGACTACACTGGACGTAGGCACTGGATCGCTGGAAGCTGGACTTGCTAAAGGGATTGTAGCTTAAATTTTCCAGGGGCCAAACAAACCCCCAGCACATACAGAATCATCTCTGCAGAGAAGTGTTTGCTCCTGAGTGACCAACAATGCATATGAAACAGAAAACACTTTCATGGCACAAGGGTGTGGAATGCAGGAGGCTGATTGCATACTCCAAATATTGTACTGGAAGTTTATGGAGAGCAGAAAAGTGAAAAAAATTAAGGCTTAAATTTGCATTGACTTCAGGCCCTGAGTCCTCCTATTTCAGGCGCCCGAGACCAGGGAATTACAAGGAGAAAACCCAGGACTCCTGAGGGAGAAGAGTGACGGGCAGAGACAGGAAACTCCGGTGTCTGAAAGGAAACCTCAGTTTCCCTCCGCACCTGCTCCTGGGCTGGGAAATGAGCCCCTCTGGGGTCCCCAGCTGGGGGAGGAGCCGTCTGCCCCTGATGTCCCGCGGGCTCTGGGTCCTGCCTGCCGGCTGCTGCGTGCTGAGCTGCATCGTGTCGTCCAGGAGAAAGTCTCTGATCCGTTTACAGACTTATTCCAAAGTGCTGGTCGTTAATGTGCATTTGGGGACAGGAGAAAGCGCCTGGAAGCCACTGTCTGCCTTTAGAGCAGGTGAGAGAATTTTCTCTCGTTACCACAAACGTAGCTGAGACTGCAGGGGAAGCTCAGGGTCGGGAACTCAGCGAAGCCCCCAGAGGAGACCGGTCTATGGAGAGGAAGCCACGACCCCGACAGGAACCCGGCCCTTCCCCTCCACCCGCACCCGCCCAGGCCGGCCCTGGGCTCAGGAGTCCCGTGCCCCCCTGGCGGCCACGAGCGCCCCTGCAGGGGGGTCTGCGTCTGGGCCCACACTGATGTCCCCTCACTGTGTGTCCCGCAGGGAATCCGGCCCTGTCCTTCGTGGGCACAGAGCTCAGCTTCAGGGACAACTGGTTCTTGGACAGTGATCAGGACGTGGCAGCGCAGCTCTTGCGGGACACGGTGTAACTTGCGCTCCCTGCGGAGCGTGTGTTCCTGACGCTGTCCCGTTCCGGGCCCCAGGCCTGGCAGAGGCAGCTCTAGCAGTACCCACTGCGTGGGATGGACAGGGCAGAGGAGACACAGGGGAGGGACAGTGTCTGAGATGGCGTCACCAGCCCTGAGCCCGACTCCTGCAGTCGCACCTTGGAAGCGACACCTTAGGACACTGAGCCTCGGTCCCTGCCAGCCACGTGCAGCAGCGGCCTCGCACCCGGTGCACGTCCGACCTCCGAGACGCCTCATGCAGCTGGCAGCAGCCAAGCACGGGACACAGCAGTCCCGTTTTCTTCCCGACCACAGCGCCGCCTTCCCCAGACCCCCGGCCCTGTCTAAGGAGTGCACTGTGACCGTACCCAGCCCATTAGTAGATCTACTCTGTCGTGGAGACTGAGGAGAAACCTTCACCTGGGGAAGCCTTGTGCTCACACAGCGAAGGGACTGAGATCTGGCTCGTGTTGGTCCTTCCTGCCGTCTTCCCTGAACCTCCCATGTACTGTGGTTCCCGTCTCCCCTGAGAGACTGGCACGGTACCGCTGTTAGGTGAGAGCCTGACCTGCCCTTCCCTCGATCCAAAAGGAGGTCATTGCAGGGGATGTTGTGTGGTGACGAGGCCAGCTGGGCTGAGTAGCATCTGCTTCCAACCCACACCTGAAACCTCCTTCTCTTATGTAGGTGAGGACACAGCCAGGTCCCTCCCCACAGAATCTCCAGGAATTTCCCCAGGCCTTTTTCCTCTTCCATACCCACTGTGCCTGCATGCCCTGGAAACACCAAACGCCTCCATGTCCGTCAACAGATGGGTCGATACAGAAAGTGTGGTCTACCACAGTTCCTCTCCATCATGTCGATTAGAAGCCTTAATCCACAGAGAAATGCAGCACATTGGAAGCAAAGAAGAGCGCAAAAAAAAAAAAATAGTAGCGTGGGAGCTAAACAAGTGTTGTAGAATACATTACACAGAAAAAGCAGCTAGAGCTCGTTTATAAACACATCTAAGGTTGTAAGGCATTTTCGCTACTCATAAAACTCACCATCCATTCATTAAAAGTCTTCTGAAAATGTTGATCAAATTCACATTATTAAGTTCACAATGCCATAATTTTAAGAGATTCTTGAACTTCCTTGGCCAATGGTTCTACCATTACCACTGTGGCATTACAGACCCTTCCTCGAGGACACCTCAGTTACTACCCTATGGCTTGGTAGCTGGACAGATCAAACACTTAGATTTTACCACAAGTACTAGCATTCTCCCTCCTGCAAAGACATCTGCACTCGAATGTTTATAGCAGCACAATTCACAATTGCAAAGATGTGGAAACAACCCAAGTACCCATCAATACATGAGTGGATTAATAGAATGTGGTATATGTATACCATGGAGTTCTACTGAGGTATATCAAACAACGGTGTTATAGCACCTCTTGTATGTTCCTGGATAGAGCTGGAACCCATCCTACTAAGTGAAGTATCCCAAGAATGGAAAAATAGGCACCACATGTACTCACCATCAAACTGGTTTCACTGATCATCACCTAAGAGCACATTTAGGAATGACATTAATCGGGTGTCGGGCAGATGTGGGTGGGGAGGGCATGGGTGTGTACATACATAATGACTGGGATGCGCACTGTCTAGGGGATGGACACTCTTGAAGCTCTGATTGGGGAGGGCAGGGGGACAAGAGCAATATAGGTAACCCAAACTTTGTACCTCCATAATATGCTGAAATAAAAAAAAAGAAACAATGTCATCTGCTTACAAGGTGGTGCTGAGTGTTAAAAACAAAGGCAGTTCAGCTGGGATTAAAAAAAAAAAACAAAAAAAACACTGGAAAGCAACTCATGTGTTATACCCACTCCTCTCACCCACAGCTTCATGCTGACTGTTACTGCATCTTTTTAAAAGTCTCTCATGAAGTTCACCAGGACGTTGTGTGTACAGGAAGAGATATCAGAGCAATGCACTTGGGCCATATTGGAACTAGTATTAGTAAGAACTTTTAAGAAAATACAGTAGTGAAATTACAGGGAGGCAATTCTTGGGTTCATATTTCACAACTACAGCATCAATTCAGAGCTCTGAGCACTTGTTGGCTACTGCAGTGGAGGATGCCAAAGTGAAAATTTTTATAGATCCTCTGAAGCTTCTTGTATTTTGAAGGCCACGGTTGACCCACGACCTTCAGGATAAACTGATGATCTTGGAGACTGAAAACCTTCCACTCATGACATGCGACCGAGGAGTTAGGTCTTCCTTCTGTTGCTTAGGACGCTGACTCCCTCTGCCCCTGACGACACTTTATGCTGCTTGCCGGCTAGAAGGAACGTTCAGTCCTGTGTGCTGTGCTCCATTGTGCTGTCCAAGAAAAATATTTTATTTATTTGTGGATTTATTCAAAAGTGCTGACAATTAATGTCAATTTGGGGACAGGAGAAAGTGATTGGAACCCAACCTCTGCCTTTTGAGCAGGTGACAGTATTTTCTCTCATTACCACAAACACATCTAACTCAGAGACTGCAGAGGGAAGCACAGAATCGTGAATTCAGAGACGTTCCCCAGAGGAAATCGCTTTATGGAGAGGAAGCCACGACCCCGAGAGGAAACCAGCCCTCACCCTCCTCCTGCCCCCGCCCTGGGCTGACTCTGCTCCTGTGTCTTTGGCGCCCTCTGGTGGCCCCGCGCTGCCCCGCAGGAGGTTTGTGTCTGGGCTCACACTGATGTCCCCTCACTGTGTCACTGGCACAGTAGTACAGGGCCGTGTCCTCGGCTCTCAGACTGTTCATTTGCAGATACAGCGTGTTCTTGGCGTTGTCTCTGGAGATGGTGAATCGGCCCTTCACGGCGTTTGCGTAGTTTGTGCTACCACCATTACCATTAATCTCTCCAACCCAGTCCAGCCCCTTCCCTGGAGCCTGGCGGACCCAGCTCATCCAGTAGCTGCTGAAGGTGAATCCGGAGGCTGCACAGGAGAGTCTCAGGGACCCTCCAGGCTGGACCAAGCCTCCCCCAGACTCCACCAGCTGCACCGCACACTGGACACCTGCAAACACAGACACATCCTGGTCAGAAACTGCCACACACACCCCTGTTTCTCTCACTCACGTCCACTCCCACTCCCAATATCTCTAGTTCTCCATGAATTACCTTGTAACAGAGCAACAAGGAAAACCCAGCACAGCCCAGACTCCATGGTGAGTGTCTGTGTTCAGTGCTGATCACCAAATGGGGACACCTGGGAATGCCGGGGCTGGGGCTCCTGTCCCAGAGCTGCAGGGTGAGGGCTGGGCTGGTTTTCATCAGCAGAGGGAGGGCCCTATTTGCATGTCCCCTGCTATATAGCAAGCACTTGGTGGGGTGGCTGAGGAGAGGGCAGGATACAGAGAAAAACTGCATGACTGTACTGTGATAAATAATTAACTCCTATTCACTTATCCAATTTACAAACACACATAAACCATGTGCTGTAGGTGTCAGTGTTCATGTATTTTATAGATATAAACATAGCCCGAAATGAGTATCGAGGTTGTCTGGTTTGTCAAGTAGCACAGATCTGGCAAGATTTAGGCTCAGTGTCTGGGCCTATAATTTCATCCCTGGAACTCACTGCAGACCAGAGCTGGACAAGCCTAGGACGGTTTCTGGACCCTCGAGTCTGTAATAAGAATAGAAAGCAAATTTATGCATTCCTGTTTTTACTTAAATAATATGTTCAAAATACTGGGAACACACAGGGTCACTGCAGAAGCATTTTCATGTACTTAATGTTTCACTTATTTTTACCTATTTGCCCTTAACTCTTTCCCTAACAAATCATCTATTGTTGATATTTAGTGATGTATAATTGATGTACAGGTTCATTAACATATTTTAACTGTGCAAATTAAAAGTATTGACGTCACCATCAGCCTGTCTGAGATATTGAGGAAATTGATTTCACTCGATATTTACACATTTTATTCTTTTTTTGGAGGCAGAGTCTTCCTCTCTTGCCCGGGTTAGAGTGCCATGACATCAGCCTAGCTCACAGCAACCTCAGACTCCTGGCTTAAGCAGTCCTCTTGTCTCAGCCTCCCCTGTACCTGGGAGTACAGGCATGTGCCACCACGGCCAGCTAATTTAGATATATATATAGATAGATATAGATATATAGATACAGATATATAGATATATAATTTATTAGTTCTCCAGCTAATTTCTTTCTATTTTTTTTTTAGTAGAGACAGGGTCTCGCTCTTGCTCAGACTGGTCTCGAACGCCTGACCTTGAGTTACCCTCCTGCCTCAGCCTCCCAGAGTAGGAGGATTACAGGCGTGAGCCATCTCGCCTGGATTCAATGTTTACAGTTGTCCTTCTAAAATTCCTCCTCCTTTCTCCTTCCATCTCCCTCCCTTTACCCAGGCAAGTGCTAGTTTATGTTACTTCAGTTTTCACTCTCTAGAATTTGTAACAGTGGAATCACGTAGCAGGTGCTTTTTACCTACTTTACTCACAGCACAGACTGTGGACACAGCCATGCTGCAGTGTGCCTGACACAGTCATTGCTGTCAATGATGCAGTGTCCTAAGGCATCATTTGCACAAAATGTTTATGTATTAAACTACTGGTTAATATTTTGATTGTTTCTAATTTCTTGACATTAAGGACACAGCTTATCCTTACCTGGGAGAAGTGGACAGCTGAGAAAGCTCTTCTTATATCAGCCACAACAACAGCAACATCATCGTCATCTATAAAGCATGACTGCAGAAGCTCTAGAGTAGCACATTTTATTTAATATTTCAAATAGCAGACGTTAGTTGACCAAGAACAAACCTAATATCTGCGGAGAGACCAGGACTTGCAGGGAGAAACAGGGCCAGAGCATTAGCTTATTAGGCACAGCCCACCAGGCGGCACATGGGCTGGGACAAGACTCCACTGGCCCTAGGCTCTGGATCGCTGGAAGCTAGACTTGCTAAAGGGATTGCAGTTTAAATATTCCAGGGGCCAAACAAACCCCCAGCACATACAGAATCATCTCTGCAGAGAAGTGTTTGCTCCTGAGTGACCAACACAGCATACGAAACAGAAAACCCTTCTTGTCACAAGGGTGTGGATTGTGGGAGGCTGATTGCAGACTCCAAATATTTTACTGAACGTTTATGGAGAGCAGAAAAGTGAAAAAAATTAAGCCTTAAATTTGCACTGACTTCAGGCCCCGAGTCATCCCATTTCAGGTGCAGGAGACCAGGGCATTACAAGGAGAAAACCCTGGACTCCTGAGGGAGAAGAGTGACGGGCAGAGACAGGAAACTCCGGGGTCTGAAAGGAAACCTCAGTTTCCCTCCGCACCTGCTCCTGAGCTGGGAAATGAGCCCCTCTGGGGTCCCCAGCTGGGGGAGGAGCCGTCTGCCCCTGATGTCCCGCGGGTCTGGGTCCTGCCTGCCGGCTGCTGCGTGCTGAGCTGCATCGTGTCGTCCAGGAGAAAGTCTCTGATCCGTTTACAGACTTATTCCAAAGTGCTGGTCGCTAATGTGCATTTGGGGACAGGAGAAAGTGCCTGGAAGCCACTGTCTGCCTTTTGAGCAGGTGAGAGTATTTTCTCTCGTGACCACAGACGTATCTGAGACTGCAGGGGAAGCTCAGGGTCGGGAACTCCGCGAAGCCCCCAGAGGAGACGGGTCTATGGAGAGGAAGCCACGACCCCGACGGGAACCCGGCCCTTCCCCTCCCCCCGCACCTGCCCAGGGCTGCCTGTGGGAACCCCTGAGGGGACACTTGCCCCTGAGCTCCATGGATGTCCCCTGGCTGTGTCTCACCCAGGAGGACACGGCCACACCCAAGGCCTTCAGGCTGCTCCAGGGCAGCTCGGCAGTGCCGATGGGGTTGTCCGTGGTGATGGTGACGTGGCCTTGGAAGGACGGGCTGCAGTGGGCATCTGAACCTCTAGAATAGGCCATGCCCACCCAGGCCAGGTCCCTCCCAGGCATCTGGCACACGGAGCTGAGGCGGTGTCTGACAACGCTGTGTCCAGACGCCCTGCCGGAGACCGTCAGAGACTCCCCAGGCTTTTCCCCTCTGCCCAGACTGCACCAGCTGCAGCTGTGTGGGAGATGCAGGACTCGGATCGGGGGCTCTGTCCAGCCCTCTCCCTGTGGGACCCCACCCCTGGGCTGGGAATGACCTTCAGGCACAGCCAGGAGGGGGCAGACCCCATCCTGGAGGACAGAAAGGGTGGTCCTGAAGACCCCAGCTGGGTGCTGAGGGAGACCCACTGTGCAGTGGGTTTAAACGGGACGTTCCCCTCTTGAGTTTGCACCTGTCCTGCCCTGCCCCGCAGGGGAGACTCCCCAGGGAGCACAGCCCAGCTCCACTAGGGCAGCAGGGGCTGAACTGAACCTCCTGGGAGGGGCAGGAAAAGGTCCCGATAACCCCCGTCCTCCCCACACACTCTGGTCCAGGTGCCCGCAGGACTGACTGGGCCTCCATCTCGCCCACCCCTCTCTGTGACCCTGTAGAGGAGGTTGTCAGAATCTAAATAGAGTCACATATGGGAAAAAGAGAAAAAGACCGATCTATAGAATGCAGCCTGGAAAGACTATGGGGTGAGGAGTTCATGCATCGATGCCACATCACAAGAACTATCACTCTCCTTCAGCAGCTGGCACTTTGCACAGGAGCGTGATCGGGGCCTGGGCACCCGGCTGGGGGTGAGGACAGTTGTTCCAGCTTCCAGCCATCCTCACCTTTCTGATTTGCCAGACGGGCACCAATGGCATTCAGGGCAAGTCGCTGAAGTCCTTTTGTATCCCGCATTTCCACATTCCTGCAAACAAGCAACAACAGGGAATATGTGCTCAGGTTTCCGAATGTCCACAGACTTGGGGGGACCACCATGGCTCCGCCCAACATCTCGTGGTGCTGCTTTATACGTTTGTGTCCCCCCGTCGCGGTCCTCCTCAGCCGCCTCTTTCCCTAGTAACCAGGTAAAGACGCCCACCTTGCTGGGACGAGTCCCTTCCTTCTCCCCTGCGTCTGTTCCCTTCTCCTTTGTATCCACCCTGTTCCTTAGTGTCTCTGAGGTCCAAAGGGTTCTCTGAGGGGGAAGAAAACTGCTATGGTCTGAGACGCGAGAAATAACCACCTAAAGACCGAATTGAGCCAAATCGGGAGTCTTCACTAGCCGGCCAGCGACTGCCCTCTGCCCCGCCCGAAGGTGGCACAGAGAGCAGCAGCCAGCCTTTGAAACAGAAGGTTCTTATATTGTAAGTTTGTGGGTGGATAATTACTAAGACAGAGCAAGCACGTGTACACAAAGCCTTGAGTAAGCATTGTATCGTTTTCTTATCTTTGGAGTAACAGGATCTGGGCAGTTTGGGCTCTGGGCCATGTTTTGTTTATGGAAAATGTGGGGGCTGTAAGCATTTTACACAGAACATGTGTGTGTAGTCACTTAGGAATTTCTGTGTTGGGGTAGCAAGCAGGAGCCAGCAGGTTTACGGAAGCAGAACGGCAGATTAATGATTTTTCGGCACGAAACTCAGACTCTAACAGAAACCTATGCAGCTTCCAAGGTATTTCCCTGATCTTGCACAGCAGGGGCAACTGGAGTGAGAAGCAGAAGGGCCTCCCTTTGTCCCCGCCTTCTCCCGTGGCCTGGGCAGGGTGGGTGACATGTGTGCACATCCCCAAGGCCCTAGGGCCACAGCAGCAGGACTTGGGTATATAGACTCAGTTCTTCATCTGGAGTCCGCTTTGTTCTGCAAAGGAAGGAACTCACCTTACAGGCCAACAGTCTGTTGTCTCCTGCGCTGGGTTAGTTACCCCGCCAGGAACAGTGTGTCATGTGCTGGGGTCCCCTGCACCCACCCACGCGGGCCCTATTGTGCGATGTCAGTCCACGGGCCACAGAGATGCCACCTCAGTCACACGGCGCACAAGAGGTTGCTGTGAGCTGGGCTGACGCCACGGCACTCACTCTAGCCCGGGCAACAGGGCGAGACTCTGTCTCAAGAAAAAAAAAAAAGCAGTGGCTCGATCTAGTTCTCATTAATGTATTCATGAGCCTTTAAGGACAATGGGAGAAATAAATGAAATAAGAACTAAAACGCTAGAAATACCCAGAAGTCACTGATTTTTCCTCCTTTTGAAACACGAAAAATGACAAACACTCAGCTAGACTAACTAGGAGGGAAGGAGAAAGTGGTCAAATAAATAGTATCAGAAAGGAAAGAGCAAACATTACGACTGACCCCACCAGAATACACCAGAAATGAGAGATGACGGCTCTGACCTTGGTCAAGGTCGTCTCAGTCTTCCCAGGTCCCAGGTAGGTTCCTGGTGGCAGCCCCGAGGATGGGCACTGAGAAGTGAAGTTGTTGCTGTCCACAGGGGTCTGGGCAACACGTTGACATTTCCAGACACACATTTTGGTAAGAATGAAAAATCCACTTTTGTTCAATCTCTGAGTTTCCTAGAATAATTCAGTAGATTCTGAGCCTAGATTCATGCAAACATATGGCAAGAGTTGACGCTCCCCAGACATGTGACCATATAAGAAAGAAAAAGGAATGCCAGGGGGAGAAGGATTGAATTATCACCCTAGCATGAGTGAGGGAAATATTCAGAATAAAATGCAGTTATCCTAATTCTGACCCCCACAATCAGACCTGAGCCACTCCCCCGGGAGTGCGGCTGTCGCGCTGCCGCACGGGGAAGCGTCTGACTCCACAAACTGTACTGGGGTCCCCGCAGACTCTGGGGTGCGGGGCCGGCTCCTGCTCAGACTCGGCAGTCACCGAGATCGCTGCTCTGTCTCCGGGCGAGGGGAGGGCGTGTGTCTGGAAACGGCCAAATTACTCGAGATCTCTGCACATGGACAGAAACCACGGGCTGTGGGAACCAGTGGGTCACACGGCAGAGAACAGTTCCTCGTGTGAATGGACACACTGAGCCAGGAGAAATTTAAGGAAAAATGTGGCCAATATCGAAATTATAATTGTTTTCGGACTACATGCTTGCCTTTATAGATCATCTGAGAGGCTCATGTAAAACCGTATTATCTTTTATGAAACTCTATGAGCACTGTGTGCGCCCCGAGGATTTACCTTTCTGCCCCCACCTACGGGTGGTCCTGGACCAGGCACCCTGCGGCCACTCTCCGCCATCCCCCCTGGTTTGTGCAAAGACCCACGTCCTGTGGGGGCCACGTCCAGGTGATGACACATCCTGGCAGGACCCTAAATAGCAGTCACGGCTGGGACACCCTGTGGTCCTTTTAAGAGAAACTGAGGCTCAGAGAGGCCCGGATGCTTCTGTTACCTTTGCTTGGACGGCAGTGCAGTTAGGAAGTTCCACTAACGTCCCCCCTTTCTCCGTCCCTGAATGTCACACTGCTCCTGGGCAGACAGTTTCCACAGCCTCACCCAGACCCCTGAGCATTTTCCTGCCTCCATGACAGGTAAATATTTTGGTGGCATATGAGAATGATTTCTCCTAATACAAGACACTTTTCACGTATAAAGACATCATCGGTAGGCACAGAATTCTGAACATGGACAGGCTCTCAGGGGAAACTGTAAGATGCAGAGGGAGATGTAAACTTTTGCTGGAAAGCTGACTTTAACCTCCTGTGCACCTGCCCTGGGCTGACTCTGCTCCTTGTGCCCTGAGCGCCACCTAGTGGCCCAGGATGCCCCGCAGGAGGTTTGTGTCTGGGCTCACACTGATGTCCCCTCACTGTGTCTCTCGCACAGTAGTACAGGGCCGAGTCCTCGGCTCTCAGACTGTTCATTTGCAGAGACACCGTGTTCTTGCTGTTGTCTGTGGAGATGGTGAATCGGCCCTTCACGGCGTCTGCGTAGCTTGTGCTACCACCACTAGCATAAATGTATGAGACCCACTCCAGCCCCTTCCCTGGAGCCTAGCGGACCCAGTTCATCTCATAGTTGCTGACAGTGAATCCGGAGGCTGCACAGGAGAGTCTCAGGGACCCTCCAGGTTGGACCAAGCCTCCCCCAGACTCCACCAGCTGCACCTCACACTGGACACCTGCAAACACAGACACATCCTGGTCAGAAACTGCCACACACACCCCTGTTTCTCTCACTCACGTCCACTCCCACACCCAATATCTCTAGTTCTCAATGAATTACCTTGTAACAGAGCAACAAGGAAAACCCAGCGCAGCCCAGACTCCATGGTGAGTGTCTGTGTTCAGTGCTGATCACCGAATGGGGACACCTGGGAATGCCGGGGCTGGGGCTCCTGTCCCAGAGCTGCAGGCTGAGGGCTGGGCTGGTTTTCATCAGCAGAGGGAGGGCCCTATTTGCATGTCCCCTGCTATATAGCAAGCTCTGGGTGGTGACACCTGAGGGAGGCCAGGGCCCAAAGATAAGGTGAGAATCCTGGGGGACTTCATAGGTCATGGTATTTTATAGATGAAACCGTACAAACAGAAGCATAGAGGGCTTATGCAACGTGCCCAAGAGGAAGCACATATCTGGTGAGAGGCACCTGCAGTATCTGGCCTGAGCTCCCCAGCCCTACATCCTACTGCTGCCCTGAACCAACTCCAGGATCAATGTGAACATGCCTCATAGCTTTTGCAAAATCCCCTTTCTGTAATGAGAACATGATGGCAGTTTGCTATATTCTAATGTTACAACTTCAAGGCTGTATCAAAATTTATGCCGCCTAAATCCACACTGCCCTTGACACTGTTGTGCATTAACTTTGACATGAGCCTCACTCGCCTGAGGGGATTCAGGTTTTCACAAACTGTCTAATACAACTGCTGTTTCCTCTGTGTTGGGCCCAGGGCACATGAGTTGGGCCTGGAAGGATCCACTGCAGTTTGTCCTTACATTTCCCTCTTGCCAGGCAGGTCCACACAGGCCCAGGTTCAGTCTATGGGGCTGCCACGTGCCTGTGACAGTAGCCAGCCCTGATCTCTGTGGAAGTCACACTGTGAGTGTGAGTGGTCAGGCTCCACTCTCCCCTGCTGCAGGTGGCCCTGTGGTCATACTTGACATCCACTAGTGTCCCCTCCCACCTGAACTATGGATCCTTCTAACACACAGCAGCATTTTGCAGTGAGGGTTGCTGTGTCTTGTTCCCTGATGTAGTGACTCGGGCCTCAGCACTGCAGAGCCATTGTCCTTGGTCCCTTGCCCAACTGCAGCCATGTGGTTGATGCAATTGACCTTCCCAGTGTGGAATGCAGTGGAGAAACCACAGAAACTGCCTCAGCCCAAGGGACTGCCCCTGCCTCCATGGGAACACACAAGCTTAGCCTCCAAACAGAGTTAGTGTCTATCGGTGGGAAAGGGCCTTTCATTGTTGGCTGGTCCACAGTCATGAGGACCCCAATTGAGTGGCACCAGACCAGGTCTCAGATTCAGGGGAGCACATTGTGTCCCCAGTAGTAATGATCCTACCTGGGAACCAGGATTTCTAACCAACCACAGTCTACCATTGTGGCAGTAAGAGGAACGATTTCAGAGGTTGTTACCATGGATGTCACAGGGCTCCTTAACTGAGTGAAGGATTCACTTGATGGCAAATTCACTAAGACCTTTGACTCTGGAAGGTACAGAAACTCTGACTGGATCCAGCACATGAGTATGTCTTTCCAAACACAAGGACTCACTCAGGACCACTAGCTCTGTGATTAGCATGCGTCCAATTCCTTTAGAGAAGGCTTTTCATAATGTTTTTAGTGCCAACTGCTGTTGCTGCAGCTTGAAATCATCTGGAGGTGGGAACCGATCACAATGTTTGGAAATTAAATGAAAGAATTCCTATAGATATTTCTTTTTGGCAACTACTCTAGTACTCTTTAATAAGCTCTCAACAATTTCAGATACTCAGAAGAGATAGTCTTACTCATTATTTTACTCTGAGCAGAATGTTAATCTTAACTCTTACTTATGTCCTGGAGATTTCCAACTTACCTCTCTCTGGGTAGATGCGTGTGCGACTTTTAGCCTTCTCCTGGTCCTTGGTGACGAAATACAGGAATGTTCTTTGCTCGATGCAAAGCCTTTGGCCTTCAAGACCCTATCTGAAAATCCTGCTGACTACGCCAGTTTGTGGGGTGTTAGCTACACTCCCAGCAAAAGTTGGGGTCCCTCAGACAGGGGTCGTCACACAGGAAGAAAAAATAGTATGAATCAGAAATAAAAATAAGACACAGAGCGAAAGATATAGTTTATAAAGTAAACATTTATGAAGATAGGCAAAGGAGGGTGCCTGGAAGATTATGTGCCCTCCCACTAAACATGCAACCAAGACTGAAGTTTTACACAGATATTTATAATGTACAGAGTTTTGGTTGCCAGGGGTAGCAGGGTTGACATAGTAACAGGTAGTTTGGCTTAGGGTCAAAGTCTTCAAAAAGGCTTCTATAGATCTTTTAACTAACTCTGTTTAGGTGAACAATGGGTTATAAAATCTTCTTAGGGCAAACCTCTAAGTTTTGTGATAAGGCTATTACTTAGGAAAAACAGAGACATCTTGGCTCTGGTTATTGTGTAAGAGAGATTTTCGAAGTCAAGCATGAGCTGTCCCTTATGCTATTTACTTTACCTGCATGGTTCAGTCTGGATCCTGTTAGGGCAGCATACCTTATTGATCAGCTTTTATCTCTGATCAGCTCTCATCTCCTGGGGCCTGTCTTTGTTGATCAGCTCCGCTTCCTGTGGCTCCATGCAAGACCTGCTTTGTCTTTCAAAGCAGGTGAGAACCACAGGCTTGAGACTGCAGCATCACCTTGGAATGCAGCTGCTACTGACCATTGAGACTCCCTCCTGAAGCCAGGCAGCTTTTGATATGCGAACTAATATGTTTACATTTTCCTTTAGGGCAAAGCCTTGCAACACTCCTGAAATCATTTCTGTTATTAAAAATATAGGGGGCATTTCTATAAATCAATATTTCTTACGCTCAACAACTAATGGCCCATAAATATTTGAAAAAATTCACAATGTCCCTAATCATCAGGGAAATGCAAATCAAAACCACAATGAGATATCACCTAACTCCAATGGCTTTTACCAAGAAGTCTCAAACCATTATATGCTGGCATGAATGTGGAGAGAAAGGTACACTCACACGCTGTTGGTGTGACTGCAAATTAATGCAACCTCTATGGAATATGAATCACATGTCAATAATAAAGCTGGAGGTTGATAACCAGTAATTCATATTACTAATGTAAACTTTTCGTTAGAATATAGTACTCAGCCTGGTGTAAAACTGGCTTTCATGACAGAAGTCATTGCACTTTTTAGAGCTTGTGGATTAGCCAAAACTGGGATAAAATTCATATGTTTTTGCAGTAGTGCATGAAATTGGGATGCTTTGCAAAGAAAAGTGTTTCTCACAACTTCTGGAGACCCTATCAAAATGAACAACAAGCTATGGGACAATTTAGATAAAGTTCTAAGCCCTAGAGATCTGACAAATGTAACTTTGGAAATCATGCAAAAAAAAAATAATAGCATGGGAGTTAAACAAGTCTTGTAGAATATCATTACACAGAAAAAGCAGCCTTGAGCTCGTTTATAAACGCACCTAAGCTTGTAAGGCATTACCATTACTTATAAAACACACCATCCATTCATTAAAAGTCTTCTGAAAATGTTGATCACATTGACATTATTAAGTTCAAAATGTCACAATGTTAAGAGTTTCCTGAACTCCCTTGGCCAATGGTTCTACCATGAGCACTGTGGCATTAGGGTCCCCTCCTTGGAGGACACATCAGTTACTACCCAGTGGCTTGGTAGCTGCACAGATCAAACACTTAGATTATACCATGAGTACTGGCATTCTCTCTACTGCATGGAAGAGTTAAAAATTCTTGAAAGTAATTCATGTGTTATAGCCACTCCTGTCACTCACAGCTTCAGGCTGCCTTTTACTGCATCTTTGTAAAAGTCCTCATGAAGTTCAACCAGGACAATGTGGGTACTGGAAGAGATATCAGAGCAATGCACTTGGGCCATATTGGAACTAATATTAGTAAGGACTTTTAAGAAAATACAGCAGTGAAATTACAGGGAGGCAATTCTTGGGTTCATATTTCACAACTACAGCATCAATTCAGAGCTCTGAGTACTTGCTGGCTACTGCAGTGGAGGATGCCAAAGTGAGAATTTTTATAGAACCAGTGAAGCTTCTGGTATTTTGAAGGCCACAGTTGACTCACGACCTTCAGGATAAGCTGATGATCTTGGAGAGTGAAAACCTTCCACTCATGACATGCGACCGAGGAGTTAGGTCTTCCTTCTGTTGCTTAGGACGCTGACTCCCTCTGCCCCTGACGACACTTTATGCTGCTTGCCGGCTAGAAGGAAGGTTCAGTCCTGTGTGCTGTGCTCCATTGTGCTGTCCAAGACGAAATATTTTATGTATTTGTGGATTTATTCAGAATTGTTGACAATTAATGTGAATTTGGGGACAGGAGAAAGTGATTGGAACTCATCCTCTGCCTTTTGAGCAGGTGACAATATTTTCTCTCATTACCACAAACACATCTAACTCAGAGACTGCAGAGGGAAACACAGAATCGTGAATTCAGAGAAGTTCCCCAGAGGAAACCGCTTTATGGAGAGGAAGCCACGACCCCGAGAGGAAACCAGCCCTCACCCTCCACCTGCACCTGCCCTGGGCTGACTCTGCTCCCGTGTCTTGTGCGCCCCCTGGCGGCCCCGCGCTGCCCCGCAGGAGGTTTGTGTCTGGGCTCACACTGATGTCCCCTCACTGTGTCACTGGCACAATAGTACAGGGCCGTGTCCTCGGCTCTCAGACTGTTCATTTGCAGAGACACCGTGTTCTTGCTGTTGTCTCTGGAGATGGTGAATCGGCCCTTCACGGCGTCTGCGTAGTATGTGCTACCACCATTACCATTAATCTCTCCAACCCAGTCCATCCCCTTCCCTGGAGCCTGGCGGACCCAGCTCACGTGATAGCTGCTGAAGGTGAATCCCGAGGTTGCACAGGAGAGTCTCAGGGACCCCCCAGGCTGGACCAAGCCTCCCCCAGACTCCACCAGCTGCACCTCACACTGGACACCTGCAAACACAGACACATCCTGGTCAGAAACTGCCACACAGACCCCTGTTTCTCTCACTCACATCCCCTCCCACACCCAATGTCTCTAGTTCTCCATGAATTACCTTGTAACAGAGCAACAAGGAAAACCCAGCGCAGCCCAGACTCCATGGTGAGTCTCTGTGTTCAGTGCTGATCACCGAATGGGGACACCTGGGAATGCCGGGGCTGGGGCTCCTGTCCCAGAACTGCAGGGTGAGGGCTGGGCTGGTTTTCATCAGCACAGGGAGGGCCCTATTTGCATGTCCCCTGCTATATAGCAAGCCCTGGGTGGGACAGCTGAGGGACGGCAGGGCCAAGCGAACAACTGTGTGACTGTACTGTGATAAATAATTAACTCCTCCTCACTTATCTAATTTATAAACACCCATAAACCATGTGCTGTAGGTGTCAATGTATCATGTATTTTACGGATGTAAAAGTAACCCTAGATGCATATAAAGGTTGCGTGTATGTCCAGGAACAGATATCCTGGAAGATTTATGGTCAGTGTCTCGGTCTATAATCCTATCCCTGGAACGCACTGCAGAGCAGATCTGGACATGCCTACTATTGTTTCTGGAATCTCAATTCTGTAATAAAAATATAAAGCAAATTTTTGCCTTCCTGTTTTTACTTAAATAATATGTTAAAATGTTTGTAACACAAAGGGTCAATACAGAAGCATTTTCATGTACTTAATGTTTCACTTATTTTTACCTATTTGTCCATCACTCCTGTAACAAATAGTCTATTTAATTGTTCATATTTAATGATGTACAATTCATGTACAGTTTCCTTAACATATTTTAACTGTGCAAATTAAAGGTATTGACGTCACCAACACCCTGTCTTCAACATTGAGGAAATCGATTTCCCTCAATGTTTCCACATGTCCTTCTAAAATTCCTGCTTCTTTCCTCTTCCCTCTTCCTCCCATTACCCAGGCACCTGCTGGTATGGTTTCTGTTGTTTCAGTTTTCACTCTCTAGAATTTATATTAGTGGAATCACGTAACAGGTGCTGTTTTGGATTATTTTACTCACAGCACAGACTGTGGATGCAGCCACGCTGCAGTGTGCATGAAACCATCATTGCTGTCAATGATGTAGTGTCCTAATGGATCATTTGCAAAAAATGCTTGTTTATTAAGCTACTGTTAATGTTGAGATTGTTTCCAATTCCTTGCTATTATGGATAAAGCTTCTCTTCACCTGGGAGAAGGAGGCAGCTGAGAAAACAGCTCTTCTTCTTTTTACATCAACAACAATAACATCAACATCATCATCATTCACATCAACACACCTACACGGGACATACATTAGCACATTTCATTTAATATTTCAGATAATGGAAGTTATACGACCAAGAGCAAACCTGAAATCTGCGGGGAGACCAGGACTTGCAGGGAGCAACAGGGCCAGAGCATTAGCTTATTAGGCACAGCCCACCAGGCGGCATGTGGGCTGGGACCAGACTCCACTGGCCGTAGGCACTGGATCGCTGGAAGCTGGGCTTGCTACAGGGATTGCAGTTTACATTTTCCAGTGGTCACAGGGTTGGGAAATTCCTATTCTGTTTCCTCAGAGCAATTTTCCTCCAGGATTGGGGACACATCATAAGGTGGCACCTCACAGATGGTTCTGTCCGAGAGAGGGAGAACATGTTTCTGAAATGCATTCAGACCCACCTCCCCTGTGTCCTGCAACGAATACAATTACCCTGCAGGGGACAAGAGGCAGAAATCAGTGTCCTAGCCCACTGGGGGACCTCATAGGAGATGGGAGCGGAAGACATGTCACCACTAAGGTTATGCTCAGAAAAATGACTCCTCTCCATCACGGGAACAAAGGCTTGATCTTCAGGGATAGGCAGCAAATCTGGAAGCTGAAGGGGCTGATGGAGAACTGCCCCAGCTGTGGGAGACAAGAACCAGGAGAAAAAAGACACTGAGAAGGTACTAGGGCAGCGACACCTCTTGGGGAGGGACAGGACAACGTGCAAGGGCACAGTGCAGACCACGGGGCACGATGCCTGCCTGGGAACCCAGCTCAGGGAGGACGTCAGAGAAGGCCACCTCAGGTCAGCCTCTCCCACTACATCAACTACTGTCAGTAAATGCAATATTGGGACAGACCTGGACAAGATGAAACAGATCCTCTCTAGAGCATGGGCTGTAAACAGAAAGCCAGGCAGGAAGCACACACTACGTATCAGTGGAGGACTGTAAACCTTCTGTGCTCACAGCAGAGAAAACCTTCCACACTTGGAGCCACTTCAACAATAAATTCCAAATGAAGTCTGACTAGAGCCACACAAACTTCCACAGTACAGGCTGGGACAGCCTAACGTGTGGACATATACAGGGAGGGAAACACATAAAATGAGATAGTAAGTCAATGGGAACCGTGAAACACGGCATGTCTGGCTAACATACAAATCTATGGGCTGTAACAAATGGATATCAAAAAAGTCATAATGAAAAACTATCAGACTGAACTTCAGAAATGACACATATTAGAACTGATAAAACAGGAAACATAAAGTGATTTTTAAGTAATGTGTTAAGATATAAAGGGAAACATAATATTGCCACAAATGAATATACGTAATTAGGTATTGACAAGGGGATTTTTAAGGAAGAGTCAAATATAAATGGTTATAGTGTTTAGAAGGAATTCAGTACAAATATGCCTTAGAGAAACAAACCAGCTGAGTTGTCTCCTTTCCAAAGAAATCGTGGCCTTGGAAATAGGTGCCAGGAACTTCACAGCAAAATGCAAAGGGAAACAACAATGAAGCAAAACATCAGTATCAAATAGTGTCATATAAATATAATGGAAATTCCACAAGTAGAAGTAAAAGGCCAGGCATGGAAAATAAATATTGAAGCAATAATGGTCACAAATGTTCTAAACTTCATGAAAGACATAAAAATCACAGATCTGAGGATGTAAGAGAAACTTCAAGCAGGATAGAACACACACAGGCTACTGACACACACGTGTGCATACACAAAACCTAACACATACCCCCACACACCATGAGCCATTTCCTCCACGTTATTCCTGTTAATTAATTGAATTAAAACTACTTCTATTTATGGCATGAGATAGTGTATAGTGTATGCATGCCTTCACTTATAGCCTTAGGCACACTCTTCCCCCATTTGGTGAATCCAATCCCCTGTGTAGCCTTTGGGGAGGGGTGGTTATGTCCAAACAATCTAAAACGAGCTCCAAATAAAGAAAAACAATCCCACCATAGAAGGTGTTTCTTTACCTTTTGTTACCTGGCCCAGGAAACACGTTTTACGTTTGATAATTTCCTGTGTGGTCTTCATCAGGTTCTTGATTACTTAGGAAAAGTGAGGTTTAAATGGACGATGATTTTTATATCGATTTAACTTTCTGTATTACTTTTAATGTCTTTTGGTTATCACTGTGGTTAAATAAGCATTAATTTAAAAAGACCTGTGATTCAATTTTGTTGAAGCATGTTGAGCCTTTGATCAATGTAGATAAAAGTTATGTTGCAAAAGGAAAACAATAACACACCTGTCAGTGTGTAACTCTGCGTATGGTTTCTGTGATCTGCTTACCTACTGTGGATGCTAAATTTTTCTGTGTTTCTCAAAGACACCTTTTCTCATAAAATTACTAAAATACTTTTAGTAATTAGTTACTAAATGAGCCACACAGAAGGTTCATCAAGCTACAGGGTTCCAGGACCTCAGAAATTTGAACTAGAAACGACAATGTGCAGTTCACATATCCAACCCTGTGCACAGTTCTTCCTAAGATTTCAGAACAAACCTCATGTAGTATTGAGACTCCCAAATGCTACCTCTTTCATTTGGGAAAACGACACTATAATTAAAATGTCACTATCTGTAACAGCTAAATTTAATTTGACAATATTCCTAACACTTTGTTTGGTTCACATTGTACTGGTGGTCTCTTTTATAAAGTTGACATTATCTGCTTTAATTCAACAAAGCCATAAACAAACAAACAAACAAACAACTACTCAAGGAATACAACAGGTCTCACCCAGATTCCCCCCATGGTCTATTGGTCTGTTCAGTTATTTTTTTTCCTCATAGGCAGGGACTGTACCAGATGGCGAAGCCTCTCGCACAGTTAACTGTTTCTACTTGAAATGGGGAAACATCTGTGTCTCCAAGTAAAAATGGGAATTACTCAAGAATGGAAATTTCTTCATAACACAGATGGTTTGCCTCAATTCCACAAGTATCTCCCCTGATGATCACTAAATTATCGAAGAAATGTTTTGTGAATCCCATGTGGTTTAGACACAAATCCTTGTTTGTTACATGCCACTGGTTCCTTCTTGATACCGACGGGTGTGAGAGTAAAACCAGGGGATGAGTTTGCTCTCCATAGGAAGGAGGGGGACACAGGAGAGGGCAGTCAGGAGGAGCAGAGGGGGGAGGATGAGGAGGCTCCTGGACAAAGGACCATCAGGGGCAGGCAATTCACACAGGAGGGGTCGACTGCAGGGTGTTGTGTCATCATGTGGAGTCACAGGGACACCACACACAAGGACCTGGATCACACCAGAGAGCTGTCAGCACACTGAGGTTTCCATCTGCAGGTCTCCCCGATGCCACAGGTGTTGAAGGTGACTCTGTGAGAGTCTCAGTGGACACATCCCACTTTGACCAATCACTCTCATTCTCTCAGCTACTAATGGCCACTTGCATTTCCAACGTGAGTACAAACAGATACAATGGAATGTATCTGCATCAGGAATGTACAGTTCTAAATGAGTAGAGTAAAATTGGAAACCGTTAGGTTTTATGAGACACTGACCCTGCCCAGGTCCCTGCATGTCCCAATGTGAATCCCAAAGACTGTCCCACTCAGGGAGTCCCAGTGAGGTCTATGCGCTGAGTCTGGTTGGAAAATGCGCAGCAGGTTCCCCTGGGCTCCCTCAGGACTCTGACCCCTGTGACAACAGCAGGGTCACTTCTGCCCACGTGAGTGACGTTCTGCCTTGAGTGCTGGTGAGAACGTGTTGAGTTACTACAACAAGACGCTTCGAATTCACACACTACAGGGACGAGCACAGAGCCACGAAAGAAGATAGGTCCCAGGATAAAATTTCTAGAGAGGAGGCCCCAAACCCTGACAGGAAATGAACCATTATTATCCCCTGGGCTGACTCTGCTCCTGCGTCTTGGGCGCCCCCTGGCGGCCCCGCGCTGCCCCGCAGGAGGTTTGTGTCTGGGCTCACACTGATGTCCCCTCATTGTGTCTCTCGCACAGTAGTACAGGGCCGTGTCCTCGGCTCTCAGACTGTTCATTTGCAGAGACAGCGTGTTCTTGCCGTTGTCTCTGGAGATGGTGAATCGGCCCTTTACGGCGTCTGCGTAGTATGTGCTACCACCATTACCATTAATGCTTGAGACCCACTCCAGCCCCTTCCCTGGAGCCTGGCGGACCCAGTTCATCCAGTAGCTGCTGAAGGTGAATCCCGAGGCTGCACAGGAGAGTCTCAGGGACCCCCCAGGCTGGACCAAGCCTCCCCCAGACTCCACCAGCTGCACCTCACACTGGACACCTGCAAACACAGACGCATCCTGGTCAGAAACTGCCACACAGACCCCTGTTTCTCTTACTCACATCCCCTCCCACACCCAATGTCTCTAGTTCTCCATGAATTACCTTGTAGCAGAGCAACAAGGAAAACCCAGTGCAGCCCAGACTCCATGGTGAGTGTCTGTGTTCAGTGCTGATCACCGAATGGGGACACCTGGGAATGCCGGGGCTGGGGCTCCTGTCCCAGAGCTGCAGGGTTAGGGCTGGGCTGGTTTTCATCAGCAGAGGGAGGGCTCTATTTGCATGTCCCCTGCTATATAGCAAGCCCTGGATGGGACAGCTGAGGGAGGCCAGGGCTGAGAGAAAAACTGTGTGACTGTACTGTGATAAATAATTAACTGCTCTTCACTTATCTAATTTATAAACACCGATAAACCATGTGCTGTACGTGTCAGCGTTTCATGTATTTTACAGATGTACATGTCACCCTAGATGCATATAAATATTGTGTGGCATGTCCAGGAACAGATATCCTGGAAGATTTAGGCTCAGTGTCTGGGCCTATAATCCCACCCCTGCAATCCACTGGGACATGCGTAGGATGGCTTCTGGAACCTCGATTCTGTAATAAAATTATAAAGCAAATTTTTTCCTTCCTGTTTTTACTTACGTAATATGTTAAATATTTGTAACACACAGGGTCAATGCAGAATGACTTTCAAATATGTAATGTTTCACTTGTTTTTACCTATTTGTCCATCACTCCTTCACTAGCAAATAGTCTATTTAATTGTTCATATTTAATGACGTATAATTGTTGTACAGTTTCCTTAACATATTTTAACTGTACTAATTAAACGTATTGACATCACCATCACCCTGTCTGCGATATTGAGGAAATCAATTTATCTCACTGTTTACACTCATCCTTCTAAAATTCCTCCTTCTTTCCTCTTCCCTCTCCCTCCTTTTACCCAGACAAATGCTAATATAGTTTACATTACTTCAGTTTTCACTCTCTAGAATTTATAATAGGGGAATCACGTAGCAGATGAGTTTTTCTTATTTTACTCACAGCACAGACTGTGGACGCAGCCACACTGCAGTGTGCATGAGTCATTGCTGTTAATGATGTAGTGTCCTAATGCATCATTTGCACAAAATGCTTATTTATTAAATTACCGGTTAATATTTTGATTGTTTCTAATTTCTTGACATTAATGATAAAGCTTATCCTCACCTGGGAGAAGTGGACAGCTGAGAAAGCTCTTCTTACATCAGGCACAACAATAGCAACATCATCGTCATCTATAAAGCATGACTGCAGAAGCTCTAGAGTAGCACATTTTATTTAATATTTCGAAAAGCAGAAGTTAGTTGACCAAGAACAAACCTAATATCTGCGGAGAGACCAGGACTTGCAGAGAGAAACAGGGCCAGAGCTGAGCTTATTAGGCACAGCCCACCAGGCGGCACCTGGGCTGGGACAAGACTCCACTGGACGTAGGCTCTGGATCGCTGGAAGCTGGACTTGCTAAAGGGATTGCAGTTTAAATTTTCCAGGGGCTAAACAAACCCCCAGCACATACAGAATCATCTCTGCAGAGAAGACCAACACAGCATACGAAACAGAAAACCCTTCATGGCACAAGGCTGTGGATTGTGGGAGGCTGATTGCATACTCCAAATATTGTACTGAACGTTTATGGAGAGCAGAAAAGTGAAAAAAAATAAGGCTTAAATTTGCATTGACTTCAGGTCCCGAGTCATCCCATTTCTGGTGCACGAGACCAGGGCATTACAAGGAGAAAACCCTGGACTCCTGAGGGAGAAGAGTGACGGGCAGAGACAGGAAACTCCGGGGTATGAAAGGAAACCTCAGTTTCCCTCCGCCCCTGCTCTTCAGCTGGGAAATGAGCCCCTCTGGGGTCCCCAGATGGGGGAGGAGCCGTCTGCCCCTGATGTCCCGCAGGTCTGGGTCCTGCCTGCCGGCTGCTGCGTGCTGAGCTGCATCCTGTCGTCCAGGAGAAAGTCTCTGATCCGTTTACAGACTTATTCCAAAGTGCTGGTCGTTAATGTGCATTTGGGGACAGGAGAAAGTGCCTGGAAGCCACTGTCTGCCTTTTGAGCAGGTGAGAGCATTTTCTCTCGTGACCACAAACGTAGCTGAGACGGCAGGGGAAGCTCAGGGTCGGGAACTCAGCGAAGCCCCCAGAGGAGACGGGTCTATGGAGAGGAAGCCACGACCCCGACAGGAACCCGGCCCTTCCCCTCCCCCCGCACCTGCCCAGGCCGGCTCTGGGCTCGGGGGTCCCGGGCGCCCCCTGGCGGCCACGAGCGCCCCTGCAGGGAGGTCTGCGTTTGGGCCCGCACTGATGTCCCCTCACTGTGTGTCCCACGGTGAATCCGGCCCTGTCCTTCGTGGGCACAGAGCTCAGCTGCAGGGACAGCTGGTTCCTAGACAGTGATCAGGACGTGGTAGCTCAGCTCTTGCGGGACACGGTGTAACTTGCGCTCCCTGCGGAGCATGTGTTCCTGACGCGGTCCTGTCCCGGGCCCCAGGGCTGGCAGACGCAGCTGTAGCAGTACCCACAGCGTGGGATGGACAGTGCAGAGGTGACACAGGGGAGGGACAGTGTCTGAGATGGCGTCACCAGCCCTGAGCCCGACTCCTGTAGCCGCACCTTGGAGGCGACACCTTAGGACACGGAGCCTCAGTCCCCGCCAGCCACGTGCAGCAGCGGCCTCGCACCCGGTGCACGTCCGACCTCCCAGACGCCTCATGAAGCTGGCAGCAGCCAAGGGGGGGACACAGAGGTCTCCTTTTCTTCCCGACCACACCGCTGCCTTCCCCAGACCCCCGGCCCTGTCTAAGGAGGCCGCTGTGACCGTACCCAGCCCATTAGTAGATCTACTCTGTCCTAGAGACTGAGGAGAAATCTTCACCTGGGGAAGCCTTGTGCTCAAACAGGGAAGGGACTGAGATCTGGCTCGTGTTGGTCCTTCCTGCCGTCTTCCCTGAACCTCCCATGTACTGTGGTTCCCGTCTCCCCTGAGAGACTGGCACGTTACCGCTGTTAGGTGAGAGCCTGACCTGCCCTTCCCTCCATCCAAAAGGAGGTCATTGCAGGGGATGTTGCGTTGTGACGAGCCCAGCTGGGCTGAGTGGCGTCTGCTTCCAACCCACACCTGAAACCTCCTTCTCTTATGTAGATCCGGACACAGCCAGGTCCCTCCCCACAGAGTCTCCAGGAATTTCCCCAGGCCTTTTTCCTCCTCCACACCCACTGTGCCTGCATGCCCTGGAAACACCACAGGCCTACATGTCTCTCAACAGATGGGTCGATACAGAGAGTGTGGTCTACCACAGTTCCTGTCCATCGTGTGGATTAGAAGCCTTAATCGACAGAGAAGTGCAGCACATTGGAAGCTAAGAAGAGTGCAAAAAAAAAAAAAAAATAGTAGCATGAGACCTAAACAAGTGTTGTAGAATACATGACACAGAAAAAGCAGCTAGAGCTCGTTTATAAAGGCACCTAAGATTGTAAGGCATTTCCACTACTCATAAAACACACCATCCATTCATTAAAAGTCTTCTGAAAATGTTGATCAAATTCACATTATTAAGTTCACAATGTCATAATTATAAGAGATTCTTGAACTCCCTTGGCCAGTGGTTCTACCAGTAGCATTGTGACATTACGGACCCTCCCTCAAGGACACATCAGTTACTACCCAATGGCTTGGTAGTGGACAGATCAAAGACTTAGATTTTACCACGGGTAGTAGCATTCTCCCTCCTGCAAAGACATCTGCACTCACATGTTTATAGCAGCACAATTCACAATTGCAAAGAAGTAGAAACAACCCAAGTGCCCATCAATACATGAGTGGATTAATAGAATGTGGTATATGTATACCATGGAGTTCTACTCAGCTATAAGAAGCAATGGTGATATAGCACCTGTTGTATTATCCTGGATTGAGCTGGAACGCATCCTACTAAGTGAAGTATCCCAAGAATGGAAAAATAGGCACCACCTGTACTCACCATCAAACTGGTTTCACTGATCGTCACCTAAGAGCACATTTAGGAATAACATTAATCGGGTGTTGGGCAGATGTGGGTGGGGAGGGCATGGGTGTATACATATATGATGAGTGCAATATGCACTGTCTAGGGGATGGACACTCTTGAAGCTCTGATCCGGGGGGCAGGGGGACAAGAGCAATATACATATCCTAAACTTTTGTACCCCCGTAATATGCTGAAATAAAAAAAAAGAAACAATGTCATCTGCTTACCAGGTGGTGGTGAGTGTTAAAAATAAAGGCAGTTCAGCTGGGATTAAAAAAAAAAAAAAAAAAAAAAACCCTGGAAAGTAACTCATGTGTTATAGCCACTCCTCTGACCCACAGATTCAGGCTGTCTTTTACTACATCTTTTTAAAAGTTTCCCACGAAGTTCACCAGGACATTGTGTGTATTGGAAGAAACATCAGAGCACTGCAATTGGGCCATATTGGAACTAATATCATTAACGAGTTTTAAGAAAATAGAGGCCGGGTGCGGTGGCTCATGCCTGTAATCCTAGCACTCTGGGAGGCCGAGGTGGGAGGATTGCTTGAGGTCAGGAGTTTGAGACCAGCCTGAGCAAGAGTAAGACCCCGTCTCTACTAAAAATAGAAAGAAATGATTTGGACTAAAATTATATATATCGAAAAATATTAGCCGGGCATGGTGGCACATGCCTGTAGTCCCAGCTACTTGGGAAGCCGAGGCAGTAGGATCACTTAAGCCCAGGAGTTTGAGGTTGCTGTGAGCTAGGCTGACGCCACAGCACTCCCTCTAGCCCGGGCAACAGAGCGAGACTCTGCCTCAAAAAAAAAAAAAAATACAGTATTGAAATCACAGGGAGTCAATTTTTGGGTTCATATTTCACAACTACAGTATCCCTGCAGAACTCTGGGTACTTGCTGGCTATGGCAGTGGAGGATGCCAGAGGGAGCCTTTCTATAGAACCTGTGAACCTTCTGGTATTTTGAAGCCCACAGCACCACCTTTACCGTAAGCACATCATATTGGACAGTGAAAAGATTCCACCCAAGGCATGTGACCAAGACCCTCGTCTAACTCCTCCTACTCATCCTAATTATTATTAATATCATCTCTTACTAACAAAATATCTTCTATTTTTCTGCAAACATGGTTGTTGTCTACACACAATATCATTTAATCTTTTTTTAAAAATCTTTTTTAAACCTAGTTGTTGAGAGGAATAAAGAGTCAGAGTCTCCTAGCTGGTGTCTGTCCCCCGCCATCTGAAGGCCCATCCTTCGTCTTCCCTGTTTGTCCCACTCATGGGAATCCCAGGGAGGAATCACAGGTGCTTTCTCACCAGATGGCTGTCACAGGCCCAGACCCCACCAGACCCTCCCTGCCCCCCAGGGAACTGTTGTGAAAACCTGAGCCCGTCTACCTTCCTGTCCCATGAAGCCACTTGGGACTGTGTTGAGGGCCCGCCCTGCTCTGCAGACACCTCAGTAGTGGAGAGACTAACCCTTCCCGTGTCCACTCAGTGTGTGCGTGTGTGTGTGTGTGTGTGTGTGTGTGTGTCTGTGCCTGCCTGTGTGTGCAGGTGTCTAACACCATCAGAGCCAACATCTGCACTACATGTCGGTGGGTCCCTCTGCCCTCGAATCCTGTCAGATAGAATCCATGTTGGGAGCCTGGTGCTGGGACACGGAGCCCCACGGGGTCCTCCTGCTCTTGCTTAGGACGCTGACTCCGTCTGCCCCTGACGTCCCGTAGGCGCTTTATCCTGCTTGCCGGCTGGAAGGGACGTTTCCCTCTGTGTGCTCTGCTGCATTGTGCTGTCCAGGAAAGAATCTTTTATTGATTTTCGGACTTACTGAGAAGTGTTGAAAATTAATGTCCATTTGGGGAAAAGAGAAAGTCCCTGGAAGCCACTGTCTGCCTTTTGTGCAGGTGACAATATTTTCTCTCATTACCACAAACATATCTAACTCAGAGACTGCAGAGGGAAACACAGAATCGTGAATTCAGAGACGTTCCCCAGAGGAAACCGCTTTATGGAGAGGAAGCCACGACCCCGAGAGGAAACCAGCCCTCACCCTCCACCTGCACCTGCCCTGGGCTGACTCTGCTCCCGTGTCTTGGGCGCCCCCTGGCGGCCCCGCGCTGCCCCGCAGGAGGTTTGTGTCTGGGCTCACACTGATGTCCCCTCACTGTGTCTGGCACAGTAGTACAGGGCCGTGTCCTCGGCTCTCAGACTGTTCATTTGCAGAGACACCGTGTTCTTGCCGTTGTCTCTGGAGATGGTGAATCGGCCCTTCACGGCGTCTGCGTAGTATGTGCTACCACCATTACCATTAATCTCTCCCACCCACTCCAGCCCCTTCCCTGGAGCCTGGCGGATCCAATACATCCAGTAGCTGCTGAAGGTGAATCCGGAGGCTGCACAGGAGAGTCTCAGGGACCCCCCAGGCTGGACCAAGCCTCCTCCAGACTCCACCAGCTGCACCTCACACTGGACACCTGCAAACACAGACACATCCTGGTCAGAAACTGCCACACACACCCCTGTTTCTCTCGCTCACATCCCCTCTCATACCCAATATCTCTAGTTCTCCATGAATTACCTTGTAACAGAGCTACAAGGAAAACCCAGCTGAGCCCAGACTCCATGGTGAGTGTCTGTGTTCAGTCCTGATCACCGAACCGGGACACCTGGGAATGCCGGGGCTGGGGCTCCTGTCCCAGAGCTGCAGGGTGAGGGCTGGGCTGGTTTTCATCAGCAGAGGGAGGGCCCTATTTGCATGTCCCCTGCTATATAGCAAGTCCTGGGTGGGGACACCTAAGGAGAGGGAATGTCCCCAGAATACTCTGAGTTTCCTGAGGAGGTTGGTGACAATGAATGTTTTAGAGGAAATGTCTTTTAGTATTATAAGATTAGGCTTTGATAAGTACTTCGCATGTATCCTCTCATTTCATGTGTACCCATGGACATGGGTCATGTGATGTAGTTGTGCAAGTTGCCTCCACTGTCAGATGTAAAACTGAACCCAGCAGCGTGGAGGGGCTGGGCTGTGTCTCCAGGGGCTCAGGCCTGGTCAGCGGGAGCCGTGGCGTCTGGTCCTGTCTCCTCACCAGCGCACGCGCCTGGGCCGGGATCCGACTGCAGCCCCTTAGCGCTCACGCCCCTGCAGGAGGAGGGCGCTTGGCGCTGAAGCCAGTTTCTTGAAGAAGCTGTCTGGGTTGTTTGTACGGCATTTTCTTTTCTTTTTTTTTTTTCCCAACGCAAATGACCTTGTAGCCACCGACAGGCTCACTAACTTCACACCAAACCTTTGTAAACTGCTCACTGTTACCATGTTGCTCCTCAAGCTTAGCCAATTCTGGTCAACCAGATGAAAGCCTTCAGCTAATTCCTTTGTCCTCAACTTTCCTGGATCTGGATCTTCTGACTCTTCGTGTGCTTGTGTTCCTACCAGCTGCTTCTCTGTCTGTCTTTGGCAGGAGCCACCCCTAGTGCAAAGGTGCTGTGTGACCCAGCTGCTCACACCACGAGGGTTTGTGTGTGTGCAAGAAAGGAGTTCCCAGACTGTTAATGCCACTATTTAATTATGAATTACTCTTACTGGGAATCCTGGGAGCCCATCTGTAAGCATGGAATGCCACCCCGGCCGTCCTCAGCCTGGGCACGGCGTGTGTCACGTGTCTCAGTTCCTCCCCCACCAGGCGCTAAGTCCAAGTACCAGACTGCCTTACATGGACTGTTCATCTGGCACATGTAGCTGGAGCTGTTCTCGTTGAATCTTTGTAAAACAGGGTACAGCGTGTCACTTGTGTGCACACCTCACAGGGCACAGGCCAGTCATTGTTAAGACCACCCGGTTTTGGGAGGCGTCCTTGGAGATTGTGAGCTGGCTCTTCAGGGATGGGCTGCAGTACTTGTCATTGTCCCACCAAATGTCTGCAAGCCACTCCAGGGCCATCCCTGCAGGCTGGTGGACCCAGCCCATACCATGCCAGAGGGGCTCAGTGAGAACCCAGAGAAGGTGCATGTCAGCCTCAGGGTCTGGGTGGGTGTCCCCAGCCCCAGACCAGCCTCCTTTGGGGTCACCTGTGACAGGACCCCTGTGGAGAAAGCCCAGGAGGAAGGTGTAGCCAGTTCAGGAGAGAAGAGGAGACTTCATCCCTGTCTGAGGGCCTGACCCGAGCACTCCCGGGGGAACGGGCAGCAGCAGGAGGGTGGGGCAATGCACATCCATGGCGTGGCACAGGAGTCACCCACCCAGGCCCTGTGCCGGGCTTTTCAACCCAGGAGAGGGTGGAGCTGGTGGAGATTTGCATTGGCCTCACCGGGGCCCTGACCCTCTAGGGAGGACTCAGGTCTCAGGACTCCACAGGAGAGAGTCTGTCATGAGGAGGAGGCCTCAGGTGTGGGCTTTCATGTCTGCCCTCCATCGGGGACACCTGCCCATTTCAGGCCTGGGAGTATGAGGACACAAAGTCCCCCGAGGGCCCTGTGGTCTCGCCAAGACTGCAAGGCCCCCATCCCTGCAGACAGTCTTCTCCTCGGACACTCATCCGGGAGCCCCTCACCCTTGCGGCTTCGTCCTGGAGGAGGGGAGTAGAGAGCAAGGCAGGTGCCCTGGCTCCTGCCTTCCAGACACAGGTGTGCGTTTGGCGAGAGCAGGTGCTATGCTGGAGAGCTCTGGTCTAATGAGTCTTCGATCAGCAGTGAGAGGAACAAAATTGTTAAAGTAAAATATATTTACATTTACTGTGTAATCAGTGCATGCTCATCAGTGAGTGTGCACATGTGTGAACTCCTGTAGAAACAGTCCACGGATAATAGACTGTGTCCTTGTGCACCGTCAGCCCTGTCGGGACACAGGGTGGCACTTCTGACGTCCGTCTTCATCCACCCGTGACTGAGCAGACTGTGGGCAGCTGGAGTGGACTCTCAGGGGCACAGCCGGCAGCAGCTTCTGACCCAGCCTCACTCTGCTCCTGCACTGGGGATGGTTCGTGCTCATCGGGCTGTGGAGACTCCTCCATCCTTGATTGTGCTCATTTCCATGTAAAATTGTGCAGAGAGCAACACAATGTTATGCACACACATACCCTTTTAGGCAGAGGAAAACACATATATGTTTCGAGATCTGGCTTTGAAATGTTTTGTCCAAGAAAATCCAAGTGACTCATCAACAACAACAACCTACAAACATACATTTTCAGCTCTTCTGGAAATTGGAAAAAATATATATTTACTGAGACAAATGGGCATCCACAGGCAGGAAACGTCTCTGTTCATTCATCTGAGAATAGGAATTCTTTTACCCCTTCCTTTCCAGCGTGGACACACTTTATTTCTTTTCTTGCAGAATTGCTCTAGCAGGACTTGCAGCGCAATGTTGAATAGGAGCAGGGATGAGAGCTCGACTCTTGTTCCAGGTCTTGGAGACAAGTTGAGCCTTTCACCATTTCTGTGCTGTTTGCTGTGGGCTCATCATCCACGGTCGTTATCATGTTGAGGTGGTTTCCTTCTTCCCCTCGTTTTTTGTTGAGAGTGGTTCTATCATTAAGAGTTATTGCATTTTGCTTATTGCTTTTCCTGACTTGATTGACCACTTGGCAATTAAAGATAGTCTCCTTAACAAATGGGTTGGGGAAAATACCTAAACATAAGGCCTCAAACTGTAAGTCAGCAGAACAAGAGAGCAGGGAATCTTCAAGGCTTTAAGTTTGGCAATAATTTCATGGGTATGACATGAAGAGCACAGGCAGCCAAAGCAAGAATTGCCAAATGGGGCAATATCCACCCCCAAACTGCATGTACCCTCTCCTCCTAAAATCATCTGTGCATGAAACTATCTCCTGGTGACAGGCGTGTTGTGGAACATGGATAAGCACTGGCTGTGATGGAGAATGAAGACACTGCACAGGTGGGAGCAGGGTCATCAAGGGGTTCCCAGTCCGGCCTGACAACACAACCACAAGAGCAACGAGGCCCATACGGTTCACTACGTGCGAGTGTGGGCGCTGCCTCGCCGTAAAAGAACAGCACGGGAACTTGCTCACCCTTTACACTGGCAGATATGTGAACACTGTGGCAAATTTCATCATTGTCTATTGAGGAATTTAAAAATAATATTTTATTTAACGCTGTACAATGCAGGCATTTATTTACTCTAGAAGACATTTTGCAAATGTGTCCAAATGTGTACACCGTGTCTCACCTCCATGATCACTCATGGCGCTGACCCCACATCAGGTCTCAGGGAGTCTGCTGGTGTCTGTGGACTGTGCCTACATCCCAGCCCCTCTGGAGTGAGTCTTGCCCAGTGAAGCTTGAGAACCGCTGGTCCAGAAGCAAATGCAGGAGGAGGAGAGGTTCGGGGACACACACCGCAGCACTCAGAGCCACGTGCCCCAGCAGTGGAGCCAGACTGCTTCCCCAGGATGGCCAGGCTCCTCCAGAGGGCAGGAGCAGGGCAATGACTGGCAGTTCTCAGCAGGTTCAAGTGGCCCTCAGAGATGGCAGGCTGAGGTCCCAGCCCTGAGCTCCACCACCATTTTCAGGGGTGGAAGACCCACTGAGCATCCTGGAATAAGGACAGGAAGGAGACAAATGGACCAAATGTGGATGGGGAGCCCTGCAGTGATCTGCAAGGTGCACACAGAGATGCACGTGTGCCTGAAAGTAGTCAGCAGCAAACCTGCGCTATTTAGATATTTATCAGTGGAAGTAAACACACATGGAGGAAAATGCTGTAACCACAGAGTTTAGGAGGCAGATTTATTGGAGAATTATTTAATTAGAAAATACTGTAAAGAAAAATTAAGGCCTTGTTTTCTTCTTCTTTGTTTTTTAATTTTTAGAGATGTGGTCTCACAATGTTGCCCAGTGTAGCCTCAATAAATCCTCCCACCTCAGCCTCTAGAGTAGCTTAGATGACAGGCACTAGGACCTTATTCTTAATAAAGCTATAACAGCACAAATAATATTAAAAACCTTACAAAGAGACATGCATAGCTGCACATACTGAAGCACACCACATAGACACACATATAATATCACACACATCAATTTCAAACACTACTACAAGGCTAAAGTCATCAAAAAAGTATGGTACTGGCATAAAAATACAGACCTAGACCAGTGGAACAGTACAGAGACCCACATAAGTAACCATTCACATAAGGCAAATGATCTGTGATGTAGCAGACAACAGCATATGCTGGGAAAAGAATCCCTATTCAGTAAATGGTGCTGGGCAAATGAGATAGCCACATGCAGAAGAATGAAACAAAATCCGTATATCCCACCACTCACAAAAAAATAATGCAAGATGGATAATTCAAGTTGGATAGAGGACATAGGGTCTCATGTAATGTATGAAACCATAATAATTCTAGAAGAAATATAAGAAAAACTCTTCTACGTATTGACCTAGGAAAAGACTTTATTGAAAAAAACCCAATGGCAATTACAGCAACAACAAAAATAAATGAATGAGTTTTGATTAAATTAAAGAGCTTCAATACAGCTAAGAAAATAATCAACAAAGCAAATAGACATCCTACAGGATGGGAGAAATATTTGCAAGCTGTACATCTGATAAAGAGCTAAGAACCAGAGTCTGCAAGTAACTCTAGCAAATCAGCAAGAAAAACGTAAACAACCCCATTAAAAGGTGGACAAAAGACATGAACAAAAGATTTTATTTTATTTTATTTGTATTTTTTTATTTTTTTATTTCAGCCTATTATGGCGGTACAATAGTTCAGGTTATATATATTGCCCATGCCCCCCATCCCCCCAAGTCTGAGCTTCAAGTGTGTCCATTCCCCAGACAATGCACATCACACTCATCACGTAGGTATACACCCATCCCCTCCCCCCCTGCCACACCTCTGTCCAATACCCAATTGGTGTTATTCCCTAATGCACTTAGGTGATAATCAGGGAAACCAATTTGATGGTGAGTACATGTGGTGCTTATTTTTCCATTCTTCGGATACTTCACTTAATAGAATGGGTTCCAACTCTCTCCAGGAGAACAAAAGAGATGCCATATCACCATTTTTTTTATAGCTGAGTAATACTCCATGGTATACATATACCACATTTTATTAATCCATTCATGAATTGATGGGCATTTGGGTTGTTTCCACATCTTTGCAATTGTGAATTGTGCTGCTATAAACATTCGGGTGCAGGTGTCCTTTTTATAGAATGACTTTTGTTCTTCTGTGTAGATGGCCAATAATGGGATTGCTGGATTGAATGGTAAGTCCACTTGAATCTGTTTAAGATATCTCCATATTGCTTTCCACAGGAGTTGCACTAGTTTGCAATCCCACCAGCAGTGTATGAGTGTTCCTGTCTCTCCGCATCCACCCCAATATGTATTGTTTTGGGACTTTTTGATAAAGGCCATTCTCACTGGAGTTAAGTGATATCTCATTGTGGTTTTGATTTGCATTTCCCTGATGATTAGAGATGTTGAGCATTCTTTCGTATGTTTGTTAGCCATTCTTATATCTTCTTTTGAAAAATTTCTATTCAGAAAGACATGAACAGAAGATTTTCAAAAGAAGATAAGCAAAGGACAAGTCAACATATGAAAAAATGTTCAACATCATTGATCATCAGGGAAATGCAAATTAAAACCACAATGCAATATCACCTTACCATGTTAGAATGGGTTTTTCTAAAAAAGTCCAACACCAATAGATGCTGGTCTGGATGCAGAGAGATAGGAGCACTTATACACTGTTGGTGGTAGTGCAAATTAGTAGTATCCGTGTGGAAAACAGTATAGAGAATCTCCAAAGAAATGAAAGTAGACCTACCATTCAATCCAGCAATCCTACTGCTGGGTATTTGCCCACAGGGAGAGAAGTCATTTTACCAAAAAGACTCCTGCACTTGGATGTTTACTGGAGCACTATTCACAATCGAAAAGATGTGGAATCAACCTACGTGGCCATCAGTTCATGAGTGGATTGACAAAGTGTGGTCTATAAACACTCAGCCACAGAAAGGGATGAATTAATGCCTGTTACAGCAATTTGGATGGAACTGGAGACCATTCTCCTAAGTGAAGTGTCTCAAGAGTGGAAAAACCCACCACATGTGCTTCCTATTAATTGGAACTGAACAATGAGCACAAATGTGCATAGAGGGAGGTAAAACTCAGTGGAAATCAAGCAGATGGGAGGGAGAGGAGGGGAAGGGCCAAAAGCAACCTCATGGGTACACTGAACACGAGAGTGACGTTCTCCCTTAGTGCAGGTGAGAATGTGTTCATTCACTACGAGAAGATACTAATTCAGACACTACAGTGACGAGCACAAAGCCATGAGGGAAGGAAGCTCCCACGATGAAACTTCTAGAGAGGAAGCCCCAAACTCTGACAGGAAATAAACCATTATTGTCACTTGCACCTGCCCTGGGCTGACTCTGCTCCCGTGTCTTGGGCGCCCCCTGGCGGCCCCGCGCTGCCCCGCAGGAGGTTTGTGTCTGGGCTCACACTGATGTCCCCTCACTGTGTCTCTCGCACAGTAGTACAGGGCCGTGTCCTCGGCTCTCAGACTGTTCATTTGCAGAGACAGCGTGTTCTTGGCGTTGTCTCTGGAGATGGTGAATCGGCCCTTCACGGCGTCTGCGTAGTATTGCTTACTTCCATCATACCATATAACTGCCACCCACTCCAGCCCCTTCCCTGGAGCCTGGCGGACCCAGTGCATCCCATAGCTGCTGAAGGTGAATCCGGAGGCTGCACAGGAGAGTCTCAGGGACCCTCCAGGCTGGACCAAGCCTCCCCCAGACTCCACCAGCTGCACCTCACACTGGACACCTGCAAACACAGACACATCCTGGTCAGAATCTGCCACACACACCCCTGTTTCTCTCACTCACATCCCCTCCCACACCCAATATCTCTAGTTCTCCATGAATTACCTTGTAGCAGAGCAACAAGGAAAACCCAGTGCAGCACAGATTCCATGGTGAGTGTCTGTGTTCAGTGCTGATCACCGAATGGGGACACCTGGGAATGCCGGGGCTGGGGCTCCTGTCCCAGAGCTGCAGGGTGAGGGCTGGGCTGGTTTTCATCAGCAGAGGGAGGGCCCCATTTGCATGTCCCCTGCTATATAGCAAGTGCTGGGGTAGAGAAGGCACATGCCAGGGAAGATGTGAGAGTACTGGGCGAGTTTGTGGGTCATGATATTTCAAAGATGATATTGTAAAAAGAGAAGCATAGAAGAGTTGCACAATGTGTGCAAGAGCAAGCACATATCTGGTAAGAGGCACCTGCAGTATCTGGCCTCTGCTCCCCAGCACTAGACCCTGCTGCTCCCCTGAACCAACTCCAGGATCAATGTGACCCTGCCTCATAGGGTTGCGACATCCTCTTTCTGTAATAAGAACGTGATGGGATTTTGCTGCATTCTAGTCTTACAACTTGAAGGTTGCATCAAACTGTGGGCCACGGAACCCACACTGCCCTTGACGTTGTTGTGCATTAATTGTGACATGAGTCTACTTAGCAGAGGGGATTCAGGTTCACACAAATTGTCAAATGCAACTGTGCTTCCTCTGTGTTGGGCCCAGGTCACATGAGTGGGACCAAGAAAGATCCACTGAAGTTTGTCCTTACGTTTCCCTCTTGCCAGGCAGGTCCACACAGGCCCCGGTTCAGTCTATGGGGCTGACAGAAGCTTGGGACAGTAGCCAGCCCTTATCTTTGTGGAAGTCACAATGTCAGTGTGAGTGGTCAGGCTCCACTGTCCACGGCTGCATGTGGCCCTGTGGTCATGCTTGACATTCACTAGTGTCCCCTCCCACCTAAACTCTGGAACCTTCTAACACATTCTTCTAACACACGGCAGCACTTTGTAGTGAGGGTTTCTGCGTGTTGTTCCCTGATGGAGTGACTCAGGCCTGAGCCCTGCAGAGCCATTGTCCTTGGGCCCTTGGCCACCCTTAGGCAGGTGGTTGATCCACTTGACCTCCCCAGTGTGGAATGCAGTGGAGAAACCACAGAAACTGCCTAGGCCCGAGTAACTGCCCCTGCCTCCATGGGAACACACAAGCTTAGACTCCAACGCAGAGTTAGTGTCTATCGGTGGGAAAGGGCCTTTCATTGTTGGCTGGTCCACAGTCATGAGGACCCCAACTGAGGGGCCTCAGACCAGGTCTCAGGTTCAGGGGAGCACATTGTGCACCCAGTAGGAGTGATCCTTCCTGGGAACCAGAACTGCTAATCAATCACAGCCTAACATTGGGGCAATAAAAAGAAAGATTTCTCAAGTTGTCACCATGGAGTGTGGATAGGGATTAATCTCACCTCTACCCCTAATTAGCAGACCCAGGTGCCACAGCACTCTGTAGTGCCCAGCACATGCTGCATTTGTTGTGACCAAGAAATCCCTGCAAGGGACCTTGGTGTAGATTAATCAAGACCAACATATTAATTTTTCTTGTTGCTGTGATTACCATTGTGGTCTTAATAACTTGTGGCATAAGCTTGTATGTAGAAGAGTTTTCCAACATTTTCTTCTATAATTCTTCTGCTCTCCACTCACAAAACTGAATTCACGGCAGATAACCGACTTAGCCCACACCATAATTTATCTCCCGCAGCCAGTACGGTAGAGGAACTCACACAGGACTGTTCCCCAGTCCCCTGTGTGAGGGCTGGTGCAGGGACTGGACGGAAGCCTGCGTGGGAGGTGGGCCCTGCATGTGGGCACCACTGAGAGTGTCCTGATGACACCTGTGCTCGGTCCTGGGCCACCTGTAGAACCTTTCTTGTTCAGTCTTAAAGGGCCATGTGACATTTGGGTGTGTGTTACCAGGTAATAAAATTCACCATCTTGGTCCATTCTCCCTGCAGGCTGCACCTGTCACCACCACGTGGGTTATTCATGAGTGTGTTGTCTGGGCCTTGGTGAGAAGCCCTCTGCATTGTGTCCCGGCATCTTCAGAGTGCACTCCCTGTGCAGTCACACTGACAGTCACGCGCCTGGAATTAGCCAGTGGACAACAGTCATCCTCTGCAACCAGCGACTCCAGCGCCGCCCGAATGGTCCATGAATTAAGTGGCCACAGTGGCAGGGCTGGGTGACATGCATCACCCAACTTCATGTGCTTTCACCAACCAAGGCAGACTGAGATCATCCTCTGCCTGATCTGAGGTCTGTGAGCAAAAGAGACCAGCAGTGACCTCAACATGGCTCCTGAACTGAGTCACAGAGTCACTTGATGACAAAATTCCTTAAGAACTCTGAGTCTGGAAGGTGCAGCAACTCACCTTGACTGCATCCAGCGCATGTGTGTGTCTTTCCAAACCCAAGTCCTCACTCAGGACCACTAGCTGTGTGATTACCGTGCATCCAATTCAATTAATGGTGGCAGCCTGACATTTCCTGGGGCCAAGGGCTGCATTGCTCAGTAAAAGACACTCAGCATGGGGTTCACCGGAAGGACAACCTGTATCTGCCCTATAAGTATCTCTGTAAAAATTCAGTCTGGGTTGCATTTCTGTGGGAAGAGATGTAACTTTCCGGGCACTCTGCTTTATCTATCTCCATAAATCTTTACTTTATATCTTTGGCTCTGTGTATTATTTTTATTTCTGTTTCCTACTATTATGTTATCCTTTGAGACAACCCCTGTCTGAGGGACATGAAATTTTGCAGGGAGCGTAGCTAACTCCCCGCAGAAAAAGGAAAAGAAAATATTTATGCCAGTTTCCAGTAATTTTATGTGATAAAATGGTCAGCCTCATCATGGTAGCATTTATGCCCATGAGGAATTCGTGTGCATGTGGGCGGGTGACAGAGTTCTAGTCACGGAGGCAGGAGAGAGTCTCTGTTGTGACCTTGCTGATCCTTCAGGGGAAAGTTCAGAAAGGTGTCCTCTCTCTTCCACCCTTGTCCTATCTGCGTGACCCTGAAAACCCTCTCACCATCCACACAAGAGGGGCCTGGGGGATGAAGGCGACGTTTTCTGCATATCAGTGTGAAACGTTGAGACAAGAAACTCCTTGGGTGCATGAGCTTTTGAAATTGGCAAAGATGGAGCCACTCACACCCCGGCTTCTTGTTTCATTAGGTTATGATTTTCCTTATTGTTTCGTTATTTCATGTTGCCTTTACTTTTTGCTAAAATAGCCAGATATGATGGTCTAGAGGCATTAAAACCAAAAGTACCTGATTTCCTAGTCAGGAGCCCCAGCTGAGGTGAACAGTAGCGTGCGGTTCACTGTGTGCTAGGACACGGGGCTGAAAGCTCAGTGTGGGCACGGAGCTATTTTGTCTGCATCAGCGAAAAGTTCTGTATATTCCTTGGATGCGATACTCATTGAGACCCTTGAGACTATATTATTTGTTCATCAATCACACTTCAATAATAAACCTGGATGTTATTAAGCAGTGATTCATATTATGTAGGAAAAGTTTCCAGTACAATGTTGTGCTCAACTGGAAGTAAAATTACCCCATGTGGCAGAAGTCGTTGCCCTTCTTGGTGCTTGTCAATTACCCAAAATCCGGGATTAAAAGCATATGTTTTTAAAATAGTACATGAACTTGGGATATTTTGCAAACAAAACGGTTTCTCAAAAGTTCTGGAAAACCTATCAAAATGAACAAAAAACTAAGGAATTTCTAGATAGAATTCTAAATCCTAGAGATCCAACTAAAGTAAATAGAAATCATGCAAAAAAATAACATGGGGGTTAAACAAGTGTTGTAGGAGGTCATTACCGAGAACAAGCAGCCTAAATTTAGTCTGTGATGCTGTCTAACCTTGTGAGGCATCACCACTGCTCACGTAACACACCATCCACTCATTGGAAATATTTTGTAAATGTTGAAAATGTTTATCCAATTAGCATAATGAAATTTGCATATCACAGTTTTAAGCAATTCTTGAAATCCTTCACCAGTCTACCATGAGGACTAGCTTACAGCATTGTGGCCCAGTCCCTCAAGAACACATCAGTTGTTACCCTATGACTTGGTAGCAACTGAACAAACATTTAGATTTTACCACAACTACTAGCATTTTCCCTATTGCATGTGAGAGTAAAGAATTTTGGAAGCAGTTCATGCATTATAGACACTCTTATCACCACAGATTCAGGGTCCTTTTACTACATCTTTTTAGCAGTCTCTCATCACCTTCAACCAGGACATAGTGTGTGTTGGAGAAACATCAAGAAAATACTGGCCTTGAACCATACTGGACCAAATATTATTAAGGACTTTAAGGGAAACACAGCAGTGCAATTACAGGGAGGAATCCATCGGGTTCATATTTCACAATGACAGCATCAGTTCAGAATTCCAGACACTTGGAAGGCTGCTGTGGTAGAGAAAGTCAAACTGAGCTTCCCTGTAGAACCTGGGAAGCTTCTGGTAATTTGCAGCCCACAGCTGACACAAGGCCTTCAGGATAAGCTGATGATCTTGTACAGTGAAAAGCTTCCACCATGACGTTGGACCAAGACCCTGTCTAACTCCTCCGCCTGCTCATCCCCATTAGTACTCTGAGTTGTTCAAACTAATGAAATGTCTTCTAGTTTTTGGCAGACCTCATTGTTTTCCACCCATAATGGCCTTTGCCTGCTTTTCAAACAAAAATTTAAAAATATTTAATAATTGTTGAGTGGAATAAAGTCAATGTCTCTTAGCTGGTGTCTGTCCGCTGACATCTGAAGGCCCATCCTTCGTCTTCCCTGTTTGTCCCACTCATGGGAATCCCAGGGAGGAATCACAGGTGCTTTCTCACCAGATGGCTGTCACAGGCCCAGACCCCACCAGACCCTCCCTGCCCCACCAGGGAACTGTTGTGGAAACCTGAGCCCGTCTCCCTTCCTGCCCTACGAAGCCACTAGGGACTGTGTTGAGGGGCCTGCCCTGCTCTGCAGACACCTCAGTAGTGGAGAGACTAACCCTTCCCGTGTTACTCAGTGTGTGTGTGTGTGTGCCTGCCTGTGTGTGCAGGTGTCTAACACCATCAGAGCCAACATCTGCACTACATGTCGGTGGGTCCCTCTGCCCTGGAATCCTGTCAGATAGAATCGATGTTGGGAGCCTGGTGCTGGGACACGGAGCTCCACGGGGTCCTCCTGCTCTTGCTTAGGACGGTGACTCCGTCTGCCCTTGACGTCCCGTAGGCGCTTTATCCTGCTTGCCGGCAGGAAGGGACGTTTCCCTCTGTGTGCTGTGCTGCATCGTGCTGTCCAGGAAAGAATCTTTTATTGATTTTCGGACTTACGGAGAAGTGTTGATAATTAATGTCCATTTGGGGAAAGGAGAAAGTGCCTGGAAGCCACTGTCTGCCTTTTGTGCAGGTGACAATATTTTCTCTCATTACCACAAACATATCTAACTCAGAGACTGCAGAGGGAAACACAGAACCGTGAATTCAGAGAAGTTCCCCAGAGGAAACCGTTTTCTGGAGAGGAAGCCACGACCCCGAGAGGAAACCAGCCCTCACCCTCCACCTGCTCCTGCCCTGGGCTGACTCTGCTCCTGTGTCTTGGGCGCCCCCTGGCGGCCCCGCGCTGCCCCGCAGGAGGTTTGTGTCTGGGCTCACACTGATGTCCCCTCGCTGTGTCTCTGGCACAGTAGTACAGGGCCGTGTCCTCGGCTCTCAGACTGTTCATTTGCAGAGATAGCGTGTTCTTGGCGTTGTCTCTGGAGATGGTGAATCGGCCTTTCACGGCGTCTGCGTAGTGTTGCTTACTTCCATCATACCGTATAACTGCCACCCACTCCAGCCCCTTCCCTGCAGCCTGGCGGACCCAGTGCATCCAGTAGTCACTGAAGGTGAATCCGGAGGCTGCACAGGAGAGTCTCAGGGACCCCCCAGGCTGGACCAAGCCTCCCCCAGACTCCACCAGCTGCACCTCACACTGGACACCTGCAAACACAGACACATCCTGGTCACAAACTGCCACACACACCCCTGTTCCCCTCACTCACATCCCCTCCCACACCCAATATCTCTAGTTCTCCATGAATTACCTTGTAACAGAGCAACAAGGAAAACCCAGCTGAGCCCAGACTCCATGGTGAGTGTCTGTGTTCAGTGCTGATCACCGAATGGAGACACCTGGGAATGGCGGGGCTGGGGCTCCTGTCCCAGAGCTGCAGGGTGAGGGCTGGGCTGGTTTTCATCAGCACAGGGAGGGCCCTATTTGCATGTCCCCTGCTATATAGCAAGCCCTGGATGGGACAGCTGAGGGAGGGCAAGACCCAGAGAAAAACTGCATGACTGTACTGTGATAAATAATTAACTCTTGTTCACTTATCTAATTTACAAAGACACATAAACCATGCGCTGTAGGTGTCAGTGTTTCATGTATTTTATAGACATAAATGTAAACTTCGATGCATATAGAGGTTGTCTGGTATGTCCAGGAGCAAATATCCAGGAAGATTTAGGCTCAGTGTCTGGGTCTATAATCCCATCCCTGGACCCCACTGCAGACCAGAGCTAGACAAGCCTAGGATGCTTTCTGGACCCTTGGCTCTGTAATGACAATATAAAGCAAATTTATGCCTTGCTGTTTTTACTTAAATAATATGTGCGAAATATTGGGAACACATGGGGTCAATGCAGAAGCATTTTCATGCACTTAATGTTTCACTTATTTTTACTTATTTGTCTATCACTCCTTCCCTAACAAATCATCCATTTAATTGTTCATATTTAGTTATGTATAACTGATGTACAGTTTCATTAACATATTTTTAACTGTGCAAATTAAAAGTACAGAAGTCACCATCACCCTGTCTGAGGTATGGAAGAAATCGATTTCCCTCAATATTTACACTTATTTATTTATTTTTTTGGAGACAGAGTCTCGCTCTGTTGCCGGGTTAGAGTGTCATGGTGTCAGCCTAGCTCACAGCAACCTCATACTCCTGGGCTCAAGCGATCCTCCTGCCTCAGCCTCCCGAGTAGCTGGGACTACAGGCATGCACCACCATTACCAGCTAATGTTTTTTGTATATATAATTTTCTAGTTGTCCAGCTAATTTCTTTCTATTTTTTTTTTTTTTAGTAGAGACAGGGTCCAGCTCTTGCTCAGGCTGGTCTCAAACTCTTGACCTTAAGTGATCCTCCCGACTCGGCCTCCCAGAGTGGGAGGATTACAGGCATGAGCCACCAGGCATGGCCTCAATGTTTACACTTATCCTTCTAAAATTCCTCCTCCTTCTCCTTTCCTCTCCCTCCCTTTACCAACGGCAGTGCTCACATAGTTTATGTTACTTCAGTTTTCACTCTCTACAATTTGTAACAGTGGAATCAGGTAGCAGGTACTTTTTGCCAATTTTACTCACAGCACAGACTGTGGATGCAGCCACGCTGCAGTGTGCCTGACACAGCCATTGCTGTCAATGATGCCGTGTCCTAATGCGTCATTTGCACAAAATGCTTATGTATTAAACTACTGGTTAATATTTTGATTGTTCCCAATTTCTTGACATTAAGGATAAAGCTTATCCTCACCTGGGAGAAGTGGACAGCTGAGAAAGCTCTTCTTACATCAGCCACAAGAAGAGCAACATCATCGTCATCTATAAAGCATGACTGCAGAAGCTCTAGAGTAGCACATTTTATTTAATATTTCAAATAGCAGAAGTTAGTTGACCAAGAACAAACCTAATATCTGCGGAGAGACCAGGACTTGCAGAGAGAAACAGGGCCAGAGCATTAGCTTAGTAGGCACAGCCCACCAGGCGGCACGTGGGCTGGGACAAGACTCCACTGGACGTAGGCACTGGATCGCTGGAAGCTGGACTTGCTAAAGGGATTGCAGTTTAAATTTTCCAGGGGCCAAACAAACCCCCAGCACATACAGAATCATCTCTGCAGAGAAGTGTTTGCTCCTGAGTGACCAACACAGCATACGAAAGAGAAAATCCGTTCCTGTCACAAGGGTGTGGATTGCGGGTGGCTGATTGCATACTCCAAATATTGTACTGAACGTTTATGGAGAGCAGAAAAGTGAAAAAAATTAAGGCTTAAATTTGCATTGAATTCAGGCCCTGAGTCATCCCATTTCAGGTGCAGGAGACCAGGGCATTACAAGGAGAAAACCCTGGACTCCTGAGGGAGAAGAGTGACGGGCAGAGACAGGAAACTCCGGGGTCTGAAAGGAAACCTCAGTTTCCCTCGGCACCTGCTCCTGAGCTGGGAAATGAGCCCCTCTGGGGTCCCCAGCTGGGGGAGGAGCCGTCTGCCCCTGATGTCCCGCAGGTCTGGGTCCTGCCTGCCGGCTGCTGCGTGCTGAGCTGCATCCTGTCGTCCAGGAGACAGTCTCTGATCCGTTTACAGACTTATTCCAAAGTGCTGGTCGTTAATGTGCATTTGGAGACAGGAGAAAGCGCCTGGAAGCCACTGTCTGCCTTTTGAGCAGGTGAGAGTATTTTCTCTCGTGACCACAAACGTATCTGAGACTGCAGGGGAAGCTCAGGGTCGGGAACTCAGCGAAGCCCCCAGAGGAGACGGGTCTATGGAGAGGAAGCCAGGACCCCGACAGGAACCCGGCCCTTCCCCTCCCCCCGCACCTGCCCAGGCCTGCTCTGGGCTCGGGGGTCCAGGGCGCCCCCTGGCGGCCACGAGCGCCCCTGCAGGGGGTCTGCGTCTGGGCCTGCACTGATGTCCCCTCACTGTGTGTCCCATGCTGAATCCCGCCCTGTCCTTCATGGGCACAGAGCTCAGCTGCAGGGACAGCTGGTTCTTGGACAGTGGTCAGGACGTGGCAGCTCAGCTCTTGCGGGACACGGTGTAACTTGCACTCCCTGCGGAGCGTGTGTTCCTGACGCGGTCGCGTCCTGGGCCCTAGGGCTGGCAGACTCAGCTGTAGCAGTACCCACAGCGTGGGATGGACAGTGCAGAGGTGACACAGGGCAGGGACAGTGTCTGAGATGGCGTCACCAGCCCTGAGTCCCACTCCTACAGCCGCACCTTGGAAGCGACACCTTAGGACACGGAGCCTGGGTCCCCGCCAGCCACGTGCAGCAGCGTCCTCGCACGCGGTGCACGTCCGACCTCGAAGACGCCTCATGCAGCTGGCAGCAGCCAAGCGGGGGACACAACAGTCTGGATTTCTTCCCGACCACAGCACCGCCTTCCCCAGACCCCCGGCCCTGTCTAAGCAGGGCGCTGTGACCGTACCCAGCCCATTAGTAGATCTACTCTGTCCTAGAGACTGAGGAGAAACCTTCACCTGGGGAATCCTTGTGCTCACACAGGGAAGGGACTGAGATCTGACTCGTGTTGGTCCTTCCTGCTGTCTTCCCCTGAACCTCCCATGCACTGTGGTTCCCGTCTCCCCTGAGAGACTGGTACGTTACCGCTGTTAGGTGAGAGCCTGACCTGGCCTTCCCTCGATCCAAAAGGAGGTCATTGCAGGGGATGTTGTGTCGTGACAAGGCCAGCTGGGGTGAATGGCCTATGCTTCCAACCCACACCTGAAACCTCCTTCTCTTATGTAGATCCGGACACAGCCAGGTCCCTCCCCACAGAGTCTCCAGGAATTTCCCAGGCCTTTTTCCTCTTCCACACCCACTGTGCCTGCATGCCCTGGAAACACCACACGGCTACATGTCCGTCAACAGATGGGTCGATACAGAAAGTGTGGTCTACCACAGTTCCTCTGCATCGTGTGGATTAGAAGCCTTAATTGACAGAGAGGTGCAGCACATTGGAAGCTAAGAAGAGTGCAAAAAAAATACAATAGTAGCATGGGAACTAAACATGTGTTGTAGAATAGATGACACAGAAAAAGCAGCTAGAGCTCATTTATAAACGCATCTAAGCTTGTAAGGTGTTTCCACTACTCATAAAACTCACCAGGAATTCATTAAAAGTCTTCGGAAAATGTTGATCAAATTCACATTATTAAGTTAACAATGTCATAATTTTAAGAGATTCTTCAACTCCTTTGACCAATGGTTCTACCATTAGCACTGTGGCATTACGGACCCTTCCTCGAGGACACCTCAGTTACTACCCTTTGGCTTGGTAGCTGGACAGATCAAATACTTAGATTTTACCACGAGTACTAGCATTCTCCCTCCTGCAAAGACATGTGCACTCGAATGTTTATAGCAGCACAATTCACAATTGCAAAGATGTGGAAACAACCCAAGTGCCCATCAATACATGAGTGCATTAATAGAATGTAGTATATGTATACCATGGAGTACTACTCAGGTATAACAAACAACGGTGTTATAGCACCTCTTATATTTTCCTGGTTAGAGCTGGAACCCATCCTACTAAGTGAAGTATCCCAAGAATGGAAAAATAGGCACCACATGTACTCACCATCAAACTGGTTCCACTGATCGTCACCTAACAGCACGTTTAGGAATAACAGTAATCGGGTGTCGGGCAGATGTGGGTGGGAAGGGCATGGGTGTATACATACATAATGAGTGCGATGCGCACTGTCTAGGGGATGGACACTCTTGAAGCTCTGATTGGGCGGGCAGGGGGACAAGAGCAATATACATAACCGAAAATTTGTACCCCCATAATATGCTGAAATAAAAAATAAATAAACAATGTCATCTGCTTACCAGGTGGTGGTGAGTGTTAAAAATAAAGGCAGTTCAGCTTGGATAAAAAAAAAAAAAACACTGGAAAGTAACTCATGTGTTACTCCCACTCCTCTCACCCACAGCTTCAGGCTGACTGTTACCTCATCTTTCTAAAAGTCTCTCATGAAGTTCACCAGGACGTTGTGGGTACAGGAAGAGATATCAGAGCAATGCACTTGGGCCATATTGGAACTAATATTAGTAAGGACTTTTAAGAAAATACAGTAGTGAAATTACAGGGAGGCAATTCTTGGGTTCATATTTCACAACTACAGCATCAATTCAGAGCTCTGAGCACTTGCTGGCTACGGCAGTGGAGGATGCCAAAGTGAGAATTTTTATAGAACCAGTGAAGCTTCTGGTATTTTGAAGGCCACGGTTGACCCACGACCTTCAGGATAAGCTGATGATCTTGGAGAGTGAAAACCTTCCACTCATGACATGCGACCGAGGAGTTAGGTCTTCCTTCTCTTGCTTAGGACGCTGACTCCCTCTGCCCCTGACGACACTTTATGCTGCTTGCCGGCTAGAAGGAACGTTCAGTTCTGTGTACTGTGCTCCATTGTGCTGTCCAAGACAAAATATTTTATGTATTTGTGGATTTATTCAAAAGTGCTGACAATTAATGTCAATTTGGGGACAGGAGAAAGTGATTGGAACCCAACCTCTGCCTTTTGAGCAGGTGACAATGTTTTCTCTCATTACCACAAACATATCTAACTCAGAGACTGCAGACGGAAACACAAAATCGTGAATTCACAGAAGTTCCCCAGAGGAAACCGCTTTATGGAGAGGAAGCCACGACCCCGAGAGGAAACCAGCCCTCACCCTCCACCTGCACCTGCCCTGGGCTGACTCTGCTCCCGTGTCTTGGGCGCCCCCTGGCGGCCCGGCGCTGCCCCGCAGGAGGTTTGTATTTGGGCTCACACTGATGTCCCCTCACTGTGTCACTGGCACAGTAGTACAGGGCCGTGTCCTCGGCTCTCAGACTGTTCATTTGCAGAGACAGCGTGTTCTTGGCGTTGTCTCTGGAGATGGTGAATCGGCCCTTCACGGCGTCTGCGTAGCTTGTGCTACCACCGTTACCATTAATGTATGAGACCCACTCTAGCCCCTTCCCTGGAGCCTGGCGGAACCAGCTCATATCATAGCTGCTGAAGGTGAATCCGGAGGCTGCACAGGAGAGTCTCAGGGACCCCCCAGGCCGGACCAAGCCTCCCCCAGACTCCACCAGCTTCACCTCACACTGGACACCTGCAAACACAGAGACATCCTGGTCAGAAACTGGCACACACACCCCTGTTTCTCTCACTCACATCCACTCACACACCCAATATCTCTAGTTCTCCATGAATTACCTTGTAACAGAGCAACAAGGAAAACCCAGCGCAGCCCAGACTCCATGGTGAGTGTCTGTGTTCAGTGCTGATCACCGAATGGGGACACCTGGGAATGCCAGGGCTGGGGCTCCTGTCCCAGAGCTGCAGGATGAGGGCTTGGCTGGTTTTCATGAGCACAGGAAAGGCCCTATTTGCATTTCCCCTGCTATATAGCAAGCCCTGGGTGAGACAGCTGAGGGAAGGCAAGACCAGAAAAAAACTGGGTGAGTGTACTGTGATTAATAGCTCATGTTCATTTATTTAACTTATAGACACATAGAAACCATGTGCTGTAGGTGTCAAGTTTCCATGTATTTTACCGATGTAACAGTAAGCCTAGACACTTATGGAAGTTGTGTGATATGTCCAGAAACACATATGTGGGAATCTCAGTGTCTGGGCCATGATCCCGTCCTTGGAACCCACTGCAGACCAAACCTGGACATGCCTACGGTGGATTCTAGAGTCCCGATTCTATAATAACAACATAAAGCCAATATCTTGCCTCTCTGCTTTTTTTTTTTCTTAAAAATATATAGAAAACCTGGCACACAGGGTTAATGCAGATAACTGAACGTAAAATTTCCCTTATTGTCTATTTGCTCCTTCTCTACCAAATCATGTATTAATTGTTCATGTTAACTTTAATGAGGAATAGTTCATACACAGTGGCCCAACACAGTTCAAGTGTACAAGTGAAAGATGCTGACAGCACCGTCACCCTGGCTGCGACATGGAGGAAATCCATTTCTCTCAATGTTTCCACTTCTCCTTCTAAAATTCCTCCTTCTTTCTCCTTTCCTCTCCCTCCCTTTAGCCAGGCACCTGCTAACATAGTTTATGTTACTTCCATTTTCACTCTCTCGAATTTGTAACAGTGGAATCACATAGCAGGTGCTTTTTGCCTATTTTACTCACAGCACAGACTGTGGACACAGCCACGCTGCAGTGTGCCTGACACAGTCATTGCTGTCAATGATGCAGCGTCCTAATGCATCATTTGCAAAATACACTTGTTTATTAACCTACTGGTTACCGCTGGCATTGTTTCCAATGCCTTGCTATTGTGGATAAAGCTTCTCTTTACGTGGGAAAAGGAGGCAGCTGAGAAAACAGCTCTTCTTCTTTTTACATCAACAACAGTAACAGCAACATCATCATCATTCACATCAACACACCTGGACGAGCCAAACATTAGCAAATTTTATTTAATATGTGAGATAATGGAAATTATATGACCAAGAACAAACCTGAAATCTGCAGAGAGACCAGGACTTGCAGGACTCTTATACCGCTGGTCGGACTGCAAATTGATGCAATATCTGTGGAAAAGAATTTGGAGATACCTCAAAGAGCTAAAAATGGAAATACCATTAGATCCACCAATAGCACTATTAGGCATCTACCGAAAAGAACAAAAGACATTCTATAATAAAGACATCTGCACCCAAATGTTTATGGCAGTACAATTCAGTATTGTAAGGATGTGGAAACAACCCAAGTGTCTCTCAATTCATGAGGGCATCATTCAAATTTGGTATATGTATACAGGGGAATATTACTCAATTATAGGAAACAACAGTGATCTAGCACCTCCTATATATTCCTGGATTGAGCTTGAGCCCATTATCTGCAGGGAGGTATCTCAAGATTAGAGGAATAGCCTCCACATGTACTCGCCATGAAATTGGCACTAACTGATCAACACTATGGTGCTCACATGGTAGTAATATTTTCCAGGGATTAGGCGTTGAGGGCGGTAATCTCACAACTGATGGACGAGGTAAGCATTGTAGACGGGAAGGGCATGCCTCCATCCTCGCTTGGGTGAGGCAAAGACATAAAATGTAACCAAAACATTTGTACCATCATAGTATCCTGAAATAAAATTAAAAAAAAGAATAAGAACTGAAATATTCACTCTATCCTGTGACTGAACATTGAAGGTGCCCAGAGGCCATGAGAAATCAGATGGAGCTTCCAGAGAGGTCTGTACATTTTCACAGCAAGGACCAGTTTGCATAGGATCTGCGTACAGACACGGATTAAAAGACAAAGAATATAAAATGTGTGGCATGCCAGTATTTTCTCCCATTCTGTAGGCTGTCTGCTCACTCTCCTGATTGTGTCCTGGCTGTGCAGAAGTTTATAATTTGATCACCTCCCATTTACTGATTTTTGTTGTTGCTGTGATTGCCTTTGGGGTCTGGAGGATGGACATGGTTGATGCTCTGACTCGGGTGGAAGGAAGGCAATATATGTAGCCTAAACATTTGTACCCCCGTAATATTATGAAATAAAAAAAGATATGTTAAAAATTAAATGAAAATATAAAAAGTTATACAATTTGCACAAAAGGAAATGTACCTGGGTGGGTTTTGTTGTACTGTTGCATTTAAACATTTTATTTTATTTTAATTGAAAAATAATGCATATATTTAATCTCATAACATGTGTTTTGATATATGTATACCTTGCATACTGATCAAATTAAGAAACCTAACATTATCCTCAACCAAAATATTAATCATTTTTATTTCTATTTTTCATTTCACTATATTATGGTGGTACAAGCATTTTGGTTACATATATGCCTTTGCCTCACCTGAGCCAGGGCTCCAGGAGTGCCCTTCCCCCACACAGTTCGCTCCCAATCCATTAGTTGTCAGTTCACCCCCCTGTGCACCCACCTGACCGGCACCCACTGAATAGTACCACCGTGTGAACACCTTGGTGTTGATCAGTTAGGACCAACTTGATGGTGAACACATGTGGTGCTTGTTTTTCCATTCTTGTGATACCTCGCTTAGTAGAATGGGCTCCAGCTCCATCCAGGTTAATGGAACAGGTGCCAGATCACCATTGTTTTTTGTGGCTGAGTAGAACTCCATTGTCTACAGATACCACGTTTTATTAATGCACTAATGTGTTGCTGCGCACTTGGGTAAAATTTTATTTATTTTTGATTGACAAAGAATAATAATATATGTTCAAGGGATGCAACGGTATGTCAATACCTGTATAAACTGTGGAATGATCACATCAGCATAATTAGCATGTCTATCACCTCAAATATTTGTTCTTTCTTTGTAGTGAGAATATTTAAAATCCTATGTTTCAGCTATTTCAAAATATGCAATACATTATTATTAACTATACTTATACTGTGCAACAGAACAGAGAACAGTCTGTCAGTGACTCAATTAGAATCCAAAATACACGAAAATAGTAAATGGTAAAATATGAAAGGATATTGCCTGCCTTTTGGTCCTCCCCGTCAAAGGGTGTAAGTATCATACTCACTGCAGAAATTCACCAATTGACAATATTGCATATCCTTATCACTGAAGCTCAGATTACAATTATAAATAAGAATCCCATAAAAAATTTAAAAAGGATCCCTATACCATTATGGTTTTTGCCATATATAATAGGGACAAAGAGCTACGCCTCACCTTAGACACTGTAAGGATTCCCTTGCCTAAATCACCATGGACACAGCACACATCAATAAAACATACTCTACTGTGGGCTTGGATGCTCTGACCCACCGAGTAGTAAGTTAAACTTAAATTATTTCATTATGACTTACTCTTAGGTATGAGAAAACAAGACCCCATGTATCATCTCCTTAAAATAGAAAATACAGGCTGATGTGAGTTAAAATAAACTGTTGAAAAGTGAAAACCATTATGCAAGAGCAGTTTAGAGCAGAGGAGATTATCCCAGCTGTGTCTGCTGTAGCCGTCCCCATTTGCTGTGTTTGACTGGGAGAGAATGAAGGCATCTCACGACAGGTTACTGCAAACGTCATGTTGTGGCTCCAGACACTGCCACCACATGCACCTTACTGAAATGGCTGACTCCTGGCAATCAGCAACTGGGAAACATTTTTCTCTCTTACATTCGGTTGCTATGCTCTGATAGGGGCATATTTACGCAGGCTTGCAGCCACAGTTTAGGAAATTTATTGAAAAAAAATAAGCTATAAATATAAATATCAGTAAAATATAAAATAATCATGAATTACTTGAAACATATACTACTGCCTTGAGCAAATAAACTAAGAAAATAAGCATGTTGCCAACTGTAGATATGAACACTCCAAGCTGCGATACTGTGAAGAGAGGATCCTGCGCTGACCTGAGTTGCCCTGCACGGATCCCACTTTCCCACGACACACACGTGCAGCCACACCCATCCACGCCATCCGTTCCTGCCGTGCGTCAGCTGTGCTGCTTCCACACACACGAGATCTCATCCAACAGGTGCGGAGTGGTGGCTGCTCCATTGTGGCTCTCTGCTCCTCTGCTCCAAATGTCATGATGTCACATTCATCGAGCAACCTCTCTCAAGGCCTCAGGGGAGCCCCCCAGGCTGATTTCCCTGCTCCTCACTTTATTCCGGAATCCCTCGACATCAGGTCCTGTCATCTGATGCCACTTCTCTAGGACAGACCCTGGGGCCCCTGCCCGAGCCCTTGCAGACTCAGCCCACAGAGTCCCCGTGTCCTGTTCTCCCCAGGAGGACACCAGCCTTCTTTGCCATAATGTCCATGTTCCTCACCCTCACGCCGAGTGACCCTTCTCCTGTGGCCACCTCACAGCCACCCACAGCATCCTGCACCATGATATGTGCTCACCAACTCCCGAGCTTGCAGCTCTCTTGGGCTTTACATAAACCAAGTATGTTCTATGCTGTAGGAATTTTGATTTAAAAATAATATAAACAACTAAAATCAACAAAATACCTCTAAAGGACAGTAGTCACAGCTGTCCTGCTGGTCCTGTGCCTTCCTCCACACTCCCTGATGTGCCGTGTGGTGTTAGCACCTTCCTGTCTGACCCTATAGCCATTTCATAGGCAGGGACTGTACAACGTGGCAAAGCCTCTCACACAGTTAACTGTTTCCTACTTACAATGAGGACAAATCTGTGCCTAAAGGTAGACATGGTGATAACTCAAAAATGGAATTTCTTCATAAGATGGATGTTGTGCATAATTTTCCACAAGTATCTCCCATGATGAAGACTAATGTATGGAAGAAATCTTTTGTGAATCCCATGTGGTTTAGACACAAGTCCTTGTTCACTACATGACACTGGCTTGTTCTTGATACCGATGGGTGTGAGAGTAAAACCAGGGGATGAGTTTGCTCTCCACAGGAAGGAGGGGGACACAGGAGAGGGCAGTCAGGAGGAGCAGAGGGGGGAGGATGAGGAGGCTCCTGGAAAAGGACCATCTGGGGCAGGCACTTCACACAGGAGGGACTCGACTGCAGGGTGCTGTGTCATCATGCTGGGGTCACAAGGACACCACTCAGAAGGACCTGGATGCCACAGGTGTTGAAGGTGACTCTGTGAGAGTCTCAGTGGACACATCCCACTTTGACCAATCACTCTCATTCTCTCGGCTACTAATGGCCACTTGCATTTCCAACGTGAGTCCAGGCCGAGGTGACAGCAGGAGGGTCCCAGCAGTGGTGGGTGACACAGTCCCATCAATGTTTCCCAGGTCCCACAGGAGCCACTGCCTGGGCCACACCTGAGCTCCAAGTAGAGGGTATGAGCCACGGGATTTAGACACAGAGACCACATCCTCCATTTTCTAGGGGAAGAAGGAGAAGAGGAAGATGTGAAAATAGAAGCTAGAGAGAAGTAAAATAGACTTGCAGAAACAGATACAATTGGATCATTTCTGCACCAGGAATGTACTGCTTTTAAGGAGGAGAGAACAAGTTGAAAACAGTAGGTTTTATGAGACACTGACCCTGCCCAGGTCCCTGCATGTCCCAATCTGAATCCCAAAGACTGTCCCACTCAGGGAGTCCCACTGAGGTCTGTGCTGAGTCTGGTTGGAAAATGCGCAGCAGATTCCCCTGGGCTCCCTCAGGCCTCTGTCCCCTGTGAAAACCGCAGGGTCACTTCTGCCCACGTGAGTGATGTTCTGCCTTGTGTGCAGGTGAGAACGTGTTCATTTACTACAACAAGACGCTTCTAATTCACACACTACAGGGATGAGCACACAGCCAGAAAAGAATATAGGTCTCAGGTTGAAATTTCTAGAGAAGAGGCCACAAACTCTGACAGGAAACCATTATTGTCCCCTGGGCTGACTCTGCTCCCGCGTCTTGGACGCCCCCTGGCGGCCCCGCGCTGCCCCGCAGGAGGTTTGTGTCTGGGCTCACACTGATGTCCCCTCACTGTGTCTCTGGCACAGTAGTACAGGGCCGTGTCCTCGGCTCTCAGGCTGTTCATTTGCAGAGAGAGCGTGTTCTTGCTGTTGTCTCTGGAGATGGTGAATCGGCCCGTCACGGCGTCTGCGTAGTATGTGCTACCACCATTCCAGCTAATACCAGAGACCCACTCCAGCCCCTTCCCTGGAGCCTGGCGGACCCAGCTCATCCCATAGCTGCTGAAGGTGAATCCGGAGGCTGCACAGGAGAGTCTCAGGGACCCCCCAGGCTGGGCCAAGCCTCCCCCAGACTCCACCAGCTGCACCTCACACTGGACACCTGCAAACACAGACACATCCTGGTCAGAAACTGCCACACACACCCCTGTTTCTCTCACTAACATCCCGTCCCACACCCAGTATCTCCAGTTCTCCATGAATTACCTTGTAACAGAGCAACAAGGAAAACCCAGCACAGCCCAGACTCCATGGTGAGTGTCTGTGTTCAGTGCTGATCACCGAATGGGGACACCTGGAAATGCCAGGGCTGGGGCTCCTGTCCCAGAGCTGCAGGGTGAGGGCTGGGCTGGTTTTCATCAGCAGAGGGAGGGCCCTATTTGCATGTCCCCTGCTATATAGCAAGGACTTGGTGCGGTGGCTGAGGAGAGGGCAGGATACAGAGAAAAACTGCATGACTGTACTGTGATAAATAATTATCTCCTATTCACCTATCCAATTACAAACACACATAAACCATGTCCTGTAGGTCTCAGTGTTCATGTATTTTATAGACATAAACATAGTCTGAAATCGGTATCGAGGTTGTCTGGTTTGTCAAGTAGCACAGATCTGGGAAGATTTAGGCTAAGTGTCTGGACCTGTAATTTCATCCCTGGAACTCATTGCAGACCAGAGCTGGACAAGCCTAGGATGTTTTCTGGACCCTTGAGTCTGTAATAAGAATAGAAAGCAAATTTATGCATTCTTGTTTTTACTTAAATAATATGTTCAAAATACTGGGAACACACAGGGTCACTGCAGAAGCATTTTCATGTACTTAATGTTTCACTTATTTTTACCTATTTGCCCATAATTCTTTCCCTAACAAATCATCTATTGTTGATATTTAGTGATGTATAATTGATGTACAGGTTCATTAACATATTTTAACTGTGCAAATTAAAAGTATTGAAGTCACCATCAGCCTGTCTGAGATATTGAGGAAATTGATTTCACTCAATATTTACACATTTTTTTCTTTTTTTGGAGGCAGAGTCTTCCTCTCTTGCCCAGGTTAGAGTTCCATGACATCAGTCTAGTTCAGAGCAACCTCAGACTCCTGGGCTTAAGCGATCCTCCTGTCTCAGCCTCCCTCGTACCTGGGAGTACAGGCATGTGCCACCACGGCCAGCTAATTTATGTATGTATGTATATATATATATATAATTTATTACTTTTCCAGCTAATTTCTTTCTATTTTTTTTTAGTAGAGACAGGGTCTCACTCTTGCACAGACTGGTCTGGAACTCCTGACCGGAGTGACCCTCCTGCCTCAGCCTCCCAGAATGAGAGGATTACAGGCGTGAGCCATCTTGCCTGGATTCAATGTTTACACTTGTCCTTCTGAAATTCCTCCTCCTTTCTCCTTCCATCTGCCTCACTTTACCAATGCAAGTGCTAAATAGCTTATGTTATTTCAGTTTTTACTCTCTGGAATTTGTAACAGTGGAATCATGTAGCAGGTGCTTTTTGCCCATTGTACTCACAGCACAGAATGTGGATGCAGCCACGCTGCAGTGTGCCTGACACAGTCATGGCTGTCAATCATGCAGTGTCCTAATGCATCATTTGCACAAAATGCTTATGTATTAAACTACTGGTTAATATTTTGATTGTTTCCAATTTCTTGACATTAATGATAAAGCTTATCCTTACCTGGGAGAAGTGGACAGCTGAGAAAGCTCTTCTTACATCAGCCGCAACAATAGCAACATCATCGTCATCTATAAAGCATGACTGCAGAAGCTCTAGAGTGGCACATTTTATTTAATATTTCAAATAGCAGAAGTTATCTGACCAAGAACAAACCTAATATCTGCGGAGAGACCAGCACTTGCCGGGAGAAACAGGGCCAGAGCATTAGCTTATTAGGCACAGCCCACCAGGCGACATGTGGGCTGGGACAAGACTCCACTGGACATAGGCACTGGATCGCTGGAAGCTGGACTTGCTAAAGGGATTGCAGTTTAAATTTTCCAGGGGCCAAACAAACCCCCAGCACATACAGATTCAGCTCTGCAGAGAAGAGTTTGCTCCTGAGTGACAAACACAGCATATGAAACAGAAAACCCTTTCATGGCAAAAGAGTATGGAATGCAGGAGGCTGATTGCATACTCCAAATATTGTACTGAACGTTTATGGAGAGCAGAAAAGTGAAAAAAATTAAGGCTTAAATTTGCATTGACTTCAGGCCCTGAGTCCTCCCTTTTCAGGTGCACGAGACCAGGACATTACAAGGAGAAAACCCTGGACTCCTGAGGGAGAAGAGTGACGGGCAGAGACAGGAAACTCCGGGGTCTGAAAGGAAACCTCAGTTTCCCTAGGCACCTGCTCCTGAGCTGGGAAATGAGCCCCTCTGGGGTCCCCAGCTGGGAGAGGAGCCGTCTGCCCCTGATGTCCCGCGGGTCTGGGTCCTGCCTGCCGGCTGCTGCGTGCTGAGCTGCATCGTGTCGTCCAGGAGAAAGTCTCTGATCCGTTTACAGACTTATTCCAAAGTGCTGGTCGCTAATGTGCATTTGGGGACAGGAGAAAGTGCCTGGAAGCCACTGTCTGCCTTTTGAGCAGGTGAGAGTATTTTCTCTCGTGACCACAAACGTAGCTGAGACTGCAGGGGAAGCTCAGGGTCGGGAACTCAGCGAAGCCCCCAGAGGAGACGGGTCTATGGAGAGGAAGCCACGACCCCGACGGGAACCCGGCCCTTCCCCTCCCCCCGCACCTGCCCAGTGCTGCCTGTGCGAACCCCTGAGGGGACACTTGCCCCTGAGCTCCATGGATGTCCCCTGGCTGTGTCTCACCCAGGAGGACACGGCCACACCCAAGGCCTTCAGGCTGCTGCAGGGCAGCTCGGCAGTGCCGATGGGGTTGTCCGTGGTGATGGTGACGTGGCCTTGGAAGGACGGGCTGCAGTGGGCATCTGAACCTCCAGAATAGGTCATGCCCACCCAGGCCAGGTCCCTCCCAGGCATCTGGCACACGGAGCTAAGGCGGTGTCTGACAACGCTGTGTCCAGACGCCCTGCCGGAGACCGTCAGAGACTCCCCAGGCTTTTCCCCTCTGCCCAGACTGCACCAGCTGCAGCTGTGTGGGAGATGCAGGACTCGGATCGGGGGCTCTGTCAAGCCCTCTCCCTGTGGGACCCCATCCCTGGGCTGGGAATGACCTTCATGCACAGCCAGGAGGGGGCAGACCCCATCCTAGAGGACAGAAAGGGTGGTCCTGAAGACCCCAGCTGGGTGCTGAGGGAGACCCACTGTGCAGTGGGTTTAAACGGGATGTTCCCCTCTTGAGTTTGCACCTGTCCTGCCCTGCCCCGCAGGGGAGACTCCCCAGGGAGCACAGCCCAGCTCCACTAGGGCAGCAGGGGCTGAACTGAACCTCCTGGGAGGGGCAGGAAGAGGTCCCAATAACCCTCATCCTCCCCACGCACTCTGGTCCAGGTGCCCGCAGGACTGACCGGGCCTCCATCTCGCCCACCCCTCTCTGTGACCCTGTAGAGGTTGTCAGAATCTAAATAGACTCACATATGGGAAAAAGAGAAAAAGACCGATCTATAGAATGCAGCCTGGAAAGACTATGGGGTGAGGAGTTCACGCATCAATGCCACATCACAAGAACTATCACTCTCCTTCACCAGCTGGCACTTTGCACAGGAGCGTGATCGGGGCCTGCGCACCCGGCTGGGGGTGAGGACAGTTGTTCCAGCCTCCAACCATCCTCACCTTGCTGGTTGGCCAGACGGGCACCCACGGCATTCAGGGCAAGTCGCTGAAGTCCTTTTGTCTCCTGCATTTCCACATTCCTGCAAACAAGCATGAACAGGGAATATGTGCTCAGGTTTCCGAATGTCCGCAGACTTGGGGGGACCACCATGGCTCTGCCCAACTTCTCGTGGTGCTGCTTTATACGTTTGTGTCCCCCCGTCACTGTCCTCCTCAGCCGCCTCTTTCCCTAGTAACCAGGTAAAGACGCCCACCTTGCTGGGACGAGTCCCTTCCTTCTCCCCTGCGTCTGTTCCCTTCTCCTTTGTATCCACCCTGTTCCTTAGTGTCTCTGAGGTCCAAAGGGGACTCTGAGGGGGAAGAAAACTGTTATGGTCTGAGACGTGAGAAATAACCACCGAAAGACCGAATTGAGCCAAATCGGGAGTCTTTACTAGCCGGCCAGCGACTGCCCTCTGCCCCGCCCGAAGGTGGCACAGAGAGCAGCAGCCAGCCTTTGAAACAGAAGGTTCTTATATTGTAAGTTTGTGGGGGGATAATTACTAAGACAGAGCAAGCACGTGTACACAAAGCCTTGAGTAAGCATTGTATCGTTTTCTTATCTTTGGAGTAACAGGATCTGGGCAGTTTGGGCTCTGGGCCATGTTTTGTTTACGCAAAATGTGGGGGCTGTAAGCATTTTACACAGAACACGGGTGTGTAGTCACTCAGGAATTTCTGTGTTGGGGTAGCAAGCAGGGGCAAGCAGGTTTATGGAAGCAGAATGGCAGATTAATGATTTTTCGGCACGAAACTCAGACTCTAACAGAAACCTATACAGCTTCCAAGGTATTTCCCTGATCTTGCACAGCAGGGGCAACTGGAGTGAGAACCAGAAGGGCCTCCCTTTGTCCCCGCCTTCTCCCGTGGCCTGGGCAGGGTGGGTGACATGTGTGCACATCCCCAAGGCCCTAGGGCCACAGCAGCAGGACTTGGGTATTTAGAATCAGTTCTTCATCTGGAGAGTCCGCTTTGTTCTGCAAAGGAAGGAACTCACCTTACAGGCCAACAGTCTGTTGTCTCCTGCGCTGGGTTAGTTACCCCGCCAGGAACAGTGTGTCATGTGCTGGGGTCCCCTGCACCCACCCACGCGGGCCCTATTGTGCGATGTCAGTCCACGGGCCACACAGATGCCACCTCAGTCACACGGTGCACAAGAGGTTGCTGTGAGCTGGGCTGACGCCACGGCACTCACTCTAGCCCGGGCAACAGGGCGAGACTCTGTCTCAAGAAAAAAAAAAAAAAGCAGCAGTAGCTCGATCTAGTTCTCATTAATGTATTCATGAGCCTTTAAGGACAATGGGAGAAATAAATGAAATAAGAAGTAGAACGCTAGAAATATCCAGAAGTCACTGATTTTTCCTCCTTTTGAAACATGAAAACTGACAAACACTCAGCTAGACTAACTAGGAGGGAAGGAGAAAGTAGTCAAATAAATAGTATCAGAAAGGAAAGAGCAAACATTACGACTGACCCCACCAGAATACACCAGAAATGACAGATGACGGCTCTGACCTTGGTCAAGGTCGTCTCAGTCTTCCCAGGTCCCAGGTAGGTTCCTGGTGGCAGCCCCGAGGATGGGCACTGAGAAGTGAAGTTGTTGGTGTCCACAGGGGTCTGGGCAACACGTTGACATTTCCAGACACTCACATTTTGGTAAGAATGAAAAATCCAGTTTTGTTCAATCTCTGAGTTTCCTAGAATAATTCAGTAGATTCTGAGCCTAGATTCATGCAAACATATGGCAAGAGTTGACGCTCCCCAGACATGTGACCATATAAGAAAGAAAAAGGAATGCCAGGGGGAGAAGGATTGAATTATCACCCTAGCATGAGTGAGGGAAATATTCAGAATAAAATGCAGTTATCCTAATTCTGACCCCCACACTCAGACCTGAGCCACTCCCCCTGGAGTGGGGCTGTCGCGCTCCCGCACGGGGAAGCGTCTGACTCCCCAAACTGTACTGGGGTCCCCGCAGACTCTGGGGTGCGGGGCCAGCTCCTGCTCAGACTCGGCAGTCACCGAGATCGCTGCTCTGTTTCCGGGCGAGGGGAGGGCGTGTGTCTGGAAACGGCCAAATTACTCGAGATCTCTGCACTTGGACAGAAACCACGGGCTGTGGGAACCAGTGGGTCACACTGCAGAGAACAATTCCTCGTGTGAATGGACACACTGAGCCAGGAGAAATTTAAGGAAAAATGTGGCAAATATCGAAATTATAATTGTTTTCGGACTACATGCTTGCCTTTATAGATCACCTGAGAGGCTCATGTAAAACCGTATTATCTTTTATGAAAATCTATGAGCAGTGGGTGCACCCCGAGGATTTACCTTTCTGCCCCCACCTACGGGTGGTCCTGGACCAGGCACCCTGCGGCCACTCTGCGCCATCCCCCCATGGTTTGTGCAAAGACCCACGTCCTGTGGGGGCCACGTCCAGGTGATGACACATCCTGGCAGGACCCTAAACAGCAGTCACGGCTGGGAGACCCTGTGGTCCTTTTAAGAGAAACTGAGGCTCAGAGAGGCCCGGATGCTTCTGTTACCCTTTGCTTGGACGGCAGTGCAGTTAGGAAGTTCCACTAACGTCCCCCCTTTCTCCGTCCCTGAATGTCACACTGCTCCTGGGCAGACAGTTTCCACAGCCTCACCCAGACCCCTGTGCATTTTCCTGCCTCCATGACAGGTAAATATTTTGGTGGCATATGAGAATGATTTCTCCTAATACAAGACACTTTTCAAGTATAAAGACATCATCGGTAGGCACAGAATTCTGAACATGGACAGGCTCTCAGGGGAAACTGTAAGATGCAGAGGGAGACGTAAACTTTTCCTGGAAAGCTGACTTTAACCTCCTGTGCACCTGCCCTGGGCTGACTCTGCTCCTTGTGCCCTGAGCGCCACCTAGTGGCCCAGGATGCCCCGCAGGAGGTTTGTGTCTGGGCTCACACTGATGTCCCCTCACTGTGTCTCTCGCACAGTAGTACAGGGCCGTGTCCTCGGCTCTCAGACTGTTCATTTGCAGAGAGACAGTGCTTTTGGAATCATCCCGTGAGATGGTGAATCTGCCTTTCACAGATGCAGCATATTCTGCTGTGCCACCATTAGCCTGGTTTCTAATAAAACCAACCCACTCCAGCCCCTTCCCTGTAGCCTGGCGGACCCAGCTCATGTAGTAGCTGCTGAAGGTGAATCCGGAGGCTGCACAGGAGAGTCTCAGGGACACCCCAGGCTGGACCAAGCCTCCCCCAGACTCCACCAGCTGCACCTGACACTGGACACCTGCAAACACAGACACATCCTGGTCAGAAACTGGCACACACACCCCTGTTTCTCTCACTCACATCCCCTCCCACACCCAATGTCTCTAGTTCTCCATGAATTACCTTGTAACAGAGCAACAAGGAAAACCCAGCTGAGCCCAGACTCCATGGTGAGTGTCTGTGTTCAGTGCTGATCACCGAATGGGGACACCTGGGAATGCCGGGGCTGGGGCTCCTGTCCCAGAGCTGCAGGGTGAGGGCTGGGCTGGTTTTCATCAGCAGAGGGAGGGCCCTATTTGCATGTCCCCTGCTATATAGCAAGCCCTGGGTGGGGACCCCTGAGGCAGGGTAGGGCTGAGAGAAAATCTGTGTGACTCTACTGTGATAAATAATTAACTCCTCTTCACTTATCTAATTTATAGACACCCATAAACCGTGTGCTGTAGGTGTCAATGTATTATGTATTTTACAGATGTAAAACTAACCCTAATTGCATATAAAGTTTGCGTGTATGTCCAGGAACAGATATCCTGGAAGATTTAGGCTCAGTGTCTGGGTCTATAATCCCATCCCTGGAACCCACTGCAGACCAGAGCTGGACAAGCCAACGATAGTTTCTTGAATCTCGATTCTGTAATAAAAGTATAAAGCATATTTTTGCGTTCCTCTTTTTATTAAATAAGATGTTAAAATATTTCTAACACAAAGGGTCAATGCAGAAGCATTTTCATGTACTTAATGTTTCACTTATTTTTACCTATTTGTCCGACACTCCTGTAACAAATAGTCTATTTAATTGTTCATATTTAATGATGTACAGTTCATGTGCAGTTTGCTTAACATATTTTAACTGTGTAAATTAAAGGTATTGACGTCACCATCACCCTGCAGGCAACATTGAGGAAATCGCTTTCCCTCAATGTTTACAAATGTCCTTCTAAAATTCCTGCTTCTTTCCTCTTCCCTCTTCCTCCCATTACCCAGGCACCTGCTAATATAATTTCTGTTGCTTCATTTTTCACACTCTAGAATTTATATTGGTGGAATCATGTAACAGGTGCTGTTTTGGATTATTTTACTCACAGCACAGACTGTGGAGGCAGCCACGCTGCAGTGTGCATGAAACCGTCATGGCTGTCAATGATGTAGTGTCCTAATGCATCATTTGCACAAAATGCTTGTTTAGTAAGCTACTGTTAATGTTGGGATTGCTTCGAATTCCTTGCTATTATGGATAAAGCTTCTCTTCACCTGGGAGAAGGAGGCAGCTGAGAGAACAGTTCTTCTTTTTCCATCAACAACACCAACATCATCATCATTCACATCAACACACCTGCACGGGCCATATTTTAGCACATTTCATTTAATATTTCAGATAACGAAAGTTATATGACCAAGAAAAAACCTAATATCTGCGGAGAGACCAGGACTTGCAGGGAGAAACAGGGCCAGAGCATTAGCTTATTAGGCACAGCCCACCAGGCGGCACGTGGGCTGGGACAAGACTCCACTGGACGTAGGCACTGGATCGCTGGAAGCTGGGCTTGCTAAAGGGATTGTAGCTTAAATTTTCCAGGGGCCAAACAAACCCCCAGCACATACAGAATCATCTCTGCAGAGAAGTGCTTGCTCCTGAGTGACCAACAATGCATATGAAACAGAAAACTCTTTCATGGCACAAGGGTGTGGAATGCGGGTGGCTGATTGCATACTCCAAATATTGTACTGGAAGTTTATGGAGAGCAGAAAAGTGAAAAAAATTAAGGCTTAAATTTGCATTGAATTCAGGCCCTGAGTCCTCCCATTTCAGATGCACGAGACCAGGGAATTACAAGGAGAAAACCCAGGACTCCTGAGGGAGAAGAGTGACGGGCAGAGACAGGAAACTCCGGAGTCTGAAAGGAAACCTCAGTTTCCCTCCGCACCTGCTCCTGGGCTGGGAAATGAGCCCCTGTGGGGTCCCCAGTTGGGGGAGGAGCCGTCTGCCCCTGATGTCCCGCGGGTCTGGGTCCTGCCTGCCGGCTGCTGCATGCTGAGCTGCATCGTGTCGTCCAGGAGAAAGTCTCTGATCCGTTTACAGACTTATTCCAAAGTGCTGGTCGCTAATGTGCATTTGGGGACAGGAGAAAGTGCCTGGAAGCCACTGTCTGCCTTTAGAGCAGGTGAGAGAATTTTCTCTCGTTACCACAAACGTATCTGAGACTGCAGGGGAAGCTCAGGGGTCGGGAACTCAGCGAAGCCCCCAGGGGAGACGGGTCTATGGAGAGGAAGCCACGACCCCGACAGGAACCCGGCCCTTCCCCTCCCCCCGCACCTGCCCAGGCCGGCTCTGGGCTCGGGGGTCCCGGGCGCCCCCTGGCGGCCACAAGCGCCCCTGCAGGGAGATCTGTGTCTGGGCCCGCACTGATGTCCCCTCACTGTGTGTCCCACGGTGAATCCGGCCCTGTCCTTCGTGGGCACAGAGCTCAGCTGCAGGGACAGCTGGTTCTTGGACAGTGATCAGGACGTGGCAGCTCAGCTCTTGCGGGACACGGTGTAACTTGCGCTCCCTGCGGAGCGTGTGTTCCTGACGCGGTCCCGTCCCGGGCCCCAGGGCTGGCAGACGCAGCTCTAGCAGTACCCACAGCGTGGGATGAGCAGTCCAGAGGTGACACAGGGGAGGGACAGTGTCTGAGATGGCGTCACCAGCCCTGAGCCCGACGCCTGAGGCCGCAGCTTGGAAGCGACACCTTAGGACACGGAGCCTCGGTCCCCGCCAGCCACGTGCAGCAGCAGCCTCGCACCTGGTGCACGTCTGACCTCCCAGACGCCTCATGCAGCTGGCAGCAGCCAAGCAGGGGACACAGCAGTCCCGTTTTCTTCCCGACCACAGCGCCGCCTTCCCCAGACCCCCGGCCCTGTCTAAGGAGGGCGCTGTGACCTTACCCAGCCCATTAGGAGATCTACTCTGTCCTAGAGACTGAGGAGAAATCTTCACCTGGGGAAGCCTTGTGCTGGCACAGGGAAGGGACTGAGATCTGGCTCGTGTTGGTCCTTCCTGCTGTCTTCCCTGAACCTCCCATGTACTGTGGTTCCCGTCTCCCCTGAGAGACTGGTACGTTACCGCTGTTAGGTGAGAGCCTGACCTGCCCTTCCCTCCATCTAAAAGGAGGTCGTTGCAGGGGATGTTGCGTGGTGATGAGGCCAGCTGGGCTGAGTGGCGTCTGCTTCCAACCCACACCTGAAACCTCCTTCTCTTATGTAGATCCGGACACAGCCAGGTCCCTCCCCACAGAGTCTCCAGAAATTTCCCCAGGCGTTTTTCCTCTTCCACACCCACTGTGCCTGCATGCCCTGGAAACACCACAGGCCTACATGTCTGTCAACAGATGGGTCGATACAGAAAGTGTGGTCTACCACAGTTCCTCTCCATCGTGTGGATTAGAAGCGTTAATCTACAGAGGGATGCAGCACATTGGAAGCTAAGAAGAGTGCAAAAAAAAAAAATAGTAGCATGAGACCTAAACAAGTGTTGTAGAACACATAACACAGAAAAAGCAGCTAGAGCTCGTTTATAAAGGCACCTAAGCTTGTAAGGCATTTCCACTACTCATAAAACACACCATCCATTCATTAAAAGTCTTCTGAAAATGTTGATCAAATTCACATTATTAAGTTCACAATGTCATAATTATAAGGAATTCTTGAACTCCCTTGGCCAGTGGTTCTACCATTAGCACTGTGGCATTACGGACCCCCCCTCAAGGACACATCAGTTACTACCCAATGGCTTGGTAGCTGGACAGATCAAACAGTTAGATTTTACCACGGGTACTAGCATTCTCCGTCCTGCAAAGACATCTGCACTCACATGTTTATAGCAGCACAATTTACAATTGCAAAGATGTGGAAACAACCCAAGTGCCCATCAATAGATGAGTGGATTAATAGAATGTGGTATATGTATACCATGGAGTTCTACTCAGCTATAGGAAACAATGGTGATATAGCACCTCTTGTATTTTCCTGGATAGAGCTGGAACCCATCCTACTAAGTGAAGTATCCCAAGAATGGAAAAATAGGCACCACATGTACTCACCATCAAACTGTTTTCACTGATCGTCACCTAAGAGCAAATTTAGGAATAACATTAACTGGGTGTCGGGCAGATGTGGGTGGGGAGGGCATGGGTGTATACATATATGATGAGTGCGATACACACTGTCTAGGGGATGGACACTCTTGAAGCTCTGATGGGGGGGCAGGGGGACAAGAGCAATATACCTAACCTAAACTTTTGTACCTCCGTAATATGCTGAAATAAAAAAAAAGAAACAATGTCATTTGCTTACCAGGTGGTGCTGAGTGTTAAAAATAAAGGCAGTTCAGCTGGGATTAAAAAAAGAAAAAAAAAAAAACCCTGGAAAGTAATTCATGTGTTATAGCCACTCCTCTCACCCACAGATTCAGGCTGTCTGTTACTACATCTTTTTAAAAGTTTCCCACGAAGTTCACCACGACATTGTGTGTATTGGAAGAAACATCAGAGCACTGCAATTGGGCCATATTGCAACTAATGTCATTAACGAGTTTTAAGAAAATAGAGGCCGGGTGCGGTGGCTCATGCCTGTAATCCTAGCACTCTGGGAGGCCGAGGCGGGAGGATCGCTTGAGGTCAGGAGTTTGAGACCAGCCTGAGCAAGAGCAAGACCCCGTCTCTACTAAAAATAGAAAGAAATGATTTGGACTAAAATTATATATATGGAAAAATATTAGCCGGGCATGGTGGCACATGCCTGTAGTCCCAGCTACTCGGGAAGCCGAGGCAGTAGGATCTCTTAAGCCCAGGAGTTTGAGGTTGCTGTGAGCTAGGCTGACGCCACAGCACTCCCTCTAGCCCGGGCAACAGAGGGAGACTCTGCCTCAAAACAAAAACAAACAAACAAAAAAAAAAATACAGTAGTGAAATCCCAGGGAGTCGATTTTTGGGTTCATATTTCACAACAACCGCATCCATGCAGAACTCTGGGCACTTGCGGGCTACGGCAGTGCAGGATGGCAGAGGGAGCCTTTCTATAGAACCTGTGAACCTTCTGGTATTTTGAAGCCCACAGCACCACCTTTACCGTAAGCACATCATATTGGACAGTGAAAAGATTCCACCCAAGGCATGTGACCAAGACCCTCGTCTAACTCCTCCTACTTATCCTAATTATTATTAATATCATCTCATACTAACAAAATATTTCTATTTTTCTGCAAACATGGTTGTTGTCTACACACAATATCATTTAATCTTTTTTTAAAAAATCTTTTTTAAACCTAGTTGTTGAGAGAAATAAAAAGTCAGAGTCTCCTAGCTGGTGTCTGTCACCCGCCATCTGAAGGCCCATCCTTCGTCTTCCCTGTTTGTCCCACTGATGGGAATCCCAGGGAGGAATCACAGGTGCTTTCTCACCAGATGGCTGTCACAGGCCCAGACCCCACAAGACCCCCCTGCCCCACCAGGGAACTGTTGTGAAAACCTGAGCCCGTCTCCCTTCCTGCCCTATGAAGCCACTTGGGACTGTGTTGAGGGGCCTGCCCTGCTCTGCAGACACCTCAGTAGTGGAGAGACTAACCCTTCCCGTGTCCACTGAGTGTGTGTGTGTGTGTGTGTGTGTGTGTGTGTGTGTCTGTGCCTGCCTGTGTGTGCAGGTGTCTAACACCATCAGAGCCAACATCTGCACTACATGTCGGTGGGTCCCTCTGCCCTGGAATCCTGTCAGATAGAATCCATGTTGGGAGCCTGGTGCTGGGACAAGGAGTCCCACGGGGTCCTCCTGCTCTTGCTTAGGACGCTGACTCCGTCTGCCCCTGACATCCCGTAGGCGCTTTATCCTGCTTGCCGGCTGGAAGGGACGTTTCCCTCTGTGTGCTGTGCTGCACTGTGCTGTCCAGGAAAGAATCTTTTATTGATTTTCGGACTTACTGAGAAGTGTTGAAAATTAATGTCCATTTGGGGAAAAGAGAAAGTCCCTGGAAGCCACTGTCTGCCTTTTGTGCAGGTGACAATATTTTCTCTCATTACCACAAACACATCTAACTCGGAGACTGCAGAGGGAAACACAGAATCGTGAATTTAGAGACGTTCCCCAGAGGAAACCATCTTATGGAGAGGAAGCCCCCACCCCGAGAGGAAACCAGCCCTCACCCTCCACCTGCACCTGCCCTGGGCTGACTCTGCTCCCGTGTCTTGTGCGCCCCCTGGCGGCCCCGCGCTGCCCCGCAGGAGGTTTGTGTCTGGGCTCACACTGATGTCCCCTCACTGTGTCTCTGGCACAGTAGTACAGGGCCGTGTCCTTGGCTCTCAGACTGTTCATTTGCAGAGACAGCGTGTTCTTGGCGTTGTCTCTGGAGATGGTGAATCGGCCCTTCACGGAGTCTGCGTAGTATGTGCTACCACTACTATAAGTAATTGAGACCCACTCCAGCCCCTTCCCTGGAGCCTGGCGGACCCAGCTCATGTCATAGCTGCTGAAGGTGAATCCGGAGGCTGCACAGGAGAGTCTCAGGGACCCCCCAGGCTGGACCAAGCCTCTCCCAGACTCCACCAGCTGCACCTCACACTGGACACCTGCAAACACAGACACATCCTGGTCAGAAACTGCCACACACACCCCTGTTTCTCTCACTCACATCCACTCACACTCCCAATATCTCTAGTTCTCCATGAATTACCTTGTAACAGAGCAACAAGGAAAACCCAGCTGAGCCCAGACTCCATGGTGAGTGTCTGGTTTCAGTGCTGATCACCGAATGGGGACACCTGGGAATGCCTGGGCTGGGGCTCCTGTCCCAGAGCTGCAGGGTGAGGGCTGGGCTGGTTTTCATCAGCAGAGGAAGGGCCCTATTTGCATGTCCCCTGCTATAAAGCAAGCCCTGGGTAACCAGCTGAGGGAGGGCAAGACCAGAAAAAACTGGGTGACTGTACTGTGATTAATAGCTCATGTTCACCTATTTAACTTATAGACACATAGAAACCATGTGCTGTAGGTGTCAAGTTTCCATGTATTTTACCGATGTAACAGTAAGCCTAGACACATATGGAAGTTGTGTGATATGTCCAGAAACACATATGTGGGAATCTCAGTGTCTGGGCCATGATCCCGTCCTTGGAACCCACTGCAGACCAAACCTGGACATGCCTAGGGTGGATTCTAGAGCCCCGATTCTATAATAACAACATAAAGCCAATATCTTGCCTCTCTGCTTTTTTTCTCTTAAAAATATATAGAAAACCTGGCACACAGGATTAATACATATAACTGAACCTAAACTTTCCCTTATTGTCTATTTGCTCCTTCTCTACCAAATCATCTATTAATTGTTCATGTTAACTTTAATGAGGAATAGTTGATACACAGTGGCCCAACACAGTTCAAGTGTACAAGTGAAACGTGCTGACAGCACCGTCACCCTGGCTGCGACATGGAGGAAATCGATTTCCCTCAATGTTTCCACTTCTCCTTCTAAAATTCCTGCTTCTTTCTCCTTTCCTCTCCCTCCCTTTAGCCAGGCACCTGCTAACATAGTTTATGTTACTTCCGTTTTCACTCTCTCACATTTGTAACAGTGGAATCACATAGCAGGTGCTTTTTGCCTATTTTACTCACAGCACAGACTGTGGACGCAGCCACGCTGCAGTGTGCCTGACACAGTCATTGCTGTCAAAGATGCAGTGTCCTAATGCATCATTTGCACAAAATACTTGTTTATTAACATACTTATTAATGCTGGGATTGTTTCCAATTCCTTGCTATTGTGGATAAAGCTTCTCTTCACCTGGGAGAAGGAGGCAGGTGAGAAAACAGCTCTTCTTTTTACATCAACAACAGCAACGTCATCATTCACATCAACACACCTGCACGGGCCATACATTAGCACATTTTATTTAATATTTCAGATAATGGAAGTTGTATGACCAAGAAGAAACCTGAAATCTGCAGAGAGACCAGGACTTGCAGGACTCTTATACCCCTGGTGGGACTGCAAATTGATGCAACCTCTGTGGAAAAGAACTTGGAGATACCGCAAAGAGCTAAAAATGGAAATACCATTAGATCCACCAATAGCACTATTAGACATCTACCCAAAAGAGCAAAAAATTTTCTATAAGAAAGACATCTCTACACGAGTGTTTATGGCAGCACAATTCAGTATTGCAAGGATGTGGAAACAATCCAAGTGTCTCTCAATTCATGAGGGCATCATTCAACTTTGGTATATGTATACAGGGGAATATTACTCAATTATAGGAAATGACAGTGATCTAGCACCTCTTATATTTTCCTGGATTGAGCTTGAGCCCATTATCTGCAAGGAGGTATCACAAGTTCAAAGGAATAGCCTCCACATGTACTCGCCATGAAATTGGCACTAACTGATCAACATTATGGTGCTCACACGGTAGTAATATTTTCCAGGGATTAGGTGGTGAGGGGGGTAAACTCACAACTAATGGATGAGGTGAGCATTGTAGACGGGAAGGGCATGTCTCTAATCCTCGCTGGGGTGAGGCAAAGACATAAAATGTAACCAAAACATTTACACCATCATAGTATCCTGAAATAAAATTAAAAAAAAGAATAAGAACTGAAATATTCACACTATCCTGTGATTGAACATTGAAGGTGCCCAGAGGCCATGAGAGATCAGATGGAGCTTCCACAGAGGTCTGTACATTTTCACAGCAAGGACCAGTTTGCATATGATGTGCTTATAGACACGGATGAAAAGACAAAGTATATAAAACGTGCGGCATGCCAGTATTGTCTCCCATTCTGTGGGCTGTCTGTTCGCTCTCCTGATTGTGTCCTGGCTGTGCAGAAGTTTATAATTTGATCAGGTCCCATTTACTTATTTTTGTTGTTGCTGTGATTGCCTTTGGGGTCTGGAGGATGGACACGGTTAATGTTCTGACTCGGGTGGGAGGAAGGCAATATATGTAGCCTAAACATTTGTACCCCCGTAATATTATGAAATAAAAAAAGATATGTTAAAAATTAAATAAAAATACAAAAAATTATACAATTTGCACAAAAGGAAATGTACCTGGGTGTGTTTTGTTGTACCGTTGCATTTAAACATTTTATTTTATTTTAATTGAAAAATAATGCATATATTTAATCTCATAACATGTGTTTTGATATATGTATACCTTGCATATTGATCAAATTAGGAAACCTAACATTTTCCTCAACCAAAATATTAATCATTTTTATTTCTATTTTTCATTTCACTATATTATGGTGGTACAAACATTTTGGTTACATATATGCCTTTCCCTCACCTGAGCCAGGGCTCCAGGAGTGCCCTTTCCCCACAGAGTTTGGTCCCCATCCATTAGCTGTGAGTTCACCCCCCAAAAGCACCCACCTGTCGGGCACCCATTCCCATGTGAACACCTTAGTGTTGATCAGTTAGTACCAACTTGCTGGTGAGCACATGCGGTGCTTGTGTTTCCATTCTTGTGATACCTCGCTTAGCAGAATGGGCTCCAGCTCTATCCAGGTTAATTCAAGAGGTGCTAGATCACCATTGTTTTTGTGACTGAGTAGAACTCCATGGGATACACATACCACATTTTATTAATCCACTCATGTATTGTTGGGCACTTGGGTAAAATTTTATTTATTTTTCATTTACAAATAATAATTATATATACTGAAGGGATGCAACAGGATGTCAATACATGTATACATTTTGGAATGAAAAAATCAACATAATTAGCATGTCCATCATCTCCCATATTGGTTATTTCTTTGTAGTGAGAATGTTAAATTCCTAAGTTGCCGGTATATTCAAATATGCAATACATTACTATTAACTATACTTATACTGTGCAATAGAACAGAGAGCAGTCTGTGATTGATGTAATTAGAAATCCAAAATATACTAAAATAATATATGGTAAAACATAACAGGGTGTCGTCTGGTTTTGGTGCTTTTGAAAGAGGCTGTAAGTATCTTACTCACGGCAGATATTCACCTGCTGACAATATTGCATATCCTTAACACGGAAGCACAGATCACAATTGTATCTAGGAATCCCACAAAAAATTTTTGAAAAATATCCCTGTACTGTTATGGGTTTTGCCATATATAATAGGTACAAGGAGGTCCACCTCACCTTAAACACTGTAAGGATTTCCTTGCCTAAATCACCATGGTCATAGCCCACATTGTCCCAAAATATGCTACTGTGGGCTTGGATGCTCTGAGCCTCGGAGTAGCAAGATAAAAATAAATTATTTCATTATAACTTACTCCTAGTTATGAGAAAACAAGACCCCATGCATCATCTCCTTAAAATAGCAAATACAGGCTGATGTGAGTTAAAAGAGAGTGTTCAAAGATGAAACCCATTATGCAAGAGCAGTTTAGAGCAAAGGTGATTATCCCAACGGTGTCTGCTGTAGCCGTCCCCATTTGCTGTGTTTGACTAGGAGAGAATGAAGGCATCTCACGGAGGGTGACTGCAAACGTTATCTTGTGGCTCCACACACCGTCACCACATGCATCTTACTGAAATCGCTGATTCCTGTCAATAAGCAATTGGTAAATCTGATTTTATCTTATGGATTTCATTGCTATGCTCTGATAGGGACATATTTAAACAGGCTACCAGCTACAGTTTAGAAAATTTCTTGAAAAATAGAATCCATAAACACCAGTAAATATAAAATAATCAGGAATTACTAGAAACATATACTACGGCGTTCAGAAAATAAACTAAGAAAATAAGCATGTTGCCAACTGTAGATATGAACATTCCGAGCTGCGATACTGTGAAGAGAGGATCCTGCGCTGACCTGAGTTGCCCTGCACGGGTCCCACTTTCCCACGATACACACGTGCAGCCACACCCATCCACGCCATCCGTTCCTGCCGTGCGTCAGCTGTGCTGCTTCCACACACACGAGATCTCATCCAACAGGTCCGGGGTGGCGGCTGCTCCATTGTGGCTCTCTGCTCCTCTGCTCCAAATGTCATGATGTCACATTCATAGAGCAACCTCTCTCAAGGCCTCAGGGGAGCCCCCCAGGCTGATTTCCCTGCTCCTCACTTTATTCCAGAATCGCTCAACATCAGGTCCTGTCATCTGATGCCACTTCTCTAGGACAGACCCTGGGGCCCCTGCCCGAGCCCTTGCAGACTCAGCCCACAGAGTCCCCGTGTCCTGTTCTCCCCAGGAGGACACCTGCCTTCTTTGTCATAATGTCCATGTTCCTCAGCCTCACGCTGAGTGACCCTTCTCCTGTGGCCACCTCAGGGCCACCCACAGCGTCCTGCACCACGATATGTGCTCACCAACACCTGAGCTTGCAGCTCTCTTGGGCTTTACATAAACCAAGTGTGTTTTAGTGCTGTAGGAACTTAGAATTAAAAATACTATATGAATTGCTAAACTCAACAGAATTACTCTAAAGAAGCAGTGGCCACATGTGTCCTGCTGGTCCTGTCCCTTCCTCCACACTCCCTGATGTGCAGTGTGGTGTCACCACCTTCCTGTCTGAACCTGTGGCCATTTCATAGGCAGGGACTGTACAAGGTGGCAAAGCCTCTCACACAGTTAACTGTTTCCTGCTTATGAGGACGACATATCTGTGTCTACAGGTAGACATGGAAATAACTCAAGAATGGAAATTTCTTCATAAGATGGACGGTGCACCTCAGTTTCCATGAGAATCTCTCATGATGACAAACTACATTTTGCAAGAAATCTTCTCCAAAGCCCATGTGGTGTAGAGACAAATCCTAGTTCAATACATGACCCTGGTTCCCTCTTGATGACGGTGGGTGTGAGAGTAAAACCAGGGGACGAGTTTGCTCTCCACAGGAAGGAGGGGGACACAGGAGAGGGCAGTCAGGAGGAGCAGAGGGGGGAGGATGAGGAGGCTCCTGGACAAAGGACCATCTGGGGCAGGCACCTGCCACAGGAGGGAGTAGACTGCAGGGTGCTGTGTCATCATGTGGAATCACAGGGACACCACTCACAAGGACCTGGATGCCACCACAGGGAGCTCAGCACATTCAGGTTCCACCTGCAGGTCTCCCCGATGCCACAGCTGTTGAAGGTGACTCTGTGAGAGTCTCAGTGGACACATCCCACTTTGACCAATCACTCTCATTTTCTCAGCTACTAATGGCCACTTGCATTTCCAACGTGAGTCCATGCCCAGGTGACAGCAGGAGGGTCCCAGCAGTGGTGGGTGACACAGTCCCATCAATCTTTCCCAGGTTCCACAGGAGCCACAGCCTGGGCCACACCTGAGCTCCAGGTAAAGGGCCTGAGTCCTGGGATTTAGACACAGAGACCACACCCTCCATTTTCTTGGAGAAGAAGGAGAAGACGAAGATGTGAAAAATAGAACCTAGGGAGAAAGAAAACAGACTTGCAGAAAAAAATAGAACTGAATTAGTTCTGCATCAGGAATGTTTAGTTTTAAATGAGGAGAGAAAAATGTAAAACCATTAGGTTTTATGAGACAGTGACCCTGCCCAGGTCCCTGCATGTCCCAATCTGAATCCCAAAGACTGTCCCACTCAGGGGTCCCACTGAGGTCTGTGCTGAGTCTGGTTGGAAAATGCGCAGCAGGTTCCCCTGGGCTCCCTCAGGCCTCTGACCCCTGTAACAACCGCAGGGTCACTTCTGCCCAAGTGAGTGACGTTCTACCTTGTGTGCAGGTGACAACGTGTTCATTTACTACAACAAGACGCTTCTAATTCAGACACTACAGGGACGAGCACACAGCCACGAAATGAAATAGGTCCCAGGATGAGATTTCTAGAGGGGACGCCCCAAACTCTGACATGAAATGAACTATTATTTTTTCCTCCACCTGCACCTGCCCCGGGCTGACTCTGCTCCTGCGTCTTGGGCGCCCCCTGGCGGCCCCACGGGCACCAGCAGGAGGTTTGTGTCTGGGCTCACACTGATGTCCCCTCACTGTGTCTCTGGCACAGTAGTACAGGGCTGTGTCCTCGGCTCTCAGACTGTTCATTTGCAGAGACAGCCTGTTCTTGCCGTTGTCTCTGGAGATGGTGAATCGGCCCTTCACGGCGTCTGCGTAGTATGTGCTACCACCGTTACCATTAATGTATGAGACCCACTCCAGCCCCTTCCCTGGAGCCTGGCGGACCCAGTTCATTGCATAGCTGCTGAAGGTGAATCCGGAGGCTGCACAGGAGAGTCTCAGGGAACCCCCAGGCTGGACCAAGCCTCCCCCAGACTCCACCAGCTGCACCTCACACTGGACACCTGCAAACACAGACACATCCTGGTCAGAAACTGCCACACACACCCCTGTTTCTCTCACTCACATCCCCTCACACACCCAATATCTCTAGTTCTCCACGAATTACCTTGTAACAGAGCAACAAGGAAAACCCAGCGCAGCCCAGACTCCATGGTGAGTGTCTGTGTTCAGTGCTGATCACCGAATGGGGACACCTGGGAATGGCGGGGCTGGGGCTCTTGTCCCAGAGCTGCAGGGTGAGGGCTGGGCTGGTTTTCATCAGCAGAGGGAGGGCCATATTTGCATGTCCCCTGCTATATAGCAAGCCCTGGGTGGGGACACCTGAGGGAGTGCAGGGCCCAAAGATAAGGGGGACTTCATAGGTCATGATATTTTATAGATGAAATCGTACAAACAGAAGCATAGAGGACTTATGCAATGTGCCCAAGAGGAAGCATATATGTGGTGAGAGGCACCTGCAGTATCTGGGCTGAGCTCCCCAACACTACATCCTACTGCTGCCCTGAACCAACTCCAGGATCAATGTGAACATGCCTCATAGGTTTTGCAAAATTCCCTTTCTGTAATGAGAACATGATGGCAGTTTGCTGTATTCTAATGTTACAACTTCAAGGCTGTATCAAACTTTGGACCACCTAAATCCACACTGCCCTTGACAGTGTTGTGCATTAACTTTGACATGAGCCTCACTCAGCTGAGGGGATTCAGGTTTTCACAAACTGTCTAATACAACTGCGGATTCCTCTGTGTTGGGCCCAGTGCACATGAGTGGGGCCTAGAAGGATCCACTGCAGTTTGTCCTTACATTTCCCTCTTGCCAGGCAGGTCCACACAGGCCCAGGTACAGTCTATGGGGCTGCCACGTGCCTGGGACAGTAACCAGCCCTGATCTCTGTGGAAGTCACACTGTGATTGTGACTGGTCAGGCTCCACTCTCCACTGCTGCAGGTGGCCCTGTGGTCATACTTGACATTCACTAGTGTCCCCTCCCACCTGAACTATGGATCCTTCTAACACACAGCAGCATTTTGCAGTGAGGGTTGCTATGTCTTGTTCCCTCATGTAGTGACTCAGACCTGGGCACTGCGGAGCCATTGTCCTTGGTCACTTGGCCACCCGCAGCCATGTGGTTGATGCAATTGACCTTCCCAGTGTGGAATGCAGTGGAGAAACCCCAGAAACTGCCTCAGCCCAAGGGACTGCCCCTGCCTCCATGGGAACACACAAGCTTAGCCTCCAAACAGAGTTAGTGCCTATCGGTGGGAAAGGGCCTTTCATTGTTGGCTGGTCCACAGTCATGAGGACCCCAATTCAGTGGCACCAGACCAGGTCTCAGATTCAGGGGAGCACATTTTGTCCCCAGTAGTAATGATCCTACCTGGGAACCAGGATTTCTAACCAACCACAGTCTACCATTGTGGCAGTAAGAGGAACGATTTCAGAGGTTGTTACCATGGTTGTCACAGGGCTCCTTTACTGAGTGAAGGATTCACTTGATGGCAAATTCACTAAGACCTTTGACTCTGGAAGGTACAGAAACTCACTTTGACTGGATCCAGCACATGTGTGTGTCTTTCCAAACACAAGGACTCACTCAGGACCACTAGCTCTGTGATTAGCATGCGTCCAATTCCTTTAGAGAAGGCTTTTCATAATGTTTTTAGTGCCAACTGCTGTTCCTGCAGCTTGAAATCATCTGGAGGTGGGAACCAATCACAATGTTTGGAAATTAAATGAAACAATTCCTATAGATATTTCTTTTTGGCAACCACTCTAGTACTCTTTAATAAGCTCTCAACAATTTCAGATACTCGGAAGAGATAGTCTTCCTCATTATTTTACTCTGAGCAGAATGTTAATCTTAACTCTTACTTATGTCCTGGAGATTTCCAACTTACCTCTCTCTGGGTAGATGCGTGTGCGACTTTTAGCCTTCTCCAGGCCCTTGGTGACGAAATACAGGAATGTTCTTTGCTCGATGCAAAGCCTTTGGCCTTCAAGACCCTATCTGAACATCCTGCTGACTACGCCAGTTTGTGGGGCGTTAGCTACGCTCCCAGCAAAAGTTGGGGTCCCTCAGGGCTCGTCACAAAGGATGAAAAAATAGTAGGAATCAGAAATAAAAATAAGACACAGAGCCAAAGATATAGTTTATAAAGTAAAGATTTATGAAGATAGGCAAAGGAGGGTGCCCGGAAGATTACCTGCCCTCCCACCAGACATGCAACCAAGACTGAAGTTTTACACAGATATTTATAACGTACAGAGTTTTGGTTGCCAGGGGTAGCAGGGTTGACATAGTAACAGGTAGTTTGGCTTAGGGTCAAAGTCTTCTAAAAGGCTTCTATAGATCTTTTAACTAACTCTGTTTAGGTGAACAATGGGTTATAAAATCTTCTTAGGGCAAAACTCTAAGTTTTATGATAAGGCTATTACTTCAGGAAAAACAGAGACATCTTGGCTCTGGTTATTGTGTAAGAGAGATTTTCGAAGTCAAGCATGAGCTGTCCCTTATGCTATTTACTTTACCTGCATGGTTCAGTCTGGGTCCTGTTAGGGCAGCATATCTTATTGATCAGCTTTTATCTCTGATCAGCTCTCATCTCCTGGGGCCTGTCTTTGTTGATCAGCTCTGCTTCCTGTGGCTCCATGCAAGACCTCCTTTGCCTTTCAAAGCAGGTGAGAACCACAGGCTTGAGACTGCAGCATCACCTTGGAATGCAGCTGCTACTGACCATTGAGACTCCCTCCTGAGGCCAGGCAGCTTTTGATATGCGAACTAATATGTTTACATTTTCCTTTAGGGCAAAGCCTTGCAACACTCCTGAAATCATTTCTGTTATTAAAAATATAGGGGGCATTTCTATACATCAATATTTCTTACGCTCAACAACTAATGGCCCATAAATATTTGAAAAAATTCACAATGTCCCTAATCGTCAGGGAAATGCAAATCAAAACCACAATGAGATATCACCTAACTCCAATGGCTTTTACCAAGAAGTCTCAAACCATTATATGCTGGCATGAATGTGGAGAGAAAGGTACACTCACACGCTGTTGGTGTGAGTGCAAATTAATGCAACCTCTATGAAATATGAATCACATGTCAATAATAAAGCTGGAGGTTGATAACCAGTAATTCATATTACTAATGTAAACTTTTCATTAGAATATAGTCCTCAGCCTGGTGTAAAACTGGCTTTCATGACAGAAGTCATTGCACTTTTTAGAGCCTGTGGATTAGCCAAAACTGGGATAAAATTCATATGTTTTTGCAGTAGTGCATGAAATTGGGATGCTTTGCAAAGAAAAGTGTTTCTCACAACTTCTGGAGACCCTATCAAAATGAACAACAAGCTATGGGACTTTAGATAAAGTTCTAAGCCCTAGAGATCTGACAAATGTAACTTTGGAAATCATGCAAAAAAAATAATAGCATGGGAGTTAAACAAGTCTTGTAGAATATCATTACACAGAAAAAGCAGCCTTGAGCTCGTTTATAAACGCACCTAAGCTTGTAAGGCATTACCACTACTTATAAAACACACCATCCATTCATTAAAAGTCTTCTGAAAATGTTCATCAAATTGACATTATTAATTTCAAAATGTCACAATGTTAAGAGTTTCCTGAACTCCCTTGGCCAATGGTTCTACCATGAGCACTGTGGCATTAGGGTCCCCTCCCTGGAGGACACATCAGTTACTACCCAATGGCTTGGTAGCTGCACAGATCAAACACTTAGATTATACCATGAGTACTAGCATTCTCTCTACTGCATGGAAGAGTTAAAAATTCTTGAAAGTAATTCATGTGTTATAGCCACTCCTGTCACTCACAGCTTCAGCTGCCTTTTACTGCATCTTTGTAAAAGTCCTCATGAAGTTCAACCAGGACAATGTGGGTACTGGAAGAGATATCAGAGCAATACCCTTGGGCCATATTGGAACGAATATCAGTAAGGACTTTTAAGAAAATACAGCAGTGAAATTACAGGGAGGCAATTCTTGGGTTCATATTTCACAACTACAGCATCAATTCAGAGCTCTGAGCACTTGCTGGCTACTGCAGTGGAGGATGCCAAAGTGAGCATTTTTATAGAACCTGTGAAGCTTCTGGTATTTTGAAGGCCACAGTTGACCCACGACCTTCAGGATAAGCTGATGATCCTGGAGAGTGAAAACCTTCCACTCATGACATGCGACCGAGGAGTTAGGTCTCCCTTCTCTTGCTTAGGACGCTGACTCCCTCTGGCCCTGACGACACTTTATGCTGCTTGCCGGCTAGAAGGAACGTTCAGTCCTGTGTGCTGTGTTCCACTGTGCTGTCCAAGACAAAATATTTTATGTATTTTTGAATTTATTCAGAATTGTGGACAATTAATGTCAATTGCGGGAAAGGAGAAAGTGACTGGAACTCATCCTCTGCCTTTTGTGCAGGTGAAAATATTTTCTCTCATTACCACAAACATGTCTAACTCAGAGACTGCAGAGGGAAGCACAGAATCGTGAATTCAGAGAAGTTCCCCAGAGGAAACCGCTTTATGGAGAGGAAGCCCCGACCCCAAGAGGAAACCAGCCCTCACCCTCCACCTGCACCTGCCCTGGGCTGACTCTGCTCCCGTGTGTTGGGCGCCCCCTGGCGGCCCCGCGCTGCCCCGCAGGAGGTTTGTGTCTGGGCTCACACTGATGTCCCCTCACTGTGTCTCTCCCACAGTAGTACAGGGCCGTGTCCTCGGCTCTCAGACTGTTCATTTGCAGAGAGACAGTGCTTTTGGAATCATCCCTTGAGATCGTGAATCTGCCTTTCACAGATGCAGCATATTCTGTCGTGTAACTATTAGCTTTGTTTTTAACAACAGCAACCCACTCCAGCCCCTTCCCTGGAGCCTGGCGGACCCAGTTCATCCAGTAGCTGCTGAAGGTGAATCCGGAGGCTGCACAGGAGAGTCTCAGGGACCCCCCAGGCTGGACCAAGCCTCCCCCAGACTCCACCAGCTGCACCTCACACTGGACACCTGCAAACACAGACACATCCTGGTCAGAAACTGCCACAAACACCCCTGTTTCTCTCACTCACATCCCCTCCCACACCCAATGTCTCTAGTTCTCCATGAATTACCTTGTAACAGAGCAACAAGGAAAACCCAGCGCAGCCCAGACTCCATGGTGAGTCTCTGTGTTCAGTCCTGATCACCGAATGGGGACACCTGGGAATGCCGGGGCTGGGGCTCCTGTCCCAGAACTGCAGGGTGAGGGCTGGGCTGGTTTTCATCAGCACAGGGAGGGCCCTATTTGCATGTCCCCTGCTATATAGCAAGCCCTGGGTGGGACAGCTGAGGGACGGCAGGGCCAAGCGAACAACTGTGTGACTGTACTGTGATAAATAATTAACTCCTCCTCACTTATCTAATTTATAAACACCCATAAACCATGTCCTGTAGGTGTCAATGTATCATGTATTTTACGGATGTAAAAGTAACCCTAGATGCATATAAAGGTTGCATGTATGTCCAGGAACAGATATCCTGGAAGATTTATGGTCAGTGTCTCTGTCTATAATCCTATCCCTGGAACGCACTGCAGAGCAGATCTGGACATGCCTACGATTGTTTCTGGAATCTCAATTCTGTAATAAAAATATAAAGCAAATTTTTGCCTTCCTGTTTTTACTTAAATAATATGTTAAAATGTTTGTAACACAAAGGGTCAATACAGAAGCATTTTCATATACTTAATGTTTCACTTATTTTTACCTATTTGTCCATCACTCCTGTAACAAATAGTCTATTTAATTGTTCATATTTAATGATGTACAATTCATGTACAGTTTCCTTAACATATTTTAATTGTGCAAATTAAAGGTATTGACGTCACCAACACCCTGTCTGCAACATTGAGGAAATCGATTTCCCTCAATGTTTCCACATGTCCTTCTAAAATTCCTGCTTCTTTCCTCTTCCCTCTTCCTCCCATTACCCAGGCACCTGCTAGTATGGTTTCTGTTGTTTCAGTTTTCACTCTCTAGAATTTATATTAGTGGAATCACGTAACAGGTGCTGTTTTGGATTATTTTACTCACAGCACAGACTGTGGATGCAGCCACGCTGCAGTGTGCATGAAACCATCATTGCTGTCAATGATGTAGTGTCCTAATGGATCATTTGCAAAAAATGCTTGTTTATTAAGCTACTGTTAATGTTGAGATTGTTTCCAATTCCTTGGTATTATGGATAAAGCTTCTCTTCACCTGGGAGAAGGAGGCAGCTGAGAAAACAGCTCTTCTTCTTTTTACATCAACAACAATAACATCAACATCATCATCATTCACATCAACACACCTACACGGGACATACATTAGCACATTTCATTTAATATTTCAGATAATGGAAGTTATACGACCAAGAGCAAACCTGAAATCTGCGGGGAGACCAGGACTCGCAGGGAGCAACAGGGCCAGAGCATTAGCTTATTAGGCACAGCCCACCAGGCGGCATGTGGGCTGGGACCAGACTCCACTGGCCGTAGGCACTGGATCGCTGGAAGCTGGGCTTGCTACAGGGATTGCAGTTTACATTTTCCAGTGGTCACAGGGTTGGGAAATTCCTATTCTGTTTCCTCAGAGCAATTTTCCTCCAGGATTGGGGACACATCATAAGGTGGCACCTCACAGATGGTTCTATCCGAGAGAGGGAGAACATGTTTCTGAAATGCATTCAGACCCACCTCCCCTGTGTCCTGCAACGAATACAATTACCCTGCAGGGGACAAGAGGCAGAAATCAGTGTCCTAGCCCACTGGGGGACCTCATAGGAGATGGGAGCGGAAGACATGTCACCACTAAGGTTATGCTCAGAAAAATGACTCCTCTCCATCACGGGAACAAAGGCTTGATCTTCAGGGATAGGCAGCAAATCTGGAAGCTGAAGGGGCTGATGGAGAACTGCCCCAGCTGTGGGAGACAAGAACCAGGAGAAGAAAGACGCTGAGAAGGTACTAGGGCAGCGACACCTCTTGCGGAGGGATAGGACAACATGCAAGGGCACAGTGCAGACCACGGGGCACGATGCCTGCCTGGGAACCCGGCTCAGGGAGGACGTCAGAGAAGGCCACCTCAGGTCAGCCTCTTCCACCACATCAACTACTGTCAGTAAATGCAAAATTGGGACTGACCTGGGCAAGATGCAACAGATCGTCTCTAGAGCATGGGCTGTAAACAGAAAGCCAGGCAGGAAGCACACACTACGTATCAGTGGAGGACCCTAAACCTTCTGTGCTCACAGCAGAGAAAACCTTCCACACTTGGAGCCACTTCAACAATAAATTCCAAATGAAGTCTGACTAGAGCCACACAAACTTCCACAGTACAGGCTGGGACAGCCTAAGGTGTGGACATATACAGGGAGGGAAACACATAAAATGAGATAGTAAGTCAATGGGAACCGTGAAACACGGCATGTCTGGCTAACATACAAATCTATGGGCTGTAACAAATGGATATCAAAAAAGTCATAATGAAAAACTATCAGACTGAACTTCAGAAATGACACATATTAGAAGTGATAAAACAGGAAACATAAAGTGATTTTAAGTGATGTGTTAAGATAGAAAGGGAAACATAATATTGCCACAAATCAATATACTTAACTTAGGTATTGACAAGGGGATTTTTAAGGAAGAGTCAAATATAAATGGTTATAGTGTTTAGAAGGAATTCAGTACAGATATGCCTTAGACAAACAAACCGGCTGAGTTGTCTCCTTTCCAAAGAAATCCTGGACTTGGAAATAGGTGCCAGGAACTTCACAGCAAAATGCAAAGGGAAACAACAATGAAGAAAAACATCAGTATCAAATAGTGTCAGATAAATATAATGGAAATTCCACAAGTAGAAGTAAAAGGCCAGGCATGGAAAATAAATATTGAAGAAATAATGGTCACAAATGTTCTAAACTTCATGAAAGACATAAAAATCACAGATCTGAGGATGTAAGAGAAACTTCAAGCAGGACAGAACACACACAGGCTACTGACACACACGTGTGCATACACAAAACCTAACACATACCCCCACGCACCATGAGCCCATTTCCTCCACCTTATTACTGTTAATAAATTGAATTAAAACTACTTCTATTTATAGCATGAGATAGTGTATAGTGTATGCATGCCTTCACTTATAGCCTTAGGCACACTCTTCCTGCATTTCGTGAATCCAAGTCCCCTGTGTAGCCTTTTGGGGAGGGGGGTGGTTATGTCCAAACAATCTAAAACGAGCTCCACATAAAGAAAAACAATCCCACCATAGAAGGTGTTTCTTTACCTTTTGTTACCTGGCCCAGGAAACACGTCTTACATTTGATAATTTCCTGTGTGGTCTTCATCAGGTTCTTGATTACTTAGGAAAAGTGAGGTTTAAATGGACGATGATTTTTATATTGATTTAACTTTCTGTATTACTTTTAATGCCTTTTGGTTATCACTGTGGTTAAATAAGTATTAATTTAAAAAGACCTGTGATTCAATTTTGATGAAGTATGTTGAGCCTTTGATCAATGTAGATAAAAGTTATGTTGCAAAATGAAAACAATAATACACCTGTCAGTGTGTAACTCTGCGTATTGTTTCTGTGATCTGCTTACCTACTGTGGATGGTAAATTTTTCTGTGTTTCTCAAAGACACCTTTTCTCATAAAATTACTAAAATACTTTTAGTAATTAGTTACTAAATGAGCCACACAGAAGGTTCATCAAGCTACAGGGTTCTATGACCTCAGAAATTTGAACTACAAACGACAATGTGCAGTTCACATGTCCAACCCTGTGCACAGTTCTTCCTAAGATTTCAGAACAAACCTCATGTAGTATTGAGACTCCCAAATGCTACCTCTTTCATTTTGGAAAACGACACTACAATTAAAATGTCACTATCTGTAACAGCTAAATTTAATTTGACAATATTCCTAACACTTCGTTTGCTTCACATTGTACTGGCGGTCTCTTTAATAAAGTTGCCATTTTCTGCTTTAATTCAACACAGTCATAAACAAACAAACAAACAAACAACTACTCAAGGAATACAACAGGTCTCACCCAGATTCCCCCCATGGTCTATTGGTCTGTTTAGTTATTTTTTTTTCCTCATAGGCAGGGACTGTACCAGATGGCGAAGCCTCTCGCACAGTTAACTGTTTCTACTTGAAATGGGGAAACATCTGTGTCTCCAAGTAAAAATGGGAATTACTCAAGAATGGAAATTTCTTCATAACACGGATGGTTTGCCTCAATTCCACAAGTATCTCCCATGATGAACACTAAGATATGGAGGAAATCTGTTGTGAATCCCATGTGACTTGGACAGAAATCCTTGTTCAATACATGACCCTGGTTCCCTCTTGATGACGGTGGGTGTGAGAGTAAAACCAGGGGACGAGTTTGCTCTCCACAGGAAGGAGGGGGACACAGGAGAGGACAGTCAGGAGGAGCAGAGGGGGGAGGATGAGGAGGCTCCTGGACAAAGGACCATCTGGGACAGGCACTTCCCACAGGAGGGACTCGACTGCAGGGTGCTGTGTCATCATGTGGAATCACAGGGACACCACTCACAAGGACCTGGATGCCACCACAGAGAGCTCAGCACATTCAGGTTCCACCTGCAGGTCTCCCGATGTCACAGGTGTTGAAGGTGACTCTGTGAGAGTCTCAGTGGACACATCCCACTTTGACCAATCACTCTCATTCTCTCAGCTACTAATGGCCACTTGCGTTTCCAATGTGAGTCCAGGCCCAGGTGACAGCAGGAGGGTCCCAGCAGTGGTGGGTGACACAGTGCCATCAATCTTTCCCAGGTCCCACAGGAGCCACAGCCTGGGCCACACCTGAGCTGCAGGTAAAGGGCCTGAGCCCCAGGATTTAGACACAGAGACCACACCCTCCATTTTCTTGGAGAAGAAGGAGAAGAGTAAGTTTTGAAAATAGAACCTAGGGAGAAAGAAAACAGACTTGCAGAAGAAAATAGAACTGAATTAGTTCTGCATCAGGAAAGTTTAGTTTTAAATGAGTAGATTAAAATTCGAAACCGTTAGGTTTTATGAGACACTGACCCTGCCCAGGTCCCTGCATGTCCCAATCTGAATCCCAAAGACTGTCCCACTCAGGGAGTCCCACTGAGGTCTGTGCTGAGTCTGGCTGGAAAATGCGCAGCAGGTTCCCCTGGGCTCCCTCAGGCCTCTGACCCCTGTGACAACCGCAGGGTCACTTCTGCCCACGTGAGTGACGTTCTGCCTTGTGTGCAGGTGAGAACGTGCTCATTTACTACAACAAGACGCTTCTGATTCAGACACTACAGGGACGAGCACTGAGCCTCAAAAGAAGATAAGTCCCAGGATAAAATTTCTAGAGAAGAGGCCCCAAACTCTGAGAGGAAACGAACCATTATTGTCCCCTGGGCTGACTCTGCTCCTGTGTCTTGGGCGCCCCCTGGCGGCCCCGCGCTGCCCCGCAGGAGGTTTGTGTCTGGGCTCACACTGATGTCCCCTCACTGTGTCTCTCGCACAGTAGTACAGGGCCGTGTCCTCGCCTCTCAGACTGTTCATTTGCAGAGACAGCGTGTTCTTGGCGTTGTCTCTGGAGATGGTGAATCGGCCCTTCACGGCGTCTGCGTAGTATGTGCTGCTACCACTACTACTAATGTATGAGACCCACTCCAGCCCCTTCCCTGGAGCCTGGCGGACCCAGCTCATGTAGTAGCTGCTGAAGGTGAATCCGGAGGCTGCACAGGAGAGTCTCAGGGACCCCCCAGGCTGGACCAAGCCTCCCCCAGACTCCACCAGCTGCACCTCACACTGGACACCTGCAAACACAGACACATCCTGGTCACAAACTGCCACACACACCCCTGTTTCTCTCACTCACGTCCCCTCCCACACCCAATGTCTCTAGTTCTCCATGAATTACCTTGTAACAGAGCAACAAGGAAAACCCAGCTGAGCCCAGACTCCATGGTGAGTGTCTGTGTTCAGTGCTGATCACCGAATGGGGACACCTGGGAATGCCGGGGCTGGGGCTCCTGTCCCAGAGCTGCAGGGTGAGGGCTGGGCTGGTTTTCATCAGCACAGGGAGGGCCTTATTTGCATGTCCCCTGCTATATAGCAAGGACTTGGTGGAGTGCCTGAGCAGAGGGCAGGATACAGAGAAAAACTGTATGACTGTACTGTGATAAATAATTAACTCCTATTCACTTATCCAATTTACAAATACACATAAACCATGTGCTGTAGGTGTCAGTGTTCATGTATTTTATAGACATAAACGTAGCCTGAATCGGGTATCGAGGTTGTCTGGTTTGTCAGGTAGCACAGATCTGGGAAGATTTAGGCTCAGTGTCTGGGCCTATAATTTCATCCCTGGAACTTACTGCAGACCAGAGCTGGACAAGCCTAGGACGGTTTCTGGACCCTCGAGTCTGTCATATGAATAGAAAGCAAATTTATACATTCCTGTTTTTACTTAAATAATATGTGCAAAGTACTGGGAACACACAGGGTCACTGCAGAAGCATTTTCATGTACTTAATGTTTCACTTATTTTTACCTATTTGCCCATAACTCTTTCCCTAACAAATCATCTATTGTTGATATTTAGTGATGTATAATTGATGTACAGGTTCATTAACATATTTTAACTGTGCAAATTAAAAGTATTGAAGTCACCATCACCCTGTCTGAGATATTGAGGTAATTGATTTCACTCAATATTTACACATTTTTTTCTTTTTTTGGAGGCAGAGTCTTCCTCTCTTGCCCGGGTTAGAGTGCCATGACCTCAGCCTAGCTCACAGCAACCTCAGACTCCTGGGCTTAAGCAATCCTCCTGTCTCAGCCTCCCTTGTCCCTGGGAGCACAGGCATGTGCCACCACGGCCAGCTAATTTATATATATATATATATGTATATATATATATATACATACACAGATAGATAGATAGATAGATAATTTATTAGTTCTCCAGCTAATTTCTTTCTATTTTTTTTTTAGTAGAGACAGGGTCTCACTCTTGCTCAGACTGGTCTCGAGTTCCTGACCTGAGCGACCCTCCTGCCTCAGCCTCCCAGAGTGCGAGGATTACAAGCGTGAGCCATCTCGCCTGCATTCAATGTTTACACTTGTCCTTCTAAAATTTCTCCTCCTTTCTCCTTCCCTCTCACTCCGTTTACCAACGGAACTTGGTAACATAGTTTATGTTACTTCAGTTTTCACTCTCTAGAATTTGTAACAGTGGAATCACGTAGCAGGTGCTTTTTGCCTATTTTACTCACAGCACAGACTGTGGACGCAGCCACGCTGCAGTGTGCATGACACAGTCATTGCTGTCAATGATGTAGGTCCTAATGCATCATTTGCACAAAATGCTTATGTATTAAACTACTGGTGAATATTTTGATTGTTTCCAATTTCTTGACATTAAGGATAAAGCTTATCCTTACCTGGGAGTAGTGGACAACTGAGAAATCTCTTCTTACATCAGCCACAACAACAGCAACATCGTCGTCATCTATAAAGCGTGACTGCAGAAGCTCTAGAGTAGCACATTTTATTTAACATTTCAAATAGCAGACGTTAGTTGACCAAGAACAAACCTAATATCTGCGGAGAGACCAGGACTTGCCGGGAGAAACAGGGCCAGAGCATTAGCTTATTAGGCACAGCCCACCAGGTGGCATGTGGGCTGGGACAAGACTCCACTGGCCATAGGCACTGGATCGCTGGAAGCTGGACTTGCTAAAGGGATTGCAGTTTAAATTTCCAGGGGCCAAACAAACCCCCAGCACATACAGAATCATCTCTGCAGAGAAGAGTTTGCTCCTGAGTGACAAACACAGCATACGAAACAGAAAACCCTTTCATGGCACAAGGGTGTGGAATGCAGGAGGCTGATTTCATACTCCAAATATTGTACTGAAAGTTTATGGAGAGCAGAAAAGTGAAAAAATCAAGGCTTAAATTTGCACTGACTTCAGGCCCCGAGTCATCCCATTTCAGGTGCAGGAGACCAGGGCATTACAAGGAGAAAACCCTGGACTCCTGAGGGAGAAGAGTGACGGGCAGAGACAGGAAACTCCGGGGTCTGAAAGGAATCCTCAGTTTCCCTCCGCACCTGCTCCTGAGCTGGGAAATGAGCCCCTCTGGGGTCCCAAGCTGGGGGAGGAGCCGTCTGCCCCTGATGTCCCGCGGGCTCCGGATCCTGCCTGCCGGCTGCTGCGTGCTGAGCTGCATCGTGTCGTCCAGGAGAAAGTCTCTGATCCGTTTACAGACTTATTGCAAAGTGCTGGTCTTTAATGTGCGTTTGGGGACAGGAGAAAGTGCCTGGAAGCCACTGTCTGCCTTTTGAGCAGGTGAGAGTATTTTCTGTCGTTCCCACAAACGTATCTGAGACTGCAGGGGAAGCTCAGGGTCGGGAACTCAGCGAAGCCCCCAGAGGAGACGGGTGTTTATGGAGAGGAAGCCACGACCCCGACAGGAACCCGGCCCTTCCCCTCCCCCCGCACCTGCCCAGGCCGGCTCTGGGCTCGGGGGTCCCGGGCGCCCCCTGGCGGCCACGAGCGCCCCTGCAGGGAGGTCTGAGTCTGGGCCCGCACTGATGTCCCCTCACTGTGTGTCCCACGGTGAATCCGGCCCTGCCCTTCGTGGGCACAGAGCTCAGCTGCAGGGACAGCTGGTTCTTGGACAGTGATCAGGACGTGGCAGCGCAGCTCTTGCGGGACACGGGGTAACTTGCGCTCCCTGAGGAGCGTGTGTTCCTGACGCGGTCCCGTCCCAGGCCCCAGGGCTGCAGACGCAGCTCTAGCGGTACCCACAGCGTGGGGTGGACAGTGCAGAGGTGACACAGGGGAGGGACCGTGTCTGAGATGGCGTCACAAGCCCTGAGTCCCACTCCTGCAGCCGCACCTTGGAAACGACACCTTAGGACACGGAGCCTCGGTCCCCGCCTGCCACACGCAGCAGCGGCCTCGCACCCAGTGCACGTCGGACCTCCGAGACGCCTCATGCAGCTGGCAGCAGCCAAGCAGGGGACGCAGCAGTCCCGTTTTCTTCCGGACCACAGCGACGCCTTCCCCAGACCCCCGGCCCTGTCTAAGGAGGGCGCTGTGAGGGTACCCAGCCCATTAGTAGATCTACTCTATCCTAGAGACTGAGGAGAAACCTTCACCTGGGGAAGCCTTGTGCTCACACAGGGAAGGGACTGAGATCTGGCTCGTGTTGGTCCTTCCTGCTGTCTTCCCCTGAACCGCCCATGTACTGGGATTCCCGTCTCCCCTGAGAGACTGGTACGTTACCGCTGTTAGGTGAGAGCCTGACCTGCCCTTCCCTCGATCCAAAAGGAGGTCATTGCAGGGGATGTTGCATGGTGACGAGGCCAGCTGGGCTGAGTGGCGTCTGCTTCCAACCCACACCTGAAACCTCCTTCTCTTATGTAGATCCGGACACAGCCAGGTCCCTCCCCACAGAGTCTCCAGGAATTTCCCCAGGCCTTTTTCCTCCTCCTCACCCACTGTGCCTGCATGCCCTGGAAACACCACAGGCCTACATGTCTGTCAACAGATGGGTCGATACAGAAAGTGTGGTCTACCACAGTTCCTCTCCATCGTGTGGATTAGAAGCCTTAATGGACAGCGAGGTGCAGCACATTGGAAGCTAAGAAGAGCACTCACACACACACACATGAAATAGTAGCATGGGAACTAAACAAGTGTTGTAGAATACATGACACAGAAAAAGTGCTAGAGCTGATTTATAAACACATCTCAGCTTGTAAGGCGTTTCCACTACTCATAAAACACACCATCCATTCTTTAAAAGTCTTCTGAAAATGTTGATCAAATTCACATTATTAAGTTCACAATGTCATAATTTCAAGAGATTCTTCAACTCTCTTGGCCAATTGTTCTACCATTAGCACTGTGGCATTACGGACCCTCCCTCGAGGACACCTCAGTTACTACCCTATGGCTTTGTAGGTGGACAGATCAAACACAGATTTTACCATGAGTACTAGCATTCTCCTGCCTGCAAAGACATCTGCACTCGAATGTTTATAGCAGCACAATTCACAATTGCAAATATGTGGAAACAACCCAAGTGCCCATCAATACATGAGTCGATTAATAGAATGTGGTATATGTATACCAGGGAGTTCTACTCAGCTATAAGAAACAATGGTGATATAGCACCTCTTGTATTTTCCTGGATAGAGCTGGAACCCATCCTACTAAGTGAAGTATCCCAAGAATGGAAAAATAGGCACCACATGTACTCACCATCAAACTGGTTTCACTGAATATCACCTAAGACCACATTTAGGAATAACAGTAATTGGGTGTCAGGCAGATGTGGGTGGGGACGGCATGTGTGTATACATACATAATGAGTGGGATGCTCACTGTCTAGGGGATGGACACTCTTGAAGCTCGGATTGGGGTGGGCTGGGGGAAAAGAGCAATATATGTAACCTAAAGTTTTGTACCCCCGTAATATGCTGAAATAAAAAAAAAGAAACAATATCATCTGCTTACCAGGTGGTGCTGAGTGTTAAAAATAAGGCAGTTCAGCTGGGATTAAAAAAAAAAAAAACACTGGAAAGTAATTCATGTGTTATAGCCACTCCTCTCACCCGCAGATTCAGGCTGTCTTTTACTACATCTTTTTAAAAATCTCCCACGATGTTCACCAGGATGTTGTGTGTATTGGAAGAAACATCAGAGCACTACAATTGGGCCATATTGAAACTAATATCATTAAGGACTTTTAAGAAAATAGAGGCCGGGCACGGTGGCTCATGCCTGTAATCCTAGCACTCTGGGAGGCCGAGGGGGGAGGATCGCTTGAGGTCAGGAGTTTGAGACCAGCCTGAGCAAGAGCAAGACCCCGTCTCTACTAAAAATAGAAAGAAATGATCTAGACAGCTAAAATTATATATATAGAAAAAAAATTAGCCGGGCATGGTGGTACATGCTTGTAGTCCCAGCTATTTTGGAGGCTGAGGCAGTAGGATCGCTTAAGCCCAGGAGACTGAGGTTGCCTCAGAAAAACAAACAAACAAACAAACAAACAAAACACAAAAAAATACAGTAGTGAAATCACAGGGAGTCAATTTTTGGGTTCATATTTCACAACTACAGCATCCATGCAGAACTCTGGGCACTTGCTGGCTACGGCAGTGGAGGATACCAGAGGGAGGCTTATTATAGAAGCTGTGAACCTTCTGGTATTTTGAAGCCCACAGCACCACCTTTCCCGTAACCACATGATCTTGGACAGTGAAAAGATTCCACCCAAGACATTCGACCAAGATACCTGTCTAACTCCTCCTACTCATCCTAATTATTATTAATATCATCTCATACTAAGAAAATATCTTCTGTTTTTCTGCAAACCTGGTTGTTGACTACACACAATATCATTTAATCTTTTTTTTTTTTCATCTTTTTTAAACCTAGTTGTTGAGTGGAATATAAAGTCAGATTCTCCTAGCTGGTGTCTGTCCAGGGACATCTGAAGGCCCATCCTTCGTCTTTCCTGTTTGCCCCACTCATGGGAATCCCAGAGAGGAATCAGAGGTGCTTTTTCACCAGATGGCTGTCACAGGCCAAGACCCCACCAGACCCTCCCTGCCCAACCAGGTAACTGTTGTGGAAACCTGAGCCCGTCTCCCTTCCTGCCCTACGAAGCCACTTGGGACTGTGTTGAGGGGCCTGCCCTGCTCTGCAGACACCTCAGTAGTGGAGAGACTAACCCTTCCCGTGTCCACTCAGTGTGTGTGTGTGTGTGTGTGTGTGTGTGTCTGTGCCTGCCTGTGTGTGCAGGTGTCTAACACCATCAGAGCCAACATCTGCACTACATGTCGCTGGGTCTCTCTGCCCTGGAATCCTGTCAGATAGAATCCATGTCTTGAGCCTGGTGCTGGGACACTGAGCACCACAGGGTCCTCCTTCTCTGGCTTAGGACGCTGACTCCGTCTGCCCCTGATGTCCCCTAGATGTATTCAGAAGGATTGATAATGTACATTTAGGGACAGGAGAAAGTGACTGTAACCCAACCTCTGCCTTTTGCAGGTGAGAATATTTTCTCTCATTACCACAAACATATCTAACTCAGAGACTGCAGAAGGAAGCACAGAATCGTGAATTCTGAGAATTTCCCCAGAGGAAACCGCTTCATGGAGAGGAAGCCACGACCCCGAGAGGAAACCAGCCCTCACCCTCCACCTGCACCTGCCCTGGGCTGACTCTGCTCCCGTGTCTTGGGCGCCCCCTGGCGGCCCCGCTCGTCCCCGCAGGAGGTTTGTGTCTGGGCTCACACTGATGTCCCCTCACTGTGTCACTGGCACAGTAGTACAGGTCCGTGTCTTCGGCTCTCAGACTGTTCATTTGCAGAGAGACGGTGCTTTTGGAATCATCCCGTGAGATGGTGAATCTGCCTTTCACAGATGCAGCATATTCTGCTGTCCCACCATTAGCCTGGTTTCTAATAAAACCAACCCACTCCAGCCCCTTCCCTGGAGCCTGGCGGACCCAGTTCATCCAGTAGTTACTGAAGGTAAATCCAGAGGCTGAACAGGAGAGTCTCAGGGACCCCCCAGGCTGGACCAAGCCTCCCCCAGACTCCACCAGCTGCACCTCACACTGGACACCTGCAAACACAGACACATCCTGGTCAGAAACTGCCACACACACCCCTGTTTCTCTCACTCACATCCCCTCCCACACCCAATATCTCTAGTTCTCCATCAATTACCTTTTAATACAGCAAAAAGGAAAAGCCAGCTGAGCCCAGACTCCATGGTGAGTGTCTGTGTTCAGTGCCGATCACCGAATGGGGACACCTGGGAATGCCGGGGCTGGGGCTCCTGTCCCAGAGCTGCAGGGTGAGGGCTGGGCTGGTTTTCATCAGCAGAGGGAGGGCCCTATTTGCATGTCCCCTGCTACAAAGCTAGGCCCGGGATTGGGGACCGCTGAGACAGGGCAGGGCTACGACAAAAACTGTGTGACTCCACTGTGATAAATAATTAACTCCTTTTTAATTATCTAATTTATAAACACCCATAAACCACGTGCTGTAGGTGTCAATGTATCATGTATTTTACGGATGTAAAAGTAACGCTAGATGCATATAAAGGTTGCGTGTATGTCCAGGAACAGATATCCTGGAAGATTTAGGCTCAGTGTCCGGGTCTATAATCCCATCGCTGGAACCCACTGCAGACCAGACCTGGACATGCCTACGATTGTTTCTGGAATCTCGATTCTGTAATAAAAATATAAAGCAAATTTTTGCCTTCCTGTTTTTACTTAAATAATATGTTAAAATATTTGGAACACAAAGGGTCAATGCAGAAGCATTTTCATGTACTTAATGTTTCACTTATTTTTACCTATTTGTCCATCACTCCTGTAACAAATAGTCTATTTATTTGTTCATATTTAATGATGTACAATTCATGTACAGTTTCCTTAACATATTTTAACTGTGCAAATTAAAGGTATTGACGTCACCATCACACTGTCTGCAACATTGAGGAAATTGATTTCCCTCAATGTTTCCACATGTCCTTCTAAAATTCCTTCTTCTTTCCTCTTCCCTCTTCCTCCCATTACCCAGGCAACTGCTAGTATAGTTTCTGTTGCTTCATTTTTTACTCTCTAGAATTTATATTAGTGGAATCACGTAACAGGTGCTGTTTTGGATTATTTTACTCGCAGCACAGACTGTGGATGCAGCCACGCTGCAGTGTGCATGAAACCGTCATGGCTGTCAATGATGTAGTGTCCTAATGCATCATTTGCACAAAATGCTTGTTTATTAAGCTACTGTTAATGTTGGGATTGTTTCCAATTCCTTGGTATTATGGATAAAGATTCTCTTCACCTGGGAGAAGGAGGCAGCTGAGAGAACAGCTCTTCTTTGTTTTACATCAACAACAATAACATCAACATCATCATCATTCGCATCAACACACCTGCACGGGACATACATTAGCACATTTCATTTAATATTTCAGATAATGGAAGTTATACGACCAAGAGCAAACCTGAAATCTGCGGGGAGACCAGGACTCGCAGGGAGCAACAGGGCCAGAGCATTAGCTTATTAGGCACAGCCCACCAGGCGGCATGTGGGCTGGGACCAGACTCCACTGGCCGTAGGCACTGGATCGCTGGAAGCTGGGCTTGCTACAGGGATTGCAGTTTACATTTTCCAGTGGTCACAGGGTTGGGAAATTCCTATTCTGTTTCCTCAGAGCAATTTTCCTCCAGGACTGGGGACACATCATAAGGTGGCACCTCACAGATGGTTCTGTCCGAGAGAGGGAGAACGTGTTTCTGAAATGCATTCAGACCCACCTCCCCTGTGTCCTGCAACGAATACAATTACCCTTCAGGGGACAAGAGGCAGAAATCAGTGTCCTAGCCCACTGGGGGACCTCATAGGGGATGGGAGCGGAAGACATGTCACCACTAAGGTTATGCTCAGAAAAATGACTCCTCTCCATCACGGGAACAAAGGCTTGATCTTCAGGGACAGGCAGCGAATCTGGAAGCTGAAGGGGCTGACGGAGAACTGCCCGAGCTGTGGGGGACAAGAACCAGGAAAAGAAAGACACTGAGAAGGTACTAGGGCAGCGACACCTCTTGCGGAGGGACAGGACAACGTGCAAGGGCACAGTGCAGACCACGGGGCACGATGCCTGCCTGGGAACCCGGCTCAGGGAGGACGTCAGAGAAGGCCACCTCAGGTCAGCCTCTTCCACCACATCAACTACTGTCAGTAAATGCAATATTGGGACTGACCTGGGCAAGATGAAACAGATCGTCTCTAGAGCATGGGCTGTAAACAGAAAGCCAGGCAGGAAGCACAGTCTACGTATCAGTGGAGGACTCTAAACCTTCTGTGCTCACAGCAGAGAAAACCTTCCACACTTGGAGCCACTTCAACAATAAATTCCAAATGAAGTCTGACTAGAGCCACACAAACTTCCACAGTACAGGCTGGGACAGCCTAAGGTGTGGACATATACAGGGAGGGAAACACATAAAATGAGATAGTAAGTCAATGGGAACCGTGAAACACGGCATGTCTGGCTAACATACAAATCTATGGGCTGTACCAAATGGATATCAAAAAAGTCATAATGAAAAACTATCAGACTGAACTTCAGAAATGACACATAGTAGAACTGATAAAACAGGAAATATAAAGTGATTTTAAGTGATGTGTTAAGATAGAAAGGGAAACATAATATTACCACAAATGAATATACGTAATTAGGTATTGACAAGGGGATTTTTAAGGAAGAGTCAAATATAAATGGTTATAGTGTTTAGAAGGAATTCAGTACAGATATGCCTTAGACAAACAAACAAGCTGAGTTGTCTCCTTTCCAAAGAAATCGTGGCCTTGGAAATAGGTGCCAGGAACTTCACAGCAAAATGCAAAGGGAAAGAACAATGAAGAAAAAAACATCAGTATCAAATAGTGTCATATAAATATAATGGAAATTCCACAAGTAGAAGTAAAAGACCAGGCATGGAAAATAAATATTGAAATAATGGTCACAAATGTTCTAAACTTCATGAAAGACATAAAAATCACAGATCTGAGGATGTAAGAGAAACTTCAAGCAGGACAGAACACACACAGGCTGCTGACACACACGTGTGCATACACAAAACCTAACACATACCCCCACACACCATGAGCCCATTTCCTCCACGTTATTCCTGTTAATTAATTGAATTAAAACTACTTCTATTTATAGCATGAGATAGTGTATAGTGTATGCATGCCTTCACTTTTAGCCTTAGGCACACTCTTCCTGCATTTCGTGAATCCAAGTCTCCTGTGTAGCCTTTTGGAGGGGGGGTGGTTATGTCCAAACAATCTAAAACGAGCTCCAAATAAAGAAAAACAATCCTACCATAGAAGGTGTTTCTTTACCTTTTGTTACCTGGCCCAGGAAACACGTTTTACGTTTGATAATTTCCTGTGTGGTCTTCATCAGGTTCTTGATTACTTAGGAAAAGTGAGTTTAAAATGGACAATGATTTTTATATCGATTTAACTTTCTGTATTACTTTTAATGTCTTTTGGTTATCACTGTGGTTAAATAAACATTGATTTAAAAAGACCTGTGATTCAATTTTGATGAAGCATGTTGAGCCTTTGATCAATGTAGATAAAAGTTATGTTGCAAAAGGAAAACAATAACACACCTGTCAGTGTGTAACTCTGCGTATGGTTTCTGTGATCTGCTTACCTACTGTGGATGGTAAATTTTTCTGTGTTTCTCAAAGACACCTTTTCTCATAAAATTACTAAAATACTTTTAGTAATTAGTTACTAAATGAGCCACACAGAAGGTTCCTCAAGCTACAGGGTTCCATGACCTCAGAAATTTGAACTACAAACGACAATGTGCAGTTCACATGTTCAACCCTGTGCACAGTTCTTCCTAAGATTTCAGAACAAACGTCATGTAGTATTGAGACTCCCAAATACTATCTCTTTCATTTTGGAAAACGACACTACAATTCAGTGTCACAATCTGTAACAGTTAAATTTAATTTGACAATATTCCTAACACTTTTTTTGGTTCACATTGTACTGGTGGTCTCTTTTATAAAGTTGACATTATCTGCTTTAATTCAACAAAGTCATAAACAAACAAACAAACAAACAACTACTCAAGGAATTCAACAGGTCCCACCCAGATTCCCCCCATGGTCTATTGGTCTGTTCAGTTATTTTTTTTCCTCATAGGCAGGGACTGTACCAGATGGCGAAGCCTCTCGCACAGTTAACTGTTTCTACTTGAAATGGGGAAACATCTGTGTCTCCAAGTAAAAATGGTAATTAAGAATGGAAATTTCTTCATAACACAGATGGTTTGCCGCAATCCCACAAGTATCTCCCATGGTGAACACTAAATTATGGAAGAAATCTTTTGTGAATCTCATGTGGTTTATACACAAATCCTTGTTCACTACATGACCCTGGTTCCTTCTGGATAACGGTGGGTGTGAGAGTAAAACCAGGGGATGAGTTTGCTCTCCACAGGAAGGAGGGGGACACAGGAGAGGGCAGTCAGGAGGAGCAGAGGGGGGAGGATGAGGAGGCTCTTGAGCAAGGGACCATCTGGGGCAGGCACTTCACACAGGAGGGACTCGACTGCAGGGTGCTGTGTCATCATGCTGGGGCCACAAGGACACCACTCACAAGGACCTGGATGCCACCACAGAGCTCTCAGCACACTGAGGTTTCCACCTACAGGTCTCCCCGATGCCACAGGTGTTGAAGGTGACTCTGTGAGAGTCTCAGTGGACACATCCCACTTTGACCAATCACTCTCATTCTCTCAGCTACTAATGGCCACTTGCATTTCCAACGTGAGTCCATGCCCAGGTGACAGCAGGAGGGTCCCAGCAGTGGTGGGTGACACAGTCCCATCAATCTTTCCCAGGTCCCACAGGAGCCACTGCCTGGGCCACACCTGAGCTCCAGGAAAAGGGTCTGAGCCCCGGGATTTAGACACGGAGACCACACCCTCCATTTTCTAGGGGGAAGAAGGAGAAGCGAAGATATGAAAATAGAACCTAGGGAGGAATAAAACGGATTTGCACAAACAGGTACAATGGAATGTATCTGCATCAGAAAGTACAGTTTTATTTTATTTTATTTTTTGTTACAAATAGCCTTTAATATGTATAATGGTTCAAAGAGAGGAAAGGTATATTTCTTGCGCACATAAAACTTTAAATAGGTATTTGTGGTAACTGGACAGCTCTCCTCCAGTATCTTCGGTGTCTGGCTTCCAAACACCCTCCATCAGAGTGGTAGAAAAGGAAAGAGCATGACAAATAATGTATGGAACGTTCTGGTGGGCCAGCCTGCAAGAGGTACACTTCACTTTGTTCATAGCCTGTTGGTTAGAACATAAGAACATGGCAACACTAAATACTGGAGGAAGGATGAAAAGTGAGAAGTGCAAAATAGCTATCTTCCCAGGAAGAAGAGAAACTGGCTTGATGGAAACAGCATTCATTCTTTGTAACAAGAGATAAATACTCAATTTTCAAAGAGCAAATAAGGTAAAGTTGCTTCTCTCAAAAACTGCCTGTTTTGATGATGGTTAATTGTATGTGTCACCTTGACTGGGCCACAGGGCCTCCAGATATTTGGCAAAACATTATTCTATCTGTGAGGCTGTTTTTGAATGAGACTACTGTTTTTTTTTTTTTTTGTTTTATTTCAGCTCATCATGGGGGTACATAAGTTCAGGTCATATACATTGTCCATGTCCCGCCCATCCCCCCAAGTCAGAGTCCCAGGCGCTTCCGTTCTCATTCTCCAGACAGTGCGCCTGGCACTCATCATACAGTCATACCTCCATCCCCCCCCCCCCCACCTCCTCGGGTCTGCACCTTCAAGCATGACCATTCCCCAGAGGGTGTGCAACGCACTCGTCATGTAGGCATACACCCATCCCCTCTCCCCACCCCCCATCCCAGTCTGATATCCAATTGGTATCCTCCCCTGATGTACATTTAGGTGATGATCAGGGAAACCAGTTTTCTGGTGAGTACATGTGATGCTTGTTTTTCCATTCTTTGGATACTTCACTTAACATAATGGGTTCGAGCTCTCCCAGGAGAACCAAAGAGATGTCGTATCATCGTTATTTCTTATAGCTGAGTAGTACTCCATGGTATACATATACCACAGTTTACTAATCCATTCGTGGATTGATGGGCACTAGGGTTGTTTCCACATCTTTGCGATTGTGAATTGTGCTGCTATAAACATTCAGGTACAGGTGTCTTTGTTAAAGAATGACTTTTGTTCTTCTGGGTATATGCCCAATAATGGGATTTCTGGATCAAATGGTAGGTCTACTTGAATCTGTTTAAGGTAGGGAATGTACACTTTTAAATGAGTAGAGTAAAATTTGAAACCGTTAGGTTTTATGAGACACTGACCCTGCCCAGGTCCCTGCATGTCCCAATGTGAATCCCAAAGACTGTCCCACTCAGGGAGTCCCGCTGAGGTCTGTGCTGAGTCTGGTTGGAAAATGCGCAGCAGGTTCCCCTGGGCTCCCTCAGGCCTCTGATCCCTGTGACAACCGCAGGGTCATTTCTGCCCACGTGAGTGATGTTCTGCCTTGTGTGCAGGTGACAATGTGTTCATTTACTACAATAAGACGCTTCTAATTCACACACTACAGGGACGAGCACAGAGCCACGAAAGAAGATAGGTCCCAGGATGAAATTTCTAGAGAGGAGGCCCCAAACTCTGACAGGAAATAAACCATTATTGTCCCCTGGGCTGACTCTGCTCCTGCGTCTTGGGCGCCCCCTGGCGGCCCCGCGCTGCCCCGCAGGAGGTTTGTGTCTGGGCTCACACTGATGTCCCCTCACTGTGTCTCTGGCACAGTAGTACAGGGCCGTGTCCTCGGCTCTCAGACTGTTCATTTGCAGAGACACCGTGTTCTTGGCGTTGTCTCTGGAGATGGTGAATCGGCCCTTCACCGTGTCTGCGTAGTATGTGCTACCACCATCACTAATCGTTGAGACCCACTCCAGCCCCTTCCCTGGAGCCTGGCGGACCCAGTACATGTAGTAGTCACTGAAGGTGAATCCGGAGGCTGCACAGGAGAGTCTCAGGGACCCCCCAGGCTGGACCAAGCCTCCCCCAGACTCCACCAGCTGCACCTCACACTGGACACCTGCAAACACAGACACATCCTGGTCACAAACTGCCACACACACCCCTGTTTCTTTCACTCACATCCACTCCCACACCCAATATCTCCAGTTCTCCATGAATTACCTTGTAACAGAGCAACAAGGAGAACCCAGCGCAGCCCAGACTCCATCGTGAGTGTCTGTGTTCAGTGCTGATCACCGAATGGGGACACCTGGGAATGCCAGGGCTGGGACTCCTGTCCGAGAGCTGCAGGGTGAGGGGTGGGCTGGTTTTCATCAGTACAGGGAGCGCCCTATTTGCATGTTCCCTGCTATATAGCAAGCCCTGGGTGGCCAGCTGAGGGAGGGCAGGGCTGAGAGTAAAACTGTGTGACTATACTGTGATAAATAACTAACTCCTCTTCACTTATCTAATTTATAAACACCCACAAACCATGTGCTGTAGGTGTCAGTGTTTCATGTATTTTACAGATGTAAATGTAACCCAAATGCATATAAATGTTGTGTGGCATGTCCAGGAACAGATATCCTGGAAGATTTAGGCTCAGTGTCTGGGCCTATAATCCCACCCCTGCAATCCACTGGGACATGGGTAGGATGGTTTCTGGAACCTCGATTCCGTAATAAAATTATAAAGCAAATTTTTGCCTTCCTCCTTTTACTTACATAATATGTTAAAATATTTGGAACACACAGGGTCAATGCAAAACCATTTTCAAGTACTTAATGTTTCACTTGTTTTTACCTACTTGTCCATCACGCCTTCCCTAACAAATAGTCTATTTAATTGTTCATATTTAATGACATATAATTGATGTACAGTTTCCTTAACATATTTTAACTGTACTAATTAAACGTATTGACGTCACCATCACCCTGTCTGCAATATTGAGAAAATCGATTTATCTCACTGTTTACACTTATGCTTCTAAAATTCCTCCTTATTTGCTCTTCCCTCTCCCTCTCTTTACCCAGACAAATGCTAATATAGTTAACGTTACTTCAGTTTACACTCTCTAGAATTAATAGTAGTGGAATCACATTGCAGGTGAGTTTTTCTTATTTTACTCACAGCACACTCTGTAGATGCAGCCACGCTGCAGTGTGCCTGACACAGCCATTGTTGTCAATGATGTAGTGTCCTAATGCATCATTTGCACAAAATGCTTGTTTATTAAACTACTGGTTAATATTTTGATTGTTTCCTATTTCTTGACATTAAGGATAAAGCTTATCCTTACCTGGGAGAAGTGGACAGCTGAGAAAAAGCTCTTCTTACATCAGCCACAACAATAGCAACATCATTGTCATCTATAAAGCATGACTGCAGAAGCTCTAGAGTAGCACATTTTATTTAACATTTCAAATAGCAGAAGTTAGTTGACCAAGAACAAACCTAATATCTGCAGAGAGACCAGGACTTGCCGGGAGAAACAGGGCCAGAGCATTAGCTTATTAGGCACAGCCTACCAGGCGGCATGTGGACTGGGACAAGACTCCACTGGCCGTAGGCACTGGATGGCTGGAAGCTGGACTTGCTAAAGGGATTGCAGTTTAAATTTTCCAGGGGCCAAACAAACCCCCAGCACATACAGAATCATCTCTGCAGAGAAGTGTTTGCTCCTGAGTGACCAACACAGCATACGAAACACAAAACCCTTCATGTCACAAGGGTGTGGATTGTGGGTGGCTGATTGCAGACACCAAATATTGTACTGAAAGTTTATGGAGAGCAGAAACGTGAAAAAAAATCAAGGCTTAAATTTGCACTGAATTAAAGCCCTGAGTCATCTCATTTCAGGTGCAGGAGACCAGGGTATTACAAGGAGAAAACCCTGGACTCCTGAGGGAGAAGAGTGACGGGCAGAGACAGGAAACTCCAGGGTCTGAAAGGAAACCTCAGTTTCCCTCCGCACCTGCTCCTGGGCTGGAAAAGGAGCCCCTCTGGGGTCCCCAGCTGGGGGAGGAGCCGTCTGCCCCTGATGTCCCGCGGGCTCTGGGTCCTGCCTGCCGGCTGCTGCGTGCTGAGCTGAATCGTGTCGTCCAGGAGAACGTCTCTGATCCGTTTACAGACTTATTCTAAAGTGCTGGTCGCTAATGTGCATTTGGGGACAGGAGAAAGTGCCTGGAAGCCACTGTCTGCCTTTTGAGCAGGTGAGAGTATTTTCTCTCGTTACCGCAAACGTATCTGAGACTGCAGGGGAAGCTCAGGGTCTGGAACTCAGCGAAGCCCCCAGAGGAGACGGGTCTATGGAGAGGAAGCCACGACCCCGACAGGAACCCGGCCCTTCCCCTCCCCCCGCACCTGCCCAGCAGGGCTCTGGGCTCGGGGGTCCCGGGCGCCCCTGGCGGTCACGAGCGCCCCTACAGGGAGGTCTGTGTCTGGGCCCGCACTGATGTCCCCTCCCTGTGTGTCCACGGTGAATCCGGCCCTGTCCTTCGTGGGCACAGAGCTCAGCTGCAGGGACAGCTGGTTCTTGGACAGTGATCAGGACGTGGCAGCGCAGCTCTTGCGGGACACGGTGTAACTTGCGCTCCCTGCGGAGCGTGTGTTCCTGACGCGGTCCCGTCCCGGGCCCCAGGGCTGGCAGACGCAGCTCTAGCGGTACCCACAGCGTGGGAGGAACAGTGCAGAGGTGACACAGGGGAGGGACAGTGTCTGCGATGGCGTCACCAGCCCTGAGCCCGACTGCTGCGGCCGCACCTTGGAAGCGACACCTTAGGACACGGAGCCTCGGTCCCCGCCAGCCACGTGCAGCAGCGGCCTCACACCCGGTGCATGTCCGACCTCTGAGACGCCTCATGCAGCTGGCAGCAGCCAAGCAGGGGATGCAGCAGTCCCGTTTTCTTCCCGACCACAGCGCCGCCTTCCCCAGACCCCTGCCCTGTCTAAGGAGGGCGCTGTGACCGTACCCAGCCCATTAGTAGATCTACTCTGTCCTAGAGACTGAGGAGAAACCTTCACCTGGGGAATCCTTGTGCTCACACAGGGTAGGGACTGAGATCTGGCTCGTGTTGGTCCTTCCTGCCGTCTTCCCTGAACCTCCCATGCACTGTGGTTCCCGTCTCCCCTGAGAGACTGGTACGTTACCGCTGTTAGGTGAGAGCCTGACGTGGCCTTCCCTCGATCCAAAAGGAGGTCATTGCAGGGGATGTTGCATGGTGACGAGGCCAGCTGGGCTGAGTGGCGTCTGCTTCCAACCCACATCTGAAACCTCCTTCTGTTATGTAGGTCCGGACACAGCCAGGTCCCTCCCCACAGAGTCTCCAGGAATTTCCCCAGGCCTTTTTCCTCCTCCACACCCACTGTTCCTGCATGCCCTGGAAACACCACAGGCCTACATGTCCGTCAACAGATGGGTCGATACAGAAAGTGTGGTCTACCACAGTTCCTCTCCATCGTGTGGATTAGAAGCCTTAATGGACAGCGAGGTGCAGCACATTGGAAGCTAAGAAGAGCACTCACACACACACACATGAAATAGTAGCATGGGAACTAAACAAGTGTTGTAGAATACATGACACAGAAAAAGTGCTAGAGCTGATTTATAAACACATCTCAGCTTGTAAGGCGTTTCCACTACTCATAAAACACACCATCCATTCTTTAAAAGTCTTCTGAAAATGTTGATCAAATTCACATTATTAAGTTCACAATGTCATAATTTCAAGAGATTCTTCAACTCTCTTGGCCAATTGTTCTACCATTAGCACTGTGGCATTACAGACCCTTCCTCGAGGACACCTCAGTTACTACCCTATGGCTTGGTAGCTGGACAGATCAAACACAGATTTTACCATGAGTACTAGCATTCTCCCTCCTGCAAAGACATCTGCACTCGAATGTTTATAGCAGCACAATTCACAATTGCAAAGATGTGGAAACAACCCAAGTGCCCATCAATACATGAGTTGATTAATAGAATGTGGTATATGTATACCATGGAGTTCTACTCAGCTATAAGAAACAATGGTGATATAGCACCTCTTGTATTTTCCTGGATAGAGCTGGAAGCCACTGTCTGCCTTTTGAGCAGGTGAGAGCATTTTCTCTCGTTACCACAAACATATCTGAGACTGCAGGGGAAGCACAGGGTCGGGAACTCAGCGAAGCCCCCAGAGGAGACGGGTCTATGGAGAGGAAGCCAGGACCCCGACAGGAACCCGGCCCTTCCCCTCCCCCCGCACCTGCCCAGGCCGGCTCTGGGCTCGGGGGTCCCGGGCGCCCCCTGGCGGCCACGAGCGCCCCTGCAGGGAGGTCTGTGTCTGGGCCCGCACTGATGTCCCCTCACTGTGTGTCCCATGGTGAATCCGGCACTGCCCTTCGTGGGCACAGAGCTCAGCTGCAGGGACAGCTGGTTCTTGGACAGTGATCAGGACGTGGCAGCTCAGCTCTGGCGGGACACGGTGTAACTTGTCCTACTAAGTGAAGTATCCCAAGAATGGAAAAATAGGCACCACATGTACTCACCATCAAACTGGTTTCCCTGAATATCACCTAAGACTGCATTTAGGAATAACAGTAATCGGGTGTCGGGCAGATGTGGGTGGGGAGGGCATGGGTGTATACAAACATAATGAGTGGGATGCTCACTGTGTAGGGGATGGACACTCTTGAAGCTCTGATTGGGGTGGGCAGGGGGAAAAGAGCAATATATGTAACCTAAACTTTTGCACCCCCGTAATATGCTGAAATAAAAAAAAAGAAACAATATCATCTGCTTACCAGGTGGTGCTGAGTGTTAAAAATAAGGCAGTTCAGCTGGGATTAAAAAAAAAAAACACTGGAAAGTAATTCATGTGTTATAGCCACTCCTCTCACCCACAGCTTCAGGCTGTCTTTTACTACATCTTTTTAAAAATCTCCCACGATGTTCACCAGGATGTTGTGTGTATTGGAAGAAACATCAGAGCACTACAATTGGGCCATATTGAAACTAATATCATTAAGGACTTTTAAGAAAATAGAGGCCGGGCATGGTGGCTCATGCCTGTAATCCTAGCACTCTGGGAGGCCAAGGGGGGAGGATGGCTTGAGGTCAGGAGTTTGAGACCAGCCTGAGCAAGAGCAAGACCCCGTCTCTACTAAAAATAGAAAGAAATGATTTAGACAGCTAAAATTATATATATAGAAAAAAAATTAGCCGGGCATGGTGGCACATGCTTGTAGTCCCAGCTATTTTGGAGGCTGAGGCAGTAGGATCGCTTAAGCCCAGGAGATTGAGGTTGCCTCAAAAAAACAAACAAACAAACAAACAAAACACAAAAAAATACAGTAGTGAAATCACAGGGAGTCAACTTTTGGGTTCATATTTCACAACTACAGCATCCATGCAGAACTCTGGGCACTTGCTGGCTACGGCAGTGGAGGATACCAGAGGGAGGCTTATTATAGAAGCTGTGAACCTTCTGGTATTTTGAAGCCCACAGCACCACCTTTATCGTAACCACATGATCCTGGACAGTGAAAAGATTCCACCCAAGACATGCGACCAAGATACCTGTCTAACTCCTCCTACTCATCCTAATTATTATTAATATCATCTCATACTAAGAAAATATCTTCTATTTTTCTGCAAACCTGGTTGTTGACTACACACAATATCATTTAATCTTTTTTTTTTCATCTTTTTTAAACCTAGTTGTTGAGTGGAATATAAAGTCAGATTCTCCTAGCTGGTGTCTGTCCAGGGACATCTGAAGGCCCATCCTTCATCTTCCCTGTTTGCCCCACTCATGGGAATCCCAGAGAGGAATCACAGGTGCTTTCTCACCAAATGGCTGTCACAGGCCAAGACCCCACCAGACCCTCCCTGCCCAACCAGGTAACTGTTGTGGAAACCTGAGCCCGTCTCCCTTCCTGCCCTACGAAGCCACTTGGGACTGTGTTGAGGGGCCTGCCCTGCTCTGCAGACACCTCAGGGGTGGAGAGACTAACCCTTCCCGTGTCCACTCAGCGTGTGTGTGTGTGTGTGTGTGTGTGTGTGTGTGTGTGTCTGTGCCTGCCTGTGTGTGCAGGTGTCTGACACCATCAGAGCCACTATCTGCACTACATGTCGGTGGGTCCCTCTGCCCTTGAATTCTGTCAGATAGAATCCATGTCTTGAGCCTGGTGCTGGGACACTGAGCACCACAGGGTCCTCCTTCTCTGGCTTAGGACGCTGACTCCGTCTGCCCCTGATGTCCCCTAGATGTATTCAGAAGGATTGATAATGTACATTTAGGGACAGGAGAAAGTGACTGTAACCCAACCTCTGCCTTTTGCAGGTGAGAATATTTTCTCTCATTACCACAAACATATCTAACTCAGAGACTGCAGAAGGAAGCACAGAATCGTGAATTCTGAGAATTTCCCCAGAGGAAACCGCTTCATGGAGAGGAAGCCACGACCCCGAGAGGAAACCAGCCCTCACCCTCCACCTGCACCTGCCCTGGGCTGACTCTGCTCCTGTGTCTTGGGCGCCCCCTGGCGGCCCCGCGCTGCCCCGCAGGAGGTTTGTGTCTGGGCTCACACTGATGTCCCCTCACTGTGTCACTGGCACAGTAGTACAGGTCCGTGTCTTCGGCTCTCAGACTGTTCATTTGCAGAGAGACGGTGCTTTTGGAATCATCCCGTGAGATGGTGAATCTGCCTTTCACAGATGCAGCATATTCTGCTGTCCCACCATTAGCCTGGTTTCTAATAAAACCAACCCACTCCAGCCCCTTCCCTGGAGCCTGGCGGACCCAGTTCATCCAGTAGTTACTGAAGGTGAATCCGGAGGCTGCACAGGAGAGTCTCAGGGACCCCCCAGGCTGGACCAAGCCTCCCCCAGACTCCACCAGCTGCACCTCACACTGGACACCTGCAAACACAGACACATCCTGGTCACAAACTGCCACACACACCCCTGTTTCTCTCACTCACATCCCCTCCCACACCCAATATCTCTAGTTCTCCATCAATTACCTTTTAATACAGCAAAAAGGAAAAGCCAGCGGAGCCCAGACTCCATGGTGAGTGTCTGTGTTCAGTGCTGATCACCAAATGGGGTCACCTGGGAATGCCGGGGCTGGGGCTCCTGTCCAAGAGCTGCAGGGTGAGGGCTGGGCTGGTTTTCATCAGCACAGGGAGGGCCCTATTTGCATGTCCCCTGCTATAAAGCTAGGCCTGGGGTGGGGACCCCTGAGACAGGGCAGGGCTGAAAGAAAAACTGTGTGACTCTACTGTGATATATAATTAACTCCTCTTCAATTATCTAATTTATAAACACCCATAAACCATGCCCTGTAGGTGTCAATGTATCATGTATTTTACAGATGTAAAAGTAACCCTAGATGTGTATATAGGTTGTGTGTATGTCCAGGAACAGATATCCTGGAAGATTTAGGCTCAGTGTCTGGGTCTATAATCCCATCCCTGGAATACACTGCAGGCCAGACCTGGAGAAGCCAAGGATGGTTTCTGGAATCTCAATTCTGTAATAAAAATATAAAGCAAATTTTTGCGTTCCTCTTTTTATTAAATAATATGTTAAAATATTTGGAACACAAAGGGTCAATGCAGAAGCATCTTCATGTACTTAATGTTTCACTTATTTTTACCTATTTGTCCATCACTCCTGTAACAAATAGTGTATTTATTTGTTCATATTTAATGATGTACAATTCATGTACAGTTTCCTTATCATATTTTAACTGTGCAAATTAAAGGTATTGACGTCACCATCACCCTGTCTGCAACATTGAGGAAATGGATTTCCCTCAATGTTTACACAGGTCCTTCTAAAATTCCTTCTTCTTTCCTCTTCCCTCTTCCTCCCGTTACCCAGGCACCTGCTAATATTGTTTCTGTTGCTTCATTTTTCACTCTCTAGAATTTATATTAGTGGAATCAGGTAACAGGTGCTGTTTTGGATTATTTTACTCACAGCACACTCTGTGGAGGCAGCCACGCTGCAGTGTGCCTGACACAGGCATTGCTGTCAATGATGTAGTGTCCTAATGCATCATTTGCAAAAAATACTTGTTTATTAACCTACTGATTAATGTTGGGATTGTTTCCAATACCTCGCTATTATGGATAAAGCTTCTCTTCACCTGGGAGAAGGAGGCAGCTGAGAAAACAGCTCTTCTTATTTTTACATCAATAACAATAACAGCAATACCATCATCATTCACATCAACACATCTGCACAGGCCATAGATTAGCACATTTTATTTAATATTTCAGATAATGGAAGTTATCTGACCTAGAACAAACCTGAAATCTTCAGAGAGACCAGGACTTGCAGCACTCTTATCCCGCAGGTGGGATTGCAAATTGATGCAACCTCTGTGGAAAAGAATTTGGAGATACCTCAAAGAGCTAAAAATGGAAATACCATTAGATCCACCAATAGCACTATTAGGCATCTACCCAAAAGAGCAAAAGAGATTCTATAATAAAGACATCTGCACCCGAATGTTTACGGCAGCACAATTCATACTGCAAGGATGTGGAAACAACCCAAGTGTCTCTCAATTTATGAGGGCATCATTCAGATTTGGTATATGTATACAGGCGAATATTACCCAATTATAGGAAACGACAGTGATCTAGCACCCCTTATATTTTCCTGGATTGAGCTTGAGCCCATTATCCACAGTGAGGTATCACAAGATCGAAGGAATAGGCTCCACATGTACTTGCCATGAAATTGGCACTAACTGATCAACACTATGGTGCTCACAGGGGAGTAATATTTTCCAGGGATTAGGTGTTGAAGGGGGCAAACTCACAACTCATGGACAAGGTGAGCATTGTAGATGAGAAGAGCATATCTCTAATCCTCGCTTGGGTGAGGCAAAGGCATAAAATGTAACCAAAACATTGGTACCGTCATAGTATCCTGAAATTTAAAAAAAAGGAAAAGAACTGAAATATTCACACCATCCTCTCTTTCACTGAACATTGAAGGTGTCCAGAGGCCATGAGAGATCACATGGAGCTTCCAGAGAGGTCTGTACATTTTCACAGCAAGGACCAGTTTGCATATGATCTGGGTAAGTATACGGATGAAAAGACAAAGAATATAAAATGTGTGGGATGCCAGTATTGTCTCCCATTCCGTAGGCTGTCTGCTCGCTCTCCTGATTGTGTCCGTGGCTGTGTAGAAGTTTATAATTTGATCAGGTCCCATTTACTTATTTTTGTTGTTGCTGTGATTGCCTTTGGGGTCTGGAGGATGGAAACGGTTCATGCTCTGACTCGGGTGGGAGGAAGGCAATATATGTAGCCTAAACATTGGTACCCCCGTAATATTATGAAATAAAAAAAGATGTGTTAAAAATTAAATAAAAATAGAAAATATTATACAATTTGCACAAAAGGAAATGTACGTTGGTGGGTTTTGTTGTACCGCTGCATTTAAACATTTTATTTTATTTTAATTGAAAAATAATGCATATATTTAATCTCATAACATGTGTTTTGATATATGTATACCTTACATATGGATCAAATTAATGAAATTATCATATTCCTCATACATACCTCGCTTAGCAGGATGGGCTCCAGCTCATCCAGGGTAGTGCAAGAGGTGCTAGATCTCCATTGTTTTTTGTGGCTGAGTAGAACTCCATGGGATACAGATACCACATTTTATTAATCCACTCGTATTGTTGGGCACATGTGTAAAATTTTGTTTAGTTTTGATTGACAATAATTATATATATTGAAGAGAGGCAACAAGATGTCAATACTTGTATACATTGTGGAATGATCAAATCAGCATAATTAGCATGTCCATCACCTCAAATATTTGTTATTTCATTGTAGTGAGAATATTTCAAATCCTATGTTTCAGCTATTTTGAAATATACATTATTATTAACTTTACTAACTATAGTTACACTGTGCAATAGAGCAGAGAGCAGTCTGTGAGTGACACAATTAGAAATCCAAAATATACTAAAGTAATATATGGTAAATATAACAGGGCATTGTCTGGGTTTTTGTGCTCTTCAACAAAAGCTGTAAATATCTTAGAGCAGAAATTCACTCTTTGACAATATTGCATATCCTTAAAATGGAAGCACAGACTTCTATTAAAGCTAGGAATCCCATAAAAAGTTTTTTAAAAAGTATCCGTATACAATTATGGTTTTTGCCATATATAATGGGGACAAGGGGGTACACCTGACCTTAAACACTGTAAGGATTCGCTTGCCTAAATTACCACGGTGATAGCACACATTGTTCCAAAATATTCTACTGAGAGCTTGGATGCTCTGACTCACTGAGTAGTAAGTTAAAATTAAATCATTTCTTTATGACTTACTTTTAGGTATGACAAAACAAGACCCCAGGTATCATCGCCTTAAAATAGTAAATACAGGCTGATGTAAGTTAAACTGGACTCTTCAAAGGGGAAACCCATTATGCAAGAGCAGTTTAGAACAGAGGAGATTAACCCAACTGTGTCTGCTGTAGCCGTCCCCATTTGCTGTGTTTCACTGGGAGAGAATGAAGGCATCTCACGGTAGGTGACTGCAGACGTCATCTTGTGGCTCCAGACACTGTCACCACTTGCATCTTACTGAAATCGCTGACTCCTGTCAATCAGCAACTGGGAAACATTTTTCTCTTGTAGATTTGGTTGCTATGCTCTGATGAGGGCATATTTAAATAGGCTCCCAGCCACAGATTAGAGAATTTATTGAAAAAGAACCTATAAATATCAGGAAATATGAAATAATCAGGAATTGTTTGAAACGTATACTATTGCCTTGAGCAAATAAACTAAGAAAATAAGCATGTTGCCAACTGTAGATATGAACATTCCGAGCTGCGCTACTGTGAACAGAGGATCCTGCGCTGACCTGAGTTGCCCTGCACGGATCCCACTTTCCCACGACACACACGTGCAGCCACACCCATCCACGCCATCCGTTCCTGCCGTGCATCAGCTGTGCTGCTTCCACACACACGTGATCTCATCCAACAGGTCCGGGGTGGTGGCTGCTCCATTGTGGCTCTCTGCTCCTCTGCTCCAAGATGGTGTCACATTGATAGAGCAACCTCTCTCAAGCCCTCAGGGGAGCCCCCCAGGCTGATTTCCCTGCTCCTCACTTTATTCCAGAATCGCTCAACATCAGGTCCTGTCATCAGATGCCCCTTCTCTTGGACAGACCCTGGGGCCCCTGTCCGAGCCCTTGCAGACTCAGCCCAAAGAGGCCCCGTGTCCTGTTCTCCCCAGGAGGACACCTGCCTTCTTTGCCATAATGTGAATGTCCTCACCCACATGGCTAGTGCCCACCGTCGGTGGCCACCCAGGGGTCTTCAGTGTCCTGTGCCATTGTATGTGCTCAGCAACACGGAGCTGGGCAGCTTTATGGGCTTCATGGGCTTTGCAAAAACAGAATGTGTTTTTATTCTGTAAGAACTGAGAATAAAAAATTCTGTAAACAACTAAAACAAACAAAATAAATCTAAAGGAGCAAAAGTCACATCTGCTTGGGTGGTCCTGTCCTTTCCTCCACACTCCACGACACACAGTGAGGTGTTACCACCCTTCACTGTCTGATCTTGAAGCCATCTCACAGGCAGGGACTGTACAAGGTGGCAAAGCCTCTCAGGCAGTTAACTGTTTCCTACTTGAAATGAGGACACGTCTGTGTCTCCAGGTAGAAATGAAAATTACTGAAGAATTGAAATTTCTTCATAACACAGATGGTGCACCTCATTTCCACAAGTATCTCCCATGATGAACACTAAGATATGGAAGAAATCTGTTGTGAATCCCATGTGCTTTAGACACAAATCCTTGTTCAATACATGACCCTGGTTCCCTCTTGATGACGGTGGGTGTGAGAGTAAAACCAGGGGACGAGTTTGCTCTCCACAGGAAGGAGGAGGACACAGGAGAGGGCAGTCAGGCGGAGCAGAGGGGGGAGGATGAGGAGGCTCCTGGACAAAGGACCATCTGGGGCAGACACTTCACACAGGAGGGGTCGACTGCAGGGTGCTGTGTCATCATGTGGAGTCACAAGGACACCACTCACAAGGACCAGGATGCCACCAGAGAGCTCTCAGCACACTGCAATTTCCACCTGCAGGTCTCCCTGATGCCACAGGTGTTGAAGGTGACTCTGTGAGAGTCTCAGTGGACACATCCCACTTTGACCAATCACTCTCATTCTCTCAGCTACTAATGGCCACTTGCATTTCCAATGTGAGGCCATGCCCAGGTGACAGCAGGAGGGTCCCAGCAGTTGTGGGTGACACAGTCCCATCAATCTTTCCTAGGCCCCACAGGGGACACAGCCTGAGCCACACCTGAGCTCCAGGTATAGGGTCTGAGCCCCGGGATTTAGACACAGAGATCACACCCTCCATTTTCTAGGGGGAAGAAGGAGAAGATGAAGATGTGAAAATAGAACCTAGGGAGAAACAAAATAGACTTCCAGAAAAAAAAATAGAATTAAATCATTTCTGCATCAGCAATGACGGGTATTAAATGAGGAGAGAACAAGTTGAAAACAGTAGGTTTTATGAGACACTGACCCTGCCCAGGTCCCTGCATGTCCCAGTGTGAATCCCAAAGACTGTCCCACTCAGGGAGTCCCACTGAGGTTTGTGCAGAGTCTGGTTGGAAAATGCGCAGCAGGTTCCCCTGGGCTCCCTCAGGCCTCTGACCCCTGTGACACCCGCAGGGTCACTTCTGCCCACATGAGTGACGTTCTGGATTGTGTGCAGGTGAGAACGTGTTCATTTACTGCAACAAGACGATTGTAATTCACACACTACAGGGACGAGCACAGAGCCAGTCCCAGGTTGAAATTTCTAGAAAAGGGGCCCCAAATACTGACAGGAAACAATTATTGTCCCCTGGGCTGACTCTGCTCCTTGGGTCTTCGGCGCCCCCTGGTGGCCCAGCGCTGACCCCGCAGGAGGTTTGTGTCTGGGCTCACACTGATGTCCCCTCACTGTGTCACTGGCACAGTAGTACAGGGCCGTGTCATCGGCTCTCAGATTGTTCATTTGCAGAGACAGCGTGTTCTTGGCGTTGTCTCTGGAGATGGTGAATCGGCCCTTCACGGCGTCTGCGTAGTATGTGTTACCATCATTATAAATAGTTGACACCCACTCCAGCCCCTTCCCTGGAGCCTGGCGGACCCAGCTCAAGTCAGAGCTGCTGAAGGTGAATCCAGAGGCTACACAGGAGAGTCTCAGGGACCCCCCAGGCTGGACCAAGCCTCCCCCAGACTCCACCAGCTGCACCTCACACTGGACACCTGCAAACACAGACACATCCTGGTCAGAAACTGCCACACACACCCCTGTTTCTCTCACTCACATCCACTCCCACTCCCAATATCTCTAGTTCTCCATGAATTACCTTGTAACAGAGCAACAAGGAAAAGCCAGCTGAGCCCAGACCCCATGGTGAGTGTCTGTGTTCAGTGCTGATCACCGAATGGGGACAGCTGGGAATGCCAGGGCTGGGGCTCCTGTCCCAGAGCTGCAGGGTGAGGGCTGGGCTAGTTTTCATCAGAACAGGGAGGGCCCTATTTGCATGTCCCCTGCTATATAGCAAGCCCTGGGTGGGACAGCTGAGGGAGGGCAGGGCCCAGATCAGATGTGAGTGTCTGGGGGGACGTGTTTTTATGCACTAGACTCTCATGGAGGCCCAGTTTTGAACATTGGAAATGGAAATGAAACTCAATCACAGTAGGAATGTTTCAGTGAAAGTTCAGGTAATGATCGAAAAGTAATTAACTTTATGCGAAGGGAAGTTAGTCATTGAATATGCTGATGATACCCTGTGACCCAAGCCAGTAAACCCATAATGTTGGGAGGCCACAGTAGGGGGGTCACTTTAAGCTGAGAGTTTGAGACGAGTCTTGCTAGCAACCCAGTGAAACAATGTTTTATACATATATATATCCCACCTGGCCACTGTGGGTGCACCTGTAGTCCCAGATCCTTGGGTGGCTGAGGCAGTGGGATCACTTGTGCCCATTACTTTGAGGTTGCAGTGAGCTATGATGATGACGCTGTTCTGTAGCCTAGACTGCATAACATGACCCTCTTTCCAAAAGAACAAAGAAGAACAAAAAGACACAAAAAGGAAAAGAGAATATTTATGTCAGTTTCCAGTAATTTTGTGTGATAAAATGGTCAGCCTCATCATTGTAGCATTTATGCCCATCAGGAATCCGTGTGCATGTGGGCGGGTGACAGAGTTCTAGTCACGGAAGCAGGAGAGATTCTCTGTTGTGACCTTGCTGATCCTTCAGGGGAAAGTTCAGAAAGGTGTCCTCTCTCTTCCACCCTTGTCCTATCTGCGTGACCCTGAAAACCCTCTCACCATCCACACAAGAGGGGCCTGGGGGATGAAGGCAACGTTTTCTGCATATCAGCGTGAGACGTTGAGACAAGAAGCTCCTTGGGTGCATGAGCTTTTGAAATTGGCAAAGATGGAGCCACTCACATCCCGGCTTCCTGTTTCATTAGGTTATGATTTTCCTTATTGTTTCGCTATTTCATGTTGCCTTTACTTTTTGCTAAAATAGCCATATATGATGGTCTAGAGGCATTAAAATCAACAGTACCTGATTTGCTAGTCAGGAACCCCAGCTGAGGTGAACAGTGGCGTGCGGGTCACTGTGTGCTAGGACACGGGGCTGAAAGCTAAGTGTGGGCACGGAGCTATTTTGTCTGCATCAGCGAAAACTTCTGTATATTCCTTGGATGAGATGTTCATGGAGACCCTTGAGACTATATTATTTGTTGATCAATCACACTTCAGTAATAAAACTGGAAGTTATTAAACAGAGATTCATATTACGGAAGAAAAGTTTCCATTACAACGTTGTGCTCAACTGGAGGTAAAATCAGCCCATTTGAGAGAAGTCATTTCCCTTTTTAGTGCTTGTCAATTAGCAAAAAAACTTGGATTGAATTGGTATGCTTTTAGAGTAGTACATGAACTTGGGATATTTTGCAAACAAAAGGTTTTCTCAAGAGTTCTGGAAAACCTATCAAAATGAACAAAAAGCTAAGGAACTTCTAGATAGACTTCTAAATCCTAGAGACCCAACTAAAGTAAACAGGACTCATGCAAAAAAAAAAAAAATAGCACAGGGGTTAAACAAGTGTTGTAGGATGTCATTACCCAGAACAAGCAGACTAAACCTAGTTTGTGATGCCGTCTAAGCTTGTGAGGGATCACCACTGCTCACGTAACACACTGTCCACTCATTGGAAATATTTTGAAAATTTTGAAAATTTTTATCCAATTAACATTATGAAATTTGAATGTCACAGTTTCAAGCAATTCTTGAACTCCTTCGCCATTCTACCATGAGCACTTGCTTACAGCATTGTGGTCCAGTCCCTCAAGGACACATCAGTTGTTGCCCTATGACTTGGTAGCAACTGAACAAACATTTAGATTTTACTACAACTACTAGCATTTTCCCTATTGCATGCGGGAGTAAACAATTTGGAAGCAGTTTATGCATTATAGACACTCCTATCACCACAGATCAGGGTCCTTTTACTACATCTTTTTAGCAGTCTCTCATCCTGTTCAACCAGCACAGAGTGTGTATTGGAGAAACATCAGGAAAATACTGGCCTTGAGCCATACTGGAACAAATACTCTTAAGGACTTTAAGGGAAACACAGCAATGCAATTCCGGGGAGGAAACACTCAGGTTCATATTTCACAACCACAGCATCAGTTCAGAATTCTAGACACTTGGAAGGCTGCTGTGGTAGAGAATGTCAAACTGAGCATCCCTGTAGAACCTGTGAACCTTCTGGTACTTTGAAGCCCATAGCTGACCCACGGCCTTCAGGATAAGCTGATGAGCTTGGACAGTGAAAAGCTTCCCCCCATGACATTGGACCAAGACCCTGTCTAACTCCTCCTCCTGCTCATCCTCATTAGTACTATGATTTGTTCATACTAATGAAATGTCTTCTATTTTTTGGCAGACCTCATTGTATTCCACCCATATTGACCTTTGCCTGCTTTTCAAAAAAAAAATTAAAAATATTTAATAGTTGCTGAGTGGAATAAGAAGTCAGTTTCTCCTAGCTGGTATCTGTCCACTGACATCTGAAGGCCCATCCTTCGTCTTCCCTGTTTGCCCCACTCATGGGAATCCCAGGGAGGAATCACAGGTGCTTTCTCACCAGATGGCTGTCACAGGCCCAGACCCCACCAGACCCTCCCTGCCCCACCAGGGAACTGTTGTGGAAACCTGAGCCGGTCTCCCTTCCTGCCCTACGAAGGCACTTGGGACTGTGTTGAGGGGCCTGCCCTGCTCTGCAGACACCTCAGTAGTGGAGAGACTAACCCTTCCCGTGTCCACTCAGTGTGTGTGTGTGTGTGTGTGTGTGTGTGTGTGTGTCTGTGCCTGCCTGTGTGTGCAGGTGTCTAACACCATCAGAGCCAACATCTGCACTGCATGTCGGTGGGTCCCTCTGCCCTCGAATCCTGTCAGATAGAATCCATGTTGGGAGCCTGGTGCTGGGACACGGAGCCCTACGGGGTCCTCCTGCTCTTGCTTAGGACGCTGACTCCGTCTGCCCCTGACGTCCCGAAGGCGCTTTATCCTGCTTGCCGGCTGGAAGGGACGTTTCCCTCTGTGTGCTGTGCTGCATCGTGCTGTCCAGGAAAGAATCTTTTACTGATTTTCGGACTCATTGAGAAGTGTTGATAATTAATGTCCATTTGGGGAAAAGAGAAAGTGCCTGGAAGCCACTGTCTGCATTTTGAGCAGGTGACAATATTTTCTCTCATTACCACAAACATATCTAACTCAGAGACTGCAGAGGGAAACACAGAATCGTGAATTCAGAGAAGTTCCCCAGAGGAAACCGCTTTCTGGAGAGGAAGCCCCGACCCCGAGAGGAAACCAGCCCTCACCCTCCACCTGCACCTGCCCTGGGCTGACTCTGCTCCTGTGTCTTGGGCGCCCCCTGGCGGCCCCGCGCGTCCCCGCAGGAGGTTTGTGTCTGGGCTCACACTGATGTCCCCTCACTGTGTCTCTCGCACAGTAGTACAGGGCCGTGTCCTCGGCTCTCAGACTGTTCATTTGCAGAGACAGCGTGTTCTTGCCGTTGTCTCTGGAGATGGTGAATCGGCCCTTCACGGCGTCTGCGTAGCTTGTGCTACCACCACTACTACTAATGTATGAGACCCACTCCAGCCCCTTCCCTGGAGCCTGGCGGACCCAGTTCATGTCATAGCTGCTGAAGGTGAATCCGGAGGCTGCACAGGAGAGTCTCAGGGACCCCCCAGGCTGGACCAAGCCTCCCCCAGACTCCACCAGCTGCACCTCACACTGGACACCTGCAAACACAGACACATCCTGGTCACAAACTGCCACACACACCCCTGTTTCTCTCACTCACATCCACTCACACACCCAATATCTCTAGTTTTCCATAAATTACCTTGTAGCAGAGCAACAAGGAAAACCCAGCGCAGCCCTGACTCCATGGTGAGTGTCTGTGTTCAGTGCTGATCACTGAATGGGGACACCTGGGAATGCCGGGGCTGGGGCTCCTGTCCCAGAGCTGCAGGGTGAGGGCTGGGCTGGTTTTCATTCAGCAGAGGGAGGGCCCTATTTGCATGTCCCCTGCTATATAGCAAGCCCTGGGTTGGATGCCTGAGGAGAGGACAGGGCCCAGATCAAAAGTGAGTGTCCTGCGGTGGTTGGGGACAAAGAGACCATTTGGGGAAATGTGGCTTAATTTTATTACTCTGTGCTTGTGCTGTGACAATCACTTAGCACAGGTCATCTTGTTTAACGTTTGCTTACGCGCATGGAGCATGTGGTGTAGATGTCAGTGTTTACTGCATGTACAGGTGGGAAAGGGGACCCGGAGCACAGCGAGGCCACGCACTGTGTCTGGTGCGGGGCACCCTGGTGTCTGGGCTGTGCTCTGTCACTGGACCCAACTCTCCCTGAACTGACTTCAGCACACACCAGGATATGCCGAGGACAGTTTCAGAAAACTCCTTCCTGTAAAGAAATCACGATGTTATTTTGGTGCAATCCAGTGTTTCCCCATAAATATGTAGAGAACTAGGTTCACGCAGGTGCGCATTGAAGACTCTTGGCTTTTCTGTGTTTATCCATCTCTCTCTAACTCCTGCCTATCTAATGATACATTTATCTGTGACAGTTTTAATGAGTTGGAATTCACATATTGCAATGTTCACATAAAGGGTCCAACTTGACAAATACTGACACAAGCATCACCATTATCAAGATGGAAAATAAGCCAGTGACCCACAAAATTTCCTCTTGTTCTCCTGTAATTCCTCCTTTCTACACATCCCCTTCTCCCACCATGTCCACAGTCAACAACTGATCCTCTTCACGGTGATTTGTGTTCATTTCCATTTTATAGAACTCATAAAAGTATAAAATATGGTATTTCTTTTTTCCGTCTTATTTTTGTCATCGTGAATAATTAAGCCTCTAACCATGCTGTTCCGTGTGCCAAACATCTGTCGACTGCAATGAGGGGCGGGTACCCATGAATGGATTTGCCGTGGTTTGCTTGCCAACCAAGCTCCTGACCGATGCTCGGTCTGTTCTCACTTTCCGCGTGATTTCAGCAACGCTGCTGCTCCTAATCTCACAACAGCAGCAGGATCCGGCCACACTGAACAAGCTTCAGAAAGACAGATTTTCTTCAACACATCAAGAAAGTGTAGTTAGAGGCCTCTGTGTGCGACTCTGGGTGGGAGAGGGGCAGAGGGAGGGAGGGAGGCAGAAGAGAGTTCGCACGTCAAAGACCGTGACTTCCAAGGCCTTGAACGAGGCCGCGATGGCCACGTGAGGTGGCGACGCACACAGGTCAGATGACGGGCTTTAAGATGTGATCACGTTATTTTAATAGACGTGTAGCATCAATGCGTATATCACAGACACCTGTCTGTATGTCACCTATCCATGTGCTTTAGAAGAGATTAGCGGGGTACCCGCTGGTGACGGTGACAGGAAACCTCCATCCCTCCCCAGCTGCCCTGAGGCCGGAAAGTGGACACTGCTATCCTGGGGCCTGAGCGCCCCCTGGCCGTCCCACGAGTTCCCTCAGGGAGTTGGGGCTCCCCGGCAGTCCCCGCACTGTGTCTCACATAGTGACACAAGCACGTGACCTTGCAGGTCACAGAGCTCAGCTGCAGGCAGAACTGCGTCTTAGTGTTTTCTCTGGCGCTGCAGCTGTGCCTGTCACAGAGAACGTGTGGCACATGTGAACTGAAACACAGTCCTGAGCCCCAGCCCAGCTCCCTGCCCCCTGAGCTCAGCTCTCTTGGCCAAGAAGACCCAGAGAAGCCGTAAACCTGAGTTCCTGGCCATGAAGAGAAGGGAAGCTGGACGCCCCTCAGACATCAGGATATTAAATTATTAGCGGGACCTAAGGCCTTGCAGAGCAGAGGTCAGATCACCTGCAGACCAGCAATTTGCTCAGCAAATCACTTGAGTCAGTATATGGTGGCTCGTCTCTCATTAGCAGCCTTCCTCATCTTACCTGAAAACGTTCCAAGCCCTCACACAAAGCTTTATTTCTTTACCCAGTTACAAAGCGAAGAATCTTTACACCCACCTATAACCTGTAAACCCCAGCATCAAAGTGTCCCTCCTTCTTGGACCAAATCAATTGTGAACTAAAATAAAATATTAAGGCTCACCCCTGACCAGGTGGCTGAATGGACTCCCTCTTGGCCAAGGGGATACCCTACAACTAAATTGCCTGCTGTGAGGAGGGAGGTCACACCTGCCTTATCGTGCCCCCTCCCTTCCTCGAGACATGCTCCGTAACCCGCTGACAGGCCTAAGGGGAGGCAAGACCAGTGGGCAGGTTCTCAATTCACACAACAAATGCAGGCTTGTCTCTGGTTAACAGCTCCTTATCTTAAAACATTCCAGGCCTCTAGACAAAGCTCCGTGTCTTTAACCAATTACAAGTCAAAGAGTCTTTAAACCCACCTACAACCTGTAAACCCCAGCTTCAAAGTGCCCCACCTTCTTGGACCAAACCAATGGACACCTTTCACGTATTGATTTATGATGTGACCTGCAATTGTTGTCTCTCGAAAGTGTACAAAACCAGACCGTAACCTGACCTCCTCAAGGCCATTTACTCAGTGCTTCTCGGGCGTGGCTGTCCAGGCCACGGGTGCACGTATCAGCTGAGAACACACCTCTGTACAGTACTTCACGGAGTCTGCGTTTCTTTCCCCTTAACGCACATCTCACCCCTCACCTTTGCATACTGCCCTTGCCGGGCCGCAGGGACCCAGGGCTCCCGTGTGTGGAAGTCACGCTTGGACGTCCCGGAGGAGCAGAGCAGCCCTCCAGGCTCTTTCCCGGCAGTTCTGGAACCCTCCAGCTGCCCCCGCTGGACACTTGCAGAGGTCCAGAGACGGCCCCATGGTGTCCGGCTACACCCGTGCGTCATCCCTGTGTCTCAGGCTGCACTTAAGTTACCCCAGAAAATGGCCAGAAGGAAAACACAGCCCTGAGGCCCTGCTGAGTGCGGCCAGCGGGTTCTGTCCCGGGCAGGATGTGCAGACCCGGCTGGAGCTCCTTGCCAGGACTGCTGGGACAGGGCCCTGAGGACTGTGACACGGCTGGGGTGCTGCACGTTGTCGGGGGCAGAGAGTGAGCCTGCACAGGGGCTGTGTGCTTAGAGAGGGTCCCCCGATCTCTGACCGGAACTAGAGGCCGAGGCGTCAGCACCCCTGCAGCTGCTCAGGGATGGGCAGTGTGTGACCGGCCCTGCCAGGCACGATCCCACTCACTGCTGGACATCCTGCCGGGCCACACCTCTGCACAGCTGCACCTGGCGCACCACACAAACATGTGTCCGAAACGAAGCGTGGGGAATGAAGGCAGCAGGTCGACTGTAGAATACAGCGGGCACTGAGGGTACCAGGAGCAGAATTAACAGTCACGGGAATGGGGGAGGGAGAGAAGGGAGAAAATGGGGCAGACATGATGGCTGAGGTTTATTTTCTCCACAACTGAAAGTATCAAATTACGATGTCAAGAAATTCCTGAAAAAGCTGAAATGTAAGGTGAGATATGGGTGAGAACTCCCCTAAGGTACATCAGAAAAACGTGAGCAAAAACCAGATTAACTGATTACCAAGAGTGGGAAGCACTAGAAGCATCAGGAGCATCTTGGTTCTCTTCACACGGGTTTAGACACGGACTTAAGGCTTCTCTCGGCGGGTGTTGGTTGGAGACTCAGCGGACTGAGCGCTCTGAATTCTGAGACGAAATCAGTGCTGGTGTGTGGTCCTGGCCCCGGGCAGCTGGTCCTTAGAAATGGTCTCATTCTGAGGAATGAATTTTAAATGGAGAAATGTTGATAGAAAACGCACCACAGGGTATAGTCGGAGGTAATGCCCAGTCAACGTAAAATGATCCCAGGTAGAAGGTGAAAGATAAGGAAAGAAATGAGTAGCAAATGGAACCTATCTATGTAACAGTAAGTGAACACTGAATGGGTGAAAAATAGTCACATCATGTTGTATAAGTTTCTAAATAAAAAGAGTTAAACTATCACACAAAACGCCAATGGTATTTAGGGTGAAAGAATTAAATTGTGGTCAGACATAACAAGAACCTTGTGCTACACAGAACCAAAGGTAAAAGCAACCACCTGCAGAGCTTCCCAGGGCGAATATTCTCCTTCTACCCACCCCCGCGCAAACACTGAAGGAAGCAGAAGAGTTTCTAACCATCACAGTCTTACAGGTGCAAATTAGCACGAGAAGAAATTTTCATAAGAAGGCAGATTTCAAAAGGGGAAGGAATGTGGGCTCTTGGGACCCTAGGAGACAAAGTTAAACATGATACAGCCTTTGAAATACACCACGATCACAGTGGTTTAAACGGTGAGTGGAGACGCACCTGCTCCCTCCGCCTCCCCTCCCTTCCAGGTGAGTCCTCACAGAGAGGACCCTGTCCTCCTCCCACGTCACCCAGCTGACTTGATGTCCAGGCCCCCCCACTGCCACGCCCTGTGACTGTTACTGTCCCCGGTCGTCCAGGTAACCACCCAGGGTGGGAGGCTGGGGCCTGAGCAGCCCTTTGTTCCCTGTCAGTCTCCCCGGGGGGAGGTGGCCCCAGCAGCCGGTTCAGCCCTGGCTTCCCCGAGGACACTCCTTCTCACCACTCTCTCTGGATGGATACCTCCGAGCTGGGGCGTGAGGCCGGCAGGGGGACAGGTGGCCTCAGGGCCCCCCTGGTGCTGCTTGGGCTCTGGGCACTCCTGGCTTCGGTCCAGGGCTCTCAGGGCCGTCCCTCCTGGCGCTATGTGTCCTCCGAGGTGGTGATTCCTCGGAAGGAGACGCACCGTGGCAAAGGCTTCCAGGTGCCCGGCTGGCTCACCTACAGCCTGCGGTTTGGGGGCCAGAGGCACGTCATCCATCTGCGGCCCAAGAAACTTATGCCCAGACATCTGCTGGTGACGACCCAGGATGACCAAGGAGCCTTGCAGATGGACTACCCCTACATCCCTGCAGACTGTCACTACCTCGGCTACCTGGAGGGGATTCCTCTGTCCATGGTCGCTGTTGACACGTGCTATGGGGGCCTGGACGGAGTCATGAAGCTGGATGACCTTGCCTATGAGATCAAGCCCCTCAAGGACTCCCGCAGCTTCGAACATGTCGTTTCCCAGATAGTGGCTGAGACCAACACAACAAGGCCTAGGCAAAGACCAAAACACGAGGAGGAGGCGGACTCACTGCTTTCTGAGGCAAACCTCACTGCAGCCCCCCGGGTCTCCAGCAAGCTCTTTGCAATGCATGGAGGGGTTGTCAAAGGCGTTTTCATGGCTACCAATGAGCTGTACCGTTCACAAGGCAATATGTCAGCTTGTACTGTATATTTAGTCCGTCTGTGTGCTATAACAAATGCAATACTTCAAACTATCGATATGTCGGTCTATGTGTCTGCCCTGCTTGTATTTGATCAACGGGATCCAACCCCAGTAAATGATTACAGAGTTCCAGGGAGTCCTTTTTATCGTTTCTATTCACGTGTTCTATTTGCAGCCTTTCGGCCCAGTATAGGCTACCTAGTGTTTGCTCAGGGACCATATGAACTGGATGTTTCTCCATCTCCCTACGCCCTATGCCGTGGAATAGGCATAATTATGCTTGGTGTCCGAAGCAGACACTATGTTTTGGTATCTGTCGTCGCAGCCCAACAATTGGGAAGATCTATGGGGTTTTATTATGATGGGCCCCAGTGCCGATGTCAGAGGAGGACCACCTGTGTTATGTTCTACCACCCCGAGATTACAGATACGTTCAGTAATTGCTCCATTGTCAATTTACTAAATGTACGTAATGGAAAAGCAGGTGAATGCCTATTTGAGGATTTGGTGTATTATAACCAAAGCTTGACGAACATTCGCTGTGGAAACTACATAGTGGAGGATCAAGAGCAATGTGATTGTGGCTCCTTCCAGCAGTGTTACAACAACAAATGTTGTGAAAGTGACTGTCAGTACTCGTCTGAGAGCATTTGCGATAGAGGACAGTGCTGCACAAACTGCACCTACTCCCCTGCAGGGACACTCTGTAGACCTATCAGAGGTATATGTGACCTTCCAGAGTACTGTGTGGGACAATCCCAAAGATGTCCCCCAAATACGCACCTGCAAGATGGAACCCCATGTACCGAAGAAGGCTATTGCTTTAGTGGAAATTGCACTGACCGCAATTTTCACTGCAAGGAACTCTTTGGCGCAAATGCTTTCGATGGTTATCCAGCCTGCTATTCCATAAATCAAAGAGGCAACCGATTCGGACATTGCTACAAACAAGGGACGAGCCGATATTTTGTAAGGTGTTCCCGCAGAGACATAATGTGTGGAAGGCTGCAGTGTATGAATGTCTCCAGTATTCCCCAGTTGCAGGAGCACGCTTCCTTCCACCAGACCTTTCTGAATGGAGCCTGGTGTTATGGGGAGGACACCCACCGTGGGACAGGAGTCAGGGATCTTGGACAGGTGAGAAATGGCGCTCCCTGTGCTCACAGAATGGTCTGTAACAACACCTTTTGCAACGGGACTCTGGAAGAGATGAATTACGACTGTATCCCTGACAAGTGCAATCGCCGAGGTGTTTGCAACAACAAGAGGAACTGCCACTGCCACCAAGGCTGGGACCCTCCACTCTGCCTAGCACCAGGTGCCGGTGGGAGTGTAGACAGCGGACCCCCTCCAAAGAGAAGGCGGAAAATAACACAAAACCAGCAGTCAGTGCTCTATTTGAGACTGGTCTTTGCTCGTATTTATGCCTTGATAGCGGCACTGCTCTTTGGGGTGGTCACAGATGTACAAACTATCAACACGACCGAAGCTGAGGATAAGACGTATCCTGGGCCCACAGGACAATAGTCACCAGCCGCACCCCCGTAAAAATGTAGGGAACACAGTTGGAACATCTAGGGAAAGGCATCGGTAGAAGAGACGGCCAAGCTCAAGTGCACGTTGCTTGCAGTCTGCAGGAGACTCAGGGGTCCTCTCACATCATGGGAGAACGGGAAGCGCTGGCTTCTGTCACAGGTTCTCTTTTCAGGTCACCGACGCTCACTCTGAAATAAATCTTCAAAACCAGGTGTTGGTGTCTTCTACATCTTTTTATGGGCCCTTAGCAGCCCAAACTGAGCCTGAGCCCCTGACCAGGAGAGGTGACCTGAGTCAGCCACTGGGTCCTGACCTGAGGTCACTGGTCCCGGAATCAATCGAAGTTGCCACCAGCTCCGTTAAGGGCACATTCGTGGCATTTCTCCAAAGTGTGCTCCTGAGCAATGAGGTTTTCCTCGTTCTCCAGGTGATCTGTCCTTCTCTGAACCCACAGTGGCTTTAGGGCAATCCGGGGCCGCTCCCGGCCAAAGCTGCCTCTTCCTCACTGGGGTGGCTGTGGGCTTTGGGGTGAGAGGGACGTGGGTCCAGACACCCCGCTGAGCACGAGCTGTGCTGCCTGGAGCCCACATCCTCCTGGTGGGAAACTGAGGCTGTGGGGTTGAACCCTGCATCCAGGGAACTTCAATCAGAAAAATAAATAGGCAAAATAAAAACGCCCAGCAAGGCCTCCGGCATTGAGCGGGAGCTCGGTGAATGTCACTTCCTCCCTCCCTTCCTCACACCCCGCTTCAATGACGTGAGAATGTAGGTAAACTGAGTCCGTTGCAGCGAATGACAGAAGCCAGGCTTTCCCAAGAGCAGGCAGATGCCCCGGGTATCCAAATAAATCAAATAAATATTATTTCATAAAATAAAGTGCAATTTAAGAAAATAATTGCATCAGCACATAAACTATTTTTACATTAAAATTTTAAATGATGTCTGTTTTTTCCATTGCAATGAAGGCACGTCTTTAAAAGTTTAAAAGACAAAGCCCACAGAGCTAAGAAACGACACTCCCCACACCCTGCACAGAAAACGACTTAGTCTATGGTAATACTGATGTCAGCATTTTTCTAAACACACGCACAGTGAACACTGTACTTCTTGTATGCATGCCGCCTAGAGACCTCCCACCCCTTCTCCAAACGCATCCTGCTGTCCCGTCTCTGACCCTTCTCCTAAACCCCGTCCAGGCCACATTTCAGATGCTGCTGGTCCACCGCTGTGCCTCTCTCAGCCTATTTCCTCGCTTCCTGGTACAATCGTAGAGCCCCCAAGGCTGCCCCTCGCTCCCCCCTATGTCCCAGCGAACCTCTCCCGTGCACTCCTGCCCTCCCACGCCTGGGAGTTTACACCTGCTCAGGGTGGCCGCAGCGTCCTCACCAGCACCCTGGGAACAGCCATCCTGCTCCAGCCCCCCTCGGGCTGAGAAACCTGGCGCAGGTTCCGATCTGCCCAAACGGTGCTTGCCCAGCGTCCAGGAATGGCCGGGGGAGGCAGGAGGACAGTTCTTTTTTTTTTTTTTTTTTTTTTTTGAGACAGAGTGTCACTTTGTTGCCCGGGCTAGAGTGAGTGCCGTGGCATCAGCCTCGCTCACAGCAACCTCAAACTCCTGGGCTTAAGCGATCCTCCTGCCTCAGCCTCCCGAGTAGCTGGGACTACAGGCATGCGCCACCATGCCCGGCTAATTTTTTCTATATATATTTTTAGGTGTCCAGATAGTTTTTATTTCTATTTTTAGTAGAGACGGGGTCTCGCTCAGGCTGGCCTCGAACTCCTGACCTCGAGCGATCCACCCGCCTCGGCCTCCCAGAGGGCTAGGATTACAGGCGTGAGCCATCGCGCCTGGCCAGGAGGACAGTTCTAAACAGTGCATCCAGTAGCTGCTGAAGGTGAATCCGGAGGCTGCACAGGAGAGTCTCAGGGACCCCCCAGGCTGGACCAAGCCTCCCCCAGACTCCACCAGCTGCACCTCACACTGGACACCTGCAAACACAGACACATCCTGGTCACAAACTGCCACACACACCCCTGTTTCTCTCACTCACATCCACTCCCACACCCAATATCTCTAGTTCTCCATGAATTACCTTGTAACAGAGCAACCAGGAAAAGCCAGCGGAGCCCAGACTCCATGGTGAGTGTCTGTGTTCAGTGCTGATCACCGAATGGGGACACCTGGGAATGCCGGGGCTGGGGCTCCTGTCCCAGAGCTGCAGGGTGAGGGCTGGGCTGGTTTTCATCAGCAGAGGGAGGGCCCCATTTGCATGTCCCCTGCTATATAGCAAGCTCTTGGTGGGACAGCTGAGGAAGGGGCGGGGCCCAGATCAGATGTGATTGTCCTGGGGGAGATTTGTGTCAAGAATAACATTTTAGGAACTGCGAGCAGAAACACAGAGGAGTTGTGTCATGTTTCTAAGAACACATACCTACCAAAAATGTTCAGTCTCCAAATCTGGGCCTACGGTTCTCACAACTGTACCCAACTGCTCCACTGAGCCAACTCCACAACAAGATGTGACACGCTCAGTGAGGTTTGCAAACTCAGCCTCCCACAAAGAGAACATGCCCTGACCTACTGTATGTGTCTGCCTGCACATCACGGTCATACTGGCCCGTGAGCCTCCGAGTCCCCACGACGGAAGAGAAGGTTGGGCATCACTTGTGCCGTGAGGATCACTCAGCTGAGGAGAATCAGATTCGCACAGAACTCTCAAAAAACAGCTGCTGCTAAGATCTGTGTTGAGACCAGGAGACGTGCGGGGAGGCCACGAGAAATGCCCGCAGTGTGTCCTCACCTCCCGGTCACCGTGCCGCCAGGTGGAGCCACACAGACCCGCATTCCGTTCGTGCTCCACCAAGGGCGTGAGCCAGCTGCCAGCCCCAGAGCGCACGGCGTCACCCTGAGAGAGGGGCGGGCTGGACCCCAGTGTCCAGCGCTGCACACGGCTGTCACCATGGCCTCCCTCCCTGACCTGGCATGTTCCTAACGTGCGACCAGCACTTCAGGGCTGGGATTGTGAAGTGCTGCTTGCCTGGACAAGGGGTGGCCATTTTCTTGGTCACCTGGCTGCCACCGGCAGTTTAGTTGACGGATCTGCGCTGCCTGCTGTTGAGGAAGGAAGCGTCCTTCCCCTGGAACCAGGGCCTCTGATGCCTCACCACCTGGGGGTCAAGCCTACGAAAGCCCATTTGCAGAGACTTGAATGGGCCCTTCCATTCTTCTATTGCCATTGTCTGGATTGGGGGAAATCTGAGAGCTACAAGAACCCCGGGACCCAATCCTCATGTTTCCATGGCAACACCTCCTATCCCTCCACAGCAACCAGACTCCTTGATCTGAGATACCGTTTGTCCTACTGAGATTCAGACAGTCGGCATCGTGGAAGGTAGTTACGGCAGAAGCACCGAAGTCATGGAAGCAAATTGACGTTAGAAAATCGGTAAATTCTGGTTCAGACAAATTTCTCCCCTTCAAGGGTAGGTATTCTCTGAGACAATCAACCGGCTACCAAGATGACACCGGATGTTCTCGTGGGATGGAGACTTGTCACTCAGCTCCGGCACTCGGTGGGCCCTGCTGGGCGGCAGCCGCTGTCTGAGTCCCCGTCGAGGCTGGGAGAAGCCCGGCAGGATGCAGCCGGCACAGCACCGAGAGCCGCGTCGACTGGCTCCTGGGGCAACTGGCGTCATGAGGTGCTGTGACATTTTAAAGGCTTGTGCATGTGACGGGCATTTGAAATGTGCATGGACCTAGAATATCCTGGCACGGATACATAAAATAATTCCTGAGAGGGATGTGGAGTGAACATCAGAGCGCGAGATGGAGATGTCCAGTAGAGCTGGCAGAAAAACAAACACAGAAGTTATTGTCCCGAGAAAGTAAAAGTGGCCGCTGAGGACCAAGTCTATGCAGAGCTTGTAGGCAATGAGGCATGAAGAGGGCTGCCTGGATTTGACAGAGCAAAATGCTATCTCTGCCAGCAAGAGCGGAATTCGTGCAGCCCAATGTTAGAGCACATTAAAAAGAGAACAGGGCGGGGAAGACCAGGTAGCAGTTGTCAAGGGAGAGGGATGAGTTTCACCTGGAGGGAAGATGGGATTTTTGTTTTTTTTTTTTAAATGGTTTTCAGTGCCAACTGCTAAGACAATCACCCAGGAGACGTGCTGGTTAGTGACTTTGGAGGGTCCCAGTGTCCCCTACTGGTCCCCCTGAACCGTGGAAGCTGAAAGCTTTGGCATCTCACTCACTTTCCTTCTATCACCAAAGATAAAAACATCTTGCAACACTGACAATGTCCGCATTAATTACAAAAATTGGAGAATAGCGGCTTGATTTGACATGTGCATTTTTATTTATTATCCTTTTCAGGGAAAAAATCAAGTTAACCAGCAGTTTTAGAGAATGTGACTGAATACCTTAAAGAGTAGAAGTTATTTTTAAATATTCGACTATGATTACTCAATTTAAATACGCACTTTCTTTTCTCTGTTCAGTTTCTGAGGTAGTACAATTAGCTCACTCGCTTCTGCTATACGTAAAAAAATTTCTAGACATAGTTTCCGCTCTAGAGTGCTCTCTCAGTCCCGGTTTAAGTCTGTTTCACAGCCTCAGATCAAATCGACTTCACTGTCTATCTCAGCTCTTGTCACAGGACATCAGCACTTGGGGGACGTGCCCGACATGCCCAGGCCACTCCGTGACCACTGTTTGACACCAGCGATGCACGTGCTCGTGACGCAGCTACTGGGGACCTTCCAGCATCTCGCATGAAGCGAGTGAGTAGTTAGTGGTCTCCCGGGGCCAGCAGCCGGTTGTGTCCTCTCACGACACGGCACGTCCTGCACAGAGCCTGTGTGGCCTCGACTCATGCGTGCACACATGTGGGCTGCACAGGGTGGCCGAGTCCAGCTTCAGGCCACTCGCGTGCAAACAGCCCTGGCTGGTACGTGGGTGGATGGACACAGGAGGTGGCATTAGAGGATGAATTGGGATTGGGTCCACTGATGGGCAAATCCTTGTTGGCCTTCCCCCCTGTGACTGGCACTTGGTGAGGGAGTGAGGAGGAAGAGAAAAGGGCTCCAGATCGCCAGAGCTTACGCGGTGGAGACAGATGCATGCGTCTAGACGAGGAAACAGCACCATGCTGGGGAGGGCTTCTGTGGGACCTTCGGGAGAAAGAACACACCACCCAGGGATCAGGATTCATCCAGCCGGTTCTTGCTACCGATGTGGTTCCCCAGAGCTGAGAGACACACCCTGGGGCAGAGTCCCCAGGGCTGCGCAGAGACTCTCTGCCCAGGGCACAGCCCGGCAGGCTTGTCTTCCTGCCCCCTTCCCTGGGAGAGCTGGCAGCTGCTCCCAGCCTTCGGACGCCGCGTCTCCGGGGAGGATGATGGAGACAGAAGGGAGCAGCTCATGAACATCAAGCTCTGCTCCTGGGATGGGAAGCTGGGGGTGAAATGCAGGGAGGACAGAGGCCCTTGTGGGGCAGAGGTCACGGGCGACACGACTCTGTGGGGCCCGTGTGTGTCTGCCATGCAGGGACAGTGAGTGCCTGGGGTGAGCTGGGATTTGGGGAGGCCATTTGCTATCAAGGCACGATGGCAATCCTCAGACGACCATCTATTGCGAAGGAAAACAGGCCAGGCAGGAACTCGACGCAGGGAAGGGCCCTACTGAACGGACACATCTCGCCTGCAAGCAAAGAAAGTCATTTCCTCCATTGCTGCCTGAAGTGAGAATGTGAGAAGTTGAAGCCAAAAGCAGGGAAAAGAGTCCCTGTGGACGTGTGACACGTGATGCTGAGCCGACTCAGTGAGCTCCCCGCAGGAGGTCTGTGTCCGAGCTCACACCGACGTCCACCCACTGTGCCCCTCAGACAGTGACACACGGCCGTGCCCGTGGCGGTCACAGAGCTCAGGTGCAGGGAGAACTGGGTCTGGACGCGGCTCTGGAGATGCAGACGAGGCTCTAAACCGGTGGACTGTAACAGGTGCCATGTCCAGGAGGCTGTGCCCCAACACTCCGGCCCTGTGGGGCGGCTGCCAGCTCCAGCTCCGTGAGCAGCCGCTGGAAACGAAGTAGCCCCCGACAGCGCAGGTGAGGGAGGGTCCGCAAGGGAGCGCCGATCCGGGGCCCAACTGCTGCAGCTTCGCCTGGAACAGGAGCCCTGGGGACAAGGAGGATCATCAGTCTCTGTCAGTCACATACAATCACAGACGTCCCCACAGTGTGATGTCTAAGGTCTGAGACGCTCACCCAGGGGGGCTAATTCACCAGGAAAAACAGGAGACCTAGCAATGTCATCGTCCTCTAGCCCACAGCTCTGTCTTTCCCAGAGACCTCAGCCTTGTCTGAGGAAAGAACGATTATCTTACCCAGCCCAAGCAGGGGCATCTCCCCCAGGGCCTGGAGAGAAGTTTAGGTGCGGAGCCCTGTATTTTTAAGTAGAAAGAGACCGAGGTCGGGCTTTCCTAGTCCTTCTGCGATCTCTGTAGGACAACCCCTCTCCTGAATTCATGGGGTGCACGAGTCTGAGATGAGAGGTCGCTTGGTCTACGAGGCATGCTGGAGACAGAACGAAGGCCACATCTCTTGCCTCCCTTCACGTCCTTCGGGCCCCTCCTTGGACTCAGGCCAGCTGTTCCCTCCCTCCGGCTGCGGGTCTGGCTTCCACAGTCACAGTGCTGAGCCAGGCGTCACCCCTGCATGCCCTGCACACTCCCCTGTGATGTGGTCCTAGCCGTCCCGGGAGCTTGTCATAGTGCGGTGTGGTCGCACGGGCTCCAGGCCTGCCTTGTGCCCCTTTCATGCTGTGCATTTGCGTTTGGAGATGCAATACTGGGCCACCAGGAGGGCCCGCAGACGTTCTCAGCCCACCACACACCTCGCACCTACCTTACCTCTTTACACTCTGACGCCTCTCAGGACGTCTCCACGAAGCCTTCCAGGAACTGCCACGCACAGAGTTCCACCCCCACCGCTTCCATGCACATCAAAAGCAGGACATCCGAGCTCCCTGGGGCTGAGGCCAGCCAGGCTTGGGGACAGGACTCCCACTGTCTGAGGGTCTCAGAAAGACGGCGTAGTCTGGTGCAGTGGGGCAGCGTGTTCCATACAGGCCCAAACCTCAGATCTGCAGGCGCTCAGAGACCCAGGTATCTTGGCGGGGGACACTCTATTGAGACCCACCGAAGAAAAAAGTGAGAGAATATGGAATGAACGAAGGGTCATGACTCCCAGGACAAAATCTGCGCCCAAGCACAACGAGTCAGAAACCATCACACACCAGCAGGGTGGGGAGCAGACACCAGGAACGGACAAGACTTTCTGAGCTGGAGCCAGTTGGAAGCTGCATCAGAAGCCACAGAGCATCTGACTGAGAAGTAGACTGTTGGGGTTCGGTCAGGGGGTGGATCCCAGTTTCGGAAGGTGGCGACAGTGTCTGCCGCACTCCTGTGCACCCAGGCTGCTTGGGGCACGGGACTCTGAGGGCCCCACCGAGGCCCAGCCCTCACCGTGCACCCCGGGGCGTCACCTCTACGCTGAGCACCCTCGGCTCAGTATCGCGGTTCCCACTTTCTGGAAAACCATTCCTCGCAGATAACAGGCAGGCTGTGGTACTGTCCCTAAATACGAAGTTTTAAAACTTCCTTTCCCATTTAGATTCCGGCCTGCTTTCTCTCCGCCAAACGTGAAACTGGCCTCCAGCCCCACGTGACCGGCACTCCTTCCTTCTCAGTCATCTCCATCATAATCTTGACATAGACTTGGGGGATCAAAGCAGAGTTGAGTCACACCTGCACTTCCTGGGGCCGACTTCTGCCGAGGGTACAGTGTGACGGTTAGTTTTAGGCGTCACCTTGGCTGGGCAAGGGATGCCCAGATACTTGGTCGAACATTATTTCTGGGTGTCTCAGCGGGGCTGTTTTGGGAAGAGATTATTATCTGAGTTAATGGACCGTGCAGAGCCGAGGGTTCTCCCCAGCGCTGGCGGCCATCACCGGGTCAGCTGAGGGCTTGAACAGAATCGGCGAGGACATTTGAATTAACTCTGCCCGACTGCTTGAGGAGGAGCATCCACTTTTGCTGCCCTTGGCACAGCTGGTCTCAGGCCGGAGGGCCCAGACTGAGATTACAAAAAATGTAAAACTTCACAAGGCCTGCTGGCACACACCTGTAGCCCCAGCTACTTGGAAGGCTGAGGCAGGAGGACTGCTTGAGCCCAGGAATTCAAGGTTACAGTGAACTATGACCAGGCCACTGCAGTGTAGCCTGGGCAACAGAGCAAGACTGTCTCTAAAAAAATTAAAAATTTAAACTATTTTTTTAAAAAGCCACTCAAGTAGTTCCAATGTGCAGTCCAGGCTGAGAACCACATCATAGCCACTATATGATCACCACCCACGTGGCGCTTGGGGCTCTGAATATCCAGTTTTATTTAATCCTCATGACTAGCCTATGGGGCAGGCATTATCTCCCCATTCCATAGATGGGAAAACTGAGACTCAGCGAAGTTTAATAGCTTGCCCTACGCTGTGCATGCAGCCCAGGAGGGCTGGGAGTGGAACCCAGGCCTGTGAGCTTCTTGACCCTGCCTGTGACAACAGAGCGGTTGTCTCCCTGTGACCATTGTGCACCAACTCCATGTCCCGCACCTGCTGTGTGACCCTATACCTGGCACTGCAGCATGAGTGGCGTTTTATATGCACCTTCCACGGCAGCTACTTCATCCTGTCGGTGCCTGCGGACTGTCTCACTGAGGGCATCGCCTCTGCTTGGCCTAACCTTTCTCCTCCTTCCAAACACTGAGTAACGGCTGTTTCTTGGTGTCAGCATTACTGATGAAGCTGCCATGAACCTGCTCGTCCACTGACGTTTTGCTTTTCCTTTTGCTGACTTGTTTCCCTGGGACTCGGCCCGGGAGGCAGCTCACAGGGGATGAACATGGCAGGTTCCCTAAAAGCTTCTCAGGGCGGCCTGGCACTGAGGCAGGGAAAAGGTCTGGTGGTCAGATTCAAATCCAGTCTTGCTTCAGACCCTCAGGCACGTCGTTCTCCTTTATGAGCCTCAGTTTCTGCATCTATAAAATGGGATTTGGGGACAGTGTGAGGAGCCAGTGAGATCAGGTACATGTGCCACAGCTGGTAGCAGTTCTCTCCCCGCTTAGTGCAAGAGCTCCACCCACGGCCCCACGGCCCAGAGGCATCTCCCCAGAGTCTGCAGCTGCCCCCACTCTGCAGTCGCCCAACGAGGAGCCCGCCCACCCCTACACACTCGGCTGCCCAGGGAGCTACAGCCACACGTCTGCAGGAATCCTTCCTTGTACTCCTCTGAGGGCAAATGACCCCACCGCTGCTTGGCGCCTGACAGTCCACAGGGACACAAGGACAGGCGTTCAGGCAAAGGTCCCAGCTCGGGTCAGGGGCCTGAGGAGTGGGAGGGGACCTAGCCCAGGAGAGGTGGGCCCTCAGGACTTCGGCAGCAGAAAACAGGACAGGCTGGGCCTTTACAGGAGCCCAGATGTCCTTCCAGTTAAGGCTTGAGGTCTGCCTCCAGGCCTAGACTGCAGCCATTCTCCCACCTGGAGTGCCCCCCCCCCAGCAGGCCCAAGTCCTTTCCACCCTCCAAAGCTCAGCTCAAGGGCTACGGCTCCAGGCGGCCTCCCTGCCTCCCCTTGTCTGCCTGTGCCGGCGTCAGGAGCCGAGCCACAGCCCTCGCAGGGGGAGCAGCAGCGGCTCTCCATCCAGCTCTGCCGGCTCAGGCCTCGGCACTGCCCAGCTGCCCACCCCACGGCTCGCGGTCAGGTGCGTGATGTCAGCAGACCCCCACAGGAGCCCTGCGACATGAGCACAGCTGGGTTAGGGTTATTCCCATTGTAGAGGTGGAGACGTTGAGGCCCAGAAGGGGACAGTTGCTTGCTAAGGCCCACAGCCTCAAGTGCCCAGCTGACTTGAATCAGGACTTCAGAATCCTGTCTGGCATTCTTTACCCTTACGGAGCCATGCAAGTATCTGTCCACTCATTCATCTGACACTGTCCTCCAAGTGCCTCTGCTGTGCCAGGGCAGGGGCTGCACAGGAAGGGACGGAGTGTACAGAGAGTGGCATGCCCAGGGGGACGAGGGACGTGTGTGTGCCATGGGCCCACTGAGGACTCCCAGCTGAATGGACTTGGGGAAAGAGTCAGGGAGCCCTTGCCAAAGCGGTGAGGCCTGGCCTGGGCAGAGAGATGGGCCAGGCTAGGCTCGCGAGCAGGTGAGGGGCAGGCACCCGGAGAACAAGGCCGGGGCGAGGGTGTGCCTGGCTAGCAGCCCTTCAGTGTGCTTGGAATTTGGGGTGCAAAAGGGGAAGGAGTGAGAAATGAGGCTGGAGGCTGGCTGAGCCCAGACTCGGCTGGGGTGAGCCTGGACTCCACTCAGGCCGTTATCCCAAGACTCCACGGAGTTACCGGGAGAGCAGGGGGTCATACCTGTGTGTTAGAAAGTTCTGTCCTATCCTTTGAGCCTGCGCTGCTGCCGCTGCTCCAGGGCCCATATCTTATGGACAACTGCCTAGCGCCTCCCACCGCAATAGGGGATTGGGCCGCTCTTTGTCCATGGATTATTCTTACAGAGAAAAACTTGTTTTGCAATAGTGATGAATATTGTGTCTGTAGAAATAAACGGAAGGAAGGAAGGAAGGAAGGGAGGGAGGAAGAAAAGGAAGGAAGGAAGGGAGGGAGGAAGGGAGAGAAGGAGGAAAGAAGGGGAAAGAAGGAAGAGAGAGGAAGAGTGAGACCGAGGGGCTGTGGCAGAAGAGTGTGGGTGGCTGGAGGGGACAGAACGGAGGGCGAGGAAGGAGGCAGCGAGACCTGCAGTGCCCAGGAGACTGAGGGGCCCTGGCCTGGGGCCCTGGCTGTGGGGACAGAGCATGGGATCTCCAGGTGAGACACAAGAGGTTCAGTCACAGGACGTGTTGTTAACTGAACACGGGCTGAGGGTGAGCAGAGAGCTGGAGAGGCTGCAGGAGCAGCGGTGGGCTCCGGGGAAGGCTGTGCGCCCTGGCTGGGTGGAGAGGGCCTGGGGGTGGATGTGCGATGCAGAGGAGTGTTGTGTGGAAGGTTGAACTCTGAGAGTCACCAGCATCTGTGGATGCCCTGCCTTGGGAAGGGAAGACTACTAGGCTGGGAAGTCCCATGAAACCCCAAGGGTCACTTGGGGCAGGCGGTGCTGTAACTCAGGGTCACCCTCACCTGGCCCTGGTTGGTACCTGGCTGGCTGGAGAGCCAGAGCGAAGGAGATGTGGAGTTCTCAGGTTTCGCAGCTCTCATTTCTCCCACCCTGCCTGGCAGGGGCTAGCCGGGCTCCGGCAAAGGATCAGAGCCGAACACTGGGACTGGCTCCAACATGTAACCCAACGCCAGGCTGGTCTGAGAGGGAACCCAGGCTCCCCACCCCCACGGAGCTATCCTCACTTCTGGGCATGGTTTGCCTGCTCGTCTGCGCCCGCCTGCAAGCCTTTAGCCAAGCTGTCCCCTCCACCTGGAATGCCTCCTTCTGGGCCCCGCTGGGCAAAATCCTACCTGTCTCCCAGGGGCCTGCTCAAGCGCTGCGCTGTTTCTGCACCTCCCAGTCAAAGCAGAAGCACACGACCCCTCCCCGCTGGCCTCCCACTGCTCGCTGCGCCTGGCCCTAGAACACACTCCGCACCCGGCCTCTGTCAAGGGCCACACGGGGGGTGAGAGTCTGTCTCACTGGACCCTGAGTGTCTTGGTGAGACGGAGCACATACGGCCCAGCCCAGCCCACTCCTGACCAAAGGAGCGAGCCTTGTTTTCAAGATTCAAACTCCTGTGTGAGCCCTGATTGCTGAGAACACCAAATGGCGTCTCGGCCTCTGTTTGCTCTTCTGTAAAATGGGACCAATAATCCACCTCACTACGATAATGAAATGAGTTGATGTCCAGAGAGCGTGAACTACCGTGCCTGGAACACAGCACACGCTCCCTGCACATGCCTCCCCTCTTCCCTCCCAGGGCCCCACAGAGGGGTCTGAGCAATCCGTGTTATGGACGACCGGGGCTTCCAGGAGGAGAAGGGGCCCTTGCTTTACCCTCACGCACATCAGAGGACACACACCTCGGGCCTGCTGTGCTTCGCAGCCACAGCGAGTGCTCACAAAGGCCACTGGCATCCGCAGAGACCCTGCTGGTGTTCCCTCCCAGCCACACAGGTGACAGCGCGGTCCTGCCCCCCCACGGGGGACGTCAGGGAGGGGCGTCAGACTTGGGCCTTGAAGGAGAGAGATCACCTGGAGAGAGGGGGAGCGGCACCCCAGGTCCAGGCAACAGCATGGCAAAGGCAGGGAGGGAGGAAAGAGCCCGGGGGCAGGGACTGCAGACTGTTCGGAGGTGGCTGCAGGGCAGAGGGCAGGGCAGGGAGGACTGAGGCTGCAGAGGTGAGCTGGGCAGCTGGCCGGGCTGTGGGCAAGCGAGGGTGTTGGCCTTCATCCTGCACCACAGAGACGTTTTTACATGTGTGGGAGGCATCGGGACGCCAGATCTGGACAGCTGCTTCTGGAAGCAGGAAACCTAGACGGGTCTAAGCGCGCGGCTGGGGAGGCCGGCAGGAGCTTGGAGAGGTGGCCACGTAAGGCTGGTACCTGACTCGCCTTGTTGCTCCAGTTACTTCCATATTGGGGTCAGAGGGAGAGACCTCAACAAATAAGCAAGACACCCCAACTGAAGACTGCATTGCAGTCGGATGCGCCCACTCCCTGCCCGGACAGGACCTCAGCTCTCTTTTCTGCTTTACCGAGACTCGCTCTCCTGGGCCATTTTCTGAGACTTGTCGGGTGGGGAGGAGGGAAGGGCGGTCCCGGCCCGGCCCAATTCACTGACTCTCCGTGCCGGGGCGGGTTTCGGCACGGGTGGGTCGGGGGAGGTTCGCGTCCGGTCCGGGGCGGGGAGTGAGAGGACGGGGCAGCTGGAGTGAGCTGCGCCTGGGAGAATCCTGCAAGTGGAAAGCGCTCTCATTCTCCGGGTGGGGAAACTGAGGCTTGGCGAGGGGGAGTCATCAGCCCAAGGTCACGCTGCGAGCTGGAGGCACAGTCAGGGTCGGACCCGTGACCTCCTTTCCGGAGGCCTCGGCAAGAGACGGGAAAGAGCGCGCGGGGTGCAGGGGCGCCGCTCCGGGCCGGGCGCGCCAGCTCGGCTGGTAGTTGTCCAGCTGCTCTTCGGTGAAGATGGTTTGCTTGTTCCCCATGGCGGCCGCCGCGCTCTCGCTCGCCCGCCCGGGCGCCGCCTCCCATCAGCGGCCGCCGGAGCCCGCGGCCCTCGCCACCCCGCGCCGGGCAGCGCCTCCCGGGCCGGTCGCTGCTCGCCCGGGGGCCGCGCCGAGGCTCGGGGGCGGGACGCGGACCCGCGCGCCGGCGACTCCGCCCCGGGGCGGGAGGAGGGCGGGCGCGTCGCGCGCGGGGCCCGCCGGGACTTCCGGCCGCGCGGGCGGGGGCTGCCGTGGGGCGCGCGCGGGGCCCGCCGGGACTTCCGGCTGCCGTGGGGCGCGCGCGGGGCCCGCCGGGACTTCCGGCCGCGCGGGCTGAGGCTGCGGTGGGGCGCGCGCGGGGCCCGCCGGGACTTCCGGCTGCCGTGGGGCGCGCGGCGCGGGCGTGGCCCCCTCGTCCCGGGGCGGCGGCGAGGAGCGGGCGGAGAGCCCGGACTGTGAGGGCGGCGGTCTGGCCAGGCCGGCTCTGCCGTCGTCTTCCGTCGCCACCGGAGCGACCTCTCCCCCTGGGCCCCTCCCTCCGGCAGCCCCCCCCCCGCCTGCCTGACCTTTGACCGCCCGCGCGGGGCGTCTCGGGCCCTCGGGGCTCCTCGGGGAGCGGACGGGGTTTGCTCGGCTTTGTTGGCGGCCTTGGATGCGGACGTGAGGTTTGAGAGCGTTTAGAGGACGTGGCTGTGTCTGGAGAGGGTGACGGAAGCCAGGACGTCTCTGCGCTTTCACGCACCTGCCGTTGTAAGGGAGGCTGAACTTGACCTCTGCCCTCTGAGGACTCCGGCTGGGCCCGAGAGTTAATTTGGCGTGAGACAGATTAACACGAGAACAGCACACAGGTTTGTCCAAAACAAGTTTCGCGCGACACGGAAGCCCCCGAGGAAACGCAGACGCAAAGAACTGGCAAAACCTAAACACTCTTCTCCTGGGTTGAGCAGAGAGGCAGGTGTGGAAAAGTAACTGAAGCACATGCGGAGGCTAAAGGGAGGTGAGAATGATCCTAACAAAGTCCGTCTGCGCAGAATTCTCTGGGTCTCGACCTCTTGTCCTGGGTGAGAAGACTGTTTCTTTTCTCCCGGCATAGGGATGGCAGCGCTCACAAAGGCATTTCATCTCCTGTTTTTAAGGGGGAAAACGGGGATGGTTAGAGTGTCCTTTTTCCATCTGCCGTTTTCCGAGTGCCTTTAACTCAAAATAGTCAGTATACCAGAGTAGCGTGCTTTGGGGTGGTGTGTTATGAACGCCCTCCCCGTCCAGCACTTGGAGCCAGTGGAGCCACCACTGAGTGCCTTTTAGGGGTCCAGCGTGCACGGGGGTTACTTCCAACCTCGGGACCGATTCCGTAGGTGTTAGCTCCGTTTTACAGGCGAGGAAACAGGCTGAGACAGGTTCGGTAACGTGCCCAGGGCTCCACAGCCGGAAAGGAGCAGAACCTGGGGGGGACCGAGGCACTGGCTCAACCCACCGTTCCACACCTGCCGGTGGACTTTGATGAGAAGGGCAGGACTTTATGCTTTAAACTATATGGTTTGTTTCTTGGGATTGTGGTTCTGAAACCACTGGGGAGGATGCATCCTCAGAGTTTCTGATTTAGTGGTCTGGGGTGGCCAAGAAAGTGTCTAACAAGTTCCCAGGCAATGCTGGCACTGCCGGCCGTGGGACCACACTTTGAGAATCGTTGCTTAGGCTGAAGGTTGTGGATTCTGACAGGAGCAGGGGTCCAAGTTTGGCAGGTGATCCCTGGTGCTTTTATGACTGTTTGGAGTTTTCCAACTTGATTTTTGCCTCCCTCTGGTGAGAACAGCAGCCAAACAGATATGCCACCAGCTAAACAGATACGCCACCCTGTTGAAATCACAAGGGTCCTCAGAGGCACAATCAGTTGCTATTGGTGGGCAGGAAGCATCTAATTAGCCGAGGGGATTGTTGATCAGCCTTCAGAGGCCACCTCACCATCTCTCATTCATTGTGGACACATGAATGCAATGGGGACCTCAGTATTGGGGGGAAATGGCTGGATACATCTTCAGAAATTCAGAGGATGTGGAATTTTAGAGCGGAGATAGGCACCTTTAAAAGATTTAGTCTGCACTTCCCCTTTCTCCCACGTTGGAGTTGGGAAAACTGAAGCCCTTTCCAAAGCACATAAACGCTCTTACAAAGGTTTACCTTCTTCCCATCTTGGGTTCTACGTTTCCCTTGAACAGGCCAGAATCCCATGTGTCCCGATCCTGCTCTGGTACATTCTGATACAATTGCTAACACGCTGCTTGGTCTGGGTAGGGTGAGGGGGGTGAGGGGTATGACCCAGATAAGACCAGTGGGGGCCTTTGGAAGAAGTTGACTTGGGTGTTAGAAGAGAAAGCATCTCTCTCCTCTGAGACTGAGAGCTTATGGCATGAATTATTTCTGGAGCTTCCTGGGGTCAGTTCCGCAGCAGAGGGAACTTGCCAGAGAATGAACATCATACCGCATGTACTCACCATCAAATTGGTACTAACTGATCAACACCAAGGTGCTCACATGGTAGTAATATTCATTGGGCGCCGGTCAGGTGGGTGCGTGGGGGTAGGTAAACTCACAACTAATAGAGACAGAGAGCACTGTATGGAGGAAGAGCACACTTCTAACCCTGGCTTGGGTGAAGTGAAGGCATTACAGGTAACCAAAATGTTTGTACCCCCATAATATTCTGAAATTTAAAAAAAGAAAAAATAGTAGAGGATTGCTACTTAAATCATGTTACATCCATACAACAAAGCTGTATGCAGGCATCAAAATGATATTGTGGAATATTATTTAACAACCTAAAAAACATGTTAATAATTGGTTGTTAAGTGACAACAAGCTATAAAATAGTATGTATAGTAGTCTTCCATAAAGGAAGGAAAAAGGAAAAAAGGAAGGAAAAATATCAATGTTAATAATAGTTTATGTTGGAGAGTAGAAATTTGTGTGATTTTTAAAAATTTGCTTTGCTTTTTATAATTATCTGTATTTCTTACAACTATGTAGTTTTGTATTAGCTGTAATTTTGAAGCTATTTTTAAAGGAACAATAAATTGTCCAAGTAGCTCAATCAATTAAAAAAAAAGAAAGAAAGAAACAGAGCTAAGAGATAAAAAGAGAATGATTTCATTTGAGGTCCTGGATTCATCCATGCCTGAAACCTTTAAATTTTTTGTTATATAAAGTAAAAATTTCTCTGCTTAGGCCAGGTTGCTCAAGTTGCAAATGGCAGAAAACTAAATCAAAATCCAGATAGATAAAACTCCTTCAAGCTACAGCTCAAGCTCCACCTCTCCCAGGAAGACTTCCCTGACTACTTTAACCTCAGGGTTCCTTATTTCTACTGAACTTAGATTGTATATTTGTATCAGACAGAGTCAAGGCAGGAAACAAAAGTCACCCAAGATGTTTCAAATGTAGAGACTATAATAAAGGGACAACCTATAAAGTTGCGGATAGGGCTTAAAAAAACCTAACAAGAAACGTGGCGCCCAGAGACTAGCAACAGGCTGTTCCATCCCTAGGGATGAAGACATAAGGGGAGGAGGAATCACGTTCCTGGAGTGCAGTGAGAGCCTGAAACATCAGGGAGGGATTATACAGTAGCAGCTGCGGTCCTGGAAGAAAACCACTGAGAGAAACATGGATCTCAAGCAGGAATAGAGAATGGAAAAGAAACACCGTAACTTCTCTCTCCTGCCCCGTATCTCCTGACAATGCATCTTGTTATTAAAATCACATAGAAAGGCAGAGAGAAGAAAGCCCGGGTGCTGCCGTCTGCAGTAACAGGTGTCTGAGCATAGAACAGGTTCTAACCTGTCCTGTGGAAGGGTGGAAACTGGATTCAGGGGTGTGGGGGTGACAAAGGACATGCACAGCATGTTGGGGTCTCACTTCCCAGTTTGGTTGGGAATAATTAATGTACTTCCCAAGGTCTTATAAGGCCAGTGATTTTGTCCCAAAGATCGAATCTATGGTAGGAAGAACAGGCATTGCCCAAGGAGAAGTTTGCAAGGCACCTGGTGTCTCAGTTTCCCTATCCAGTGTGTAGGAAGAGTTACTTACATATTCTTGATAATGGACCCTCTTCAGATATATAATGTGCCTCTGTGGGTTGTCATCATACTTTCTTGGTGGTGTGTTTGGATTCCCAGAAGTTTTTAATTTTGAGGAAATTTTTCTTTACTTGCTGTGCTTGTAGTGTCAGATCTAAGAAACCATTGTTATCTCCATGTTTTCTTCTAGAGTTTATGTTTTTATCTCTTACATTTAGGCCTTTGGACCATCTTTAGTTAAATTTTTCTGTGTGATGTGATGTAAGGGTAGTTTCCTTCCTGTGCATGTGGATAGTTCTCTAACATCACTTGTCAAATTTAATGATCTCAGCCCTTGTTTACAATCAATTGATCGTAAAGGTATGGAATTATTTCTGGACTCTCAGTTCAGTTCCATTGATCTGTATGTGTACCCTCATGCAGGTATCATCCTGTTTTGATTGCTGTTGCTTTGTAGTAAGGTTTAAGATTTAAAATGGAGAAATGTGAGCCTCCAAGTGTGTCTTTGTGTTTCAAGAAGATTTTGGTTATTTGTGTTCCCTTAAAATTCCATCTGAATGTTAGGATCAGTTTGCCCATTTCTGTCAAAAGGCCGTTTTGCATTTTTGTAGGAATTGCATTGAATTTGAGAACACTTGGTGTAGTATGGCCATCTTCAAACACGTTAAGTCTCCAGTCCATGAATGTGGAATGTCTTTACATTTATTTAGATTTTCTTTATTTTTTTTCAGTAGTATTTTGTAATTTTCCACATACAGGTTTGCACCTTGGTTAAGTTTTTTCCTAACTGGATTATTGTTGTTGATGTTATTCAAATGGAATTTATTTCTTAATTTTATTTCCCAGTTGTTGATTACTAGTGTATAGAAATAAAATAGATTTCTGTGCATTGATATGTTGTTCTGTGACTAAGCTGTATTTGTTTGCTAGCTCAAATAATTTTTTTGAATTCCTTAAGATCATGTGATTTGGAATCTGTGAATAGTTTTACTTTCACATATGGATACCTTTTATTTCCTATTCTTATGTAAATGTTCTGGACAGATGTCCAATGTTTCAGTACAATGTTACTTTTTATTTCAAAATGCTAATTAAGGTGGTACAAGTGTTTTTGTTACATGGCTGTCTTGTATGATGCTGAAGTCAGGGGTTTCGGTGTGTCCATCCCCACAATAGTGTTCATTGTGGGCAAGTTTTTATCCTACAACAACTCTCTCTCTTTCCCCCTTATAGGTTTTTCATGTCCTTTATATCACTTTGTGCCCATGTATATCCATCTAGTAGCTCCCACTTATTGGTGAGAACATACGGTTTTTGGTTTTTCATTCCTGAGATAGTTCACTTAGGACAATGTTTCTAGTTCCCTCCACATTGCTGCAAATGACATTACTTCAGTCCTTTTTTTCTTTTTTTTTTAGAGATGGGGTCTTGCTCTGTTTCCTGGGATAGAAGGCAATGGCATGATCATAGCTCACTGCAGCCTCACACTCTGGGGCTGAAGTGATCCTTCTGTCTCAGCCTCCTGAGTAGCTGGGACTACAGGGACATGAAACCATGTCTGCCTTATCTTTCTATTATTTTTTTTTTTAGAGACTGAGTCTCGCTCTTGCTCTGGCTGGTGTTTCCCTCTTTTATGGCTCAATAGTACTTCATGATTTATATACGTATATACATGTACACACACACACACAATTTTTGTCCCCTCATGAATTGAAGGGCACTTACATTGATTCCACATCTTTGCAATTGTGAATTGTTCTGCTATAAACATTGGAGCGCAGGATAAAATAACTTCATTTCCTTTGAGTAGATACCCAGGAGTGGGATTGCTAGATTGAATGGTAGGTCTACATTTCTTTCTTTGAGGACTCTCCATTCTGTTTTCCATAGAGGTTCTATTAATTTTCAGTCCCACCAGTGTATCAGCGTTCCTTTCTCTGTGCATCTGTGGCAGCATCTGTTGTTTTTTGACTTTTTAATAATGGCTATTCTGATTGGGGTAAGGTGGTACATTATTGTAATTTTAATTTGCATTTCTCTGATGATTAGTGATGTTGAGTAGTTTTGCATATGTTTGTTTTGTCATTTGTCTATCTTCTTTCCAAGAACGTCTATTTCAGTCTTTTGTCCATTCTTGGATGAGGGTGTTCATTTTGTTCTTGCTGATTTGTTTGAGTTCTTTGTAGATTCTGGAAATGAGTCTTTTGTCAGATGTATAGTTTATGAGTATTTCTCCCATCGTGTAGGTTGTCTATTCAGGGTGTTCATTATTTCCTTTGCTGTGTAGAAGTTTTCTAATTTAATTAAGTCCCATTTCTTTTTGTTGTTGTTGTTATATTTGTCTTTGGGGTCTTAGTCATAAATTCTTCGACTTGGCTGATGCCTAAAAAGTTTTTCCTACTTTTTCTCCAGAATTTTTATGGCTTCATGCTTTTCATTTAAATCTTTAATCCATCTTGAATTGATTTTTGTGTATAGTGAGAGAGGGATCCTGTTTCCTTCTTCTGCGTATGAATATCCAGTTTTCCCAGCACTATTTATTGAATAGGGCTTCTTTTCCTCAGTGTATGTTTTCTGCTTTATCAAAAATCAGTTAGTTGGTGCTGGGTAGATGGTTTTATGTCTGGGTTCTCTGTTTTGTTCCCTTGGATTAGTCTCAGTGTTTTACACCGGTACATGGTGTTTGGGTTCCTGTAGCCTTGTAGTATAATTTGATGTCACGTAATGTCATACCTCCAGGTTTGTGGTTCAGTATAATGTGGCATGCAGAGGTGAAAGTGAGCATCTCTGCTTTGTCCCTGATCTTAGTGGCAAAAGCTGTGGTTAGGGCTTAGGGTTTCTAGAGTTAGGGTTAGTGTTAGAGTTGGGGTTGGGTCCTGCTAATAATTCAGTATCTTATGGTCACAAGGATTCTGTTTTGTTAGTCTTATGATCTCTGTTTTTTTTTTTTTAGACATAGACACTTGCCACAGGAACAGGGTTTCTGGAGAGCCTCCTTCACAGGTTCCGCAGGGTGTGGCCGGCGAGCGGGCGGCGCAGGTGTCCGGCACAGCCCCAGGGTGGGGACGGAGCCCCACACGCGCTCACCTCGGAGATGCGGCGACCGCAGGGGCGGGTGTCCCGCGGAGCTCGCGCCCGCCCCGCCTCGGGGCAGCGGAGCCGCCTCTGCCTTACAGGGTCCGCTCTGCGCGGTGCGTGGGCACCTGGCCCTCCGCCCCCGGGAGCAGGTCCGCGCCGCTCGCCCGGCGTCCCGCAGCGGCCCCTCCCCTGGGCTGAAGGCCGTCACTGCTGGGGCCTCTGTCCCGCTCTCCTCTCTCGGGGACACCTGCTGCCTGTCCCCCGGCCGGCCCTCCCGGCCTTTCACCGGGAGTTGCTCCGCAGGTGCTGGGCTGTGGTGACAGGCAGCTACCATGGTGCTGGTGCTGGAACCTGGGGCACAGAGGGTTCCCTCCGGCCTCAGGCCCCCACCCTGGAGGAGGCTCCCCAGGCTGCTGGGGGGTGCAGCCCCTCCCCCGGGAGCAAAGGTCGCCTTTAGGTCACTCCCAGCTTTGCTGCGGTTGTTCTGCTCGAGCTGACCCAAGTCCGCCCCAGGCGCTGCCCCTGGCTCCTGGCCACAGGACCCCACCCCTCCCGGGAGTGCAGCCAGGCCGGGGAGCCCCACAAAGGCAGCAGAGGACATCGGATGCTGAGCCGGAGAAGGCGTGAGGGGTGCTGGCGTCCAACAGGCCCTGCCGCCTGCAAGGACCAGCACTGACGCCTCGGGAACCCGGGGGCAGCGGGGCCCCCACAGTGGGCCGGGCCTCGGCTTCCTCTCAGCCCCTCCGGGGTCGCTTCTGCAGCAGCCGCCCAGACTGACTCTAACTCTTGCTGCTCTGAGAAGTCCCCTCCAGAGCACAGGCAAGGCACAGAGCAGGGGAGCGCGCGGGTGGGGTCACACCGGGCCAGTCCTGTGACTCAGTTTCTTTTTACATCTGTTGTGGCTGGCTGCGCTTTCTTTGTGGCCCGCGGAGCCCTGGGCACTTGCCTTCTGGAAGTTAGTACTGACAACATAAACCAGGTAGTGAAAAGATCACCCTGGTTGTGTTCCTTTTACCATTTTAGTCAAAAGGTGACTAGTCCATTTTTCAAAATGAGTCCAAATGCTCTTGACATAAATTCAGTGATTTTATCAATAGAGTCACAGCTAGAGGTGGCCTCGGCTTCGGGAGCAGAATTATTCCAGGACAGGCAGGCAGGCAGTAGCCGTCCAGGGAGCTAAGCAAGTCCCCTGCCCAGAGGAGCACCAGGCCGGCCGTGCAGCACCACCGGGAAGCCTGGCCCCGCTCCCGGACAGGGCCCCAGTGCCACACCAGGAGCCAGCCAGCTCATGAAGACCATTCCTGACTGTCTGTGAATGGAGTTGATTTTAGATGGCAGGTGTGTCATTTCCTAGCAGGCAGTCAGCTCAGTCTGCACTTAGAAAATCACTGAAAATAGTGGCATAGGGTCTTGCTCAGCCAGGAAAATTAGATCCTGGTTTGGGAATTAGTGGCCCTTCACCAGCCATGGCCACCTGACCTTTGACCCTGCCCTGGGCTCTTGGTCCATTGACAAGACCTGGACAACTTCCACGGATTTACCTTCCAGTTTTTAAGGGCCGATTCACCATCAGTGAATGAACACTTCACAGAAGTTGTGTTTGAAAAACCGTGTGGCTTAAACAACAGGAGCTTCCTGTCTTCCGGCCAGCAGGCCAGACGTCCAGGGCCATGTGCCCGCTGGAAGCTCCAGGGAAGGACCCTTCCTTGTTTCCAGCGTCTGGTGGCTCCCTGCATCCTGGGCCTGTGGCCGCCAGCTCCTCCTCTGCTCTGTCCTCATGGGGCCTCCTCCTGGGGTGTCTGTTATAAGGACGCTTGTCACTGGATTTAGGGGCCCCCATCTCAAAATCCTTAATTACTTCTACAAAGACCCTATTTTAAAATAAGTTCCTATTCTGAGGTTCCTGGGGGGCGCTATCACAGCAGCTCTACCAGCGGCACAAGCAGTTGCCAGGGGTGTTCACTGGAGGGCCAGGTCCCCAGTGGCCCTGCTCCGCACCCTGCCCAGGGATCCTGTGCACAGCTGGGAGCTCAGAGGTCCCCGCAGGAGGCCGGCTCTCGAGGGTGCCCATTCCCCTGCCCTCTGCTCACGCCTGGGCTGGCTGGGCCTTGCCCACTCCCTGCCTGTCAGTTTCTGGATGCTGCTGCTGGCCTTGCACCTCCTGAGAGAGACAGAGACAAGAGAGTGAGGGAGACAGAGACAGAGAGCAGGGGAGACAAAGAGGCAGAGATGGACACACATGCAGAGGAGGGAGGGGGCAAGTAGGAGGTGTGGCCACCTGGGTGGCACAGCGACACCACATAACATCTTGGGAGTGCCACCTGCCCTGGAGCTCCCTGGATGGAACTGACTCAGTTTTACCAAAGGATGGTCACGGAGCCCCACTGTCCTCCCCAACCATGTGAACCTGGTAGAAAGTCCCAGGGCCTTCCTGAACCAGCGGGATCTACACAGCCAGGTGTGGGGCAGGCCCTGGTGGGACCAAGCCTCCCAGGGAAGCCCAGAGAGGGGAGCTGGGGGACCTGTGTCCACACCTGTCCTACCCCTCTGCCCTCTGCAGCAGTGGGGTGTGGGGGGGGCAGCTCTCCCTCCTGGAAGCCTCTCTGGCTGACCAGGCCCTGGGCTACTGCTTTGGGGCAGGAGGGTGTCAGGACGCTGACTTGGCAGTGGGGTGGGGTTGGCTGTGGAGTGCAGAAGTCTTGGGGACACAGGGCTCCTGGGCAGCTCCCTGTGCCCAATCCACAGGTACGGGACTGTGCAGAGGCTAAGGGGCTTCTGCCCACCCCCCGGGTCCTGCAGGCCCCCTCTGTCCCTCCTGCATGGTCGGACTCCTCCTTCAGCGTTCACTCCCTGCCCCCACCTGGGGGGCTCCGGGGCTTGGCGTTTCATTCAAGGTGCCCTGGGGCTGCTGGCAGTGGGCGGTCGGTCATGCTCGGCCACAGCAACTCCTGGACGTCTGTTCAGTCTCTCCCTGGAGAGGCAGCACCGTTCACTCCCTCCCCCTCCGCAGAGCCAAGGCAGGACCAGCCCCGTCAGACACCACCCAGCCCACAGCACACCTGGCCCCTGGCACTGGGGTTTGGCTGCCCGCAGCCTTGGGCCTGCTGGGCCCCTCCCAGGACCTGGCCCAGGGCAGGCTCTGTCCTCAAGCGGCAGTGCCGGGGCCCTCTCACTGGAGCCACGTGGGGATCGAGCAGCCAGATGCCAGAACAGGGCCCTCTCGACCTGGTTCCTGTTTTGGGCACAGAACCACCCAGCTCAGCACCTCACCTGCCTGGTCCCAGCCCTGTCTGTGTTCCTGGGCCTCCCCAACGTGCCCCATCATTTTGTTTGGAGTGGGCAGCTGCTGGGGGTCGGGGGGCTGAGGTAATATGGCAGCGATCAACAGCTCCTGCTTGTGACCACTTGTGAGCACCTTGCGAAGCACCTCAGAATCCACCAGGGACACAAAAGCCAAACTCAGGAGATGCTCGAGACACACGTGGGGGCCTCTGACCCTGGCAGGCGGGGACTTCGTGGGAATTGGCTGGCCGCAGGGCAGACAGCTGACCTTCGACATCAGAAGGCGCCGAGTACAAGCAGTAGGCTCACAGCAGGACAACAGCCCCCCAGGTGCCCGGGGCTGCGAGCTGGCCCGACCACTGCCAGCCTCAAGATGCCCAGGCCCCTGGAGAGGAAGGTACCTATGCTAGGGTGCCGGCCTGGCCAAGCAGGGTCCTGGTGGGAAGCAGCAGAGGTGTTGGGGAACAAGGGGAAGTGGCCACTGGGACGTTCCAAAGTCCAGCCAAGGACACCGGCAGGAGGCAGTGGGGAGCTGTGCGGGTTGCAAGCAGGGGTGCCACGTGGCAGAGGAAGCTGGCACAGCTGGCAGCTTTCAAGCTGCATCGCAAAAGGCCACCAGCAGCGGTCCCAGTGGGGACTCAGGGTCCCTGGCCTTGAGCAAGGATTCTCAGCGGTGGCTCCCCGGTGTCCTAGGCGGCCGGAGGATGGGCCCTTTGATGCGCGGGAGCTGGGCAGCCTCTGCCGGGCACCGCGACCATGCAGCCCACTGCCGAGCGAGCGAGGTCCGTGCCCTCGGGGCTCCAGTAGCTCCCGTGCAGCCCGGGCAGGGATGAGGTGCAGCCTGAGTGGGAGGTCTGGGGAGGGTGCAGGGCGGGGCCGGGCCAGCGCGGGTATGGACAGCTGGGGGATGGTCTGCTGGACGCGCGCATGCCGGGAACAGAAGTTCTCTAAAAAGGAGTCTGAAGGAAAGAGACTCATTCGAAAGATCCCGCCTTCCGAGTGGTAGGGTGGCCGTTCCAGAGAGCACAGGGAAGGCTCAGGTCACACAGCGGAAGATCCCGCCCAGGCTCCGGTAACGTTCATTATACAAATGAGGGATTCACTGGCTTGGTCTGATTGGTCAGTGTGGCTGAGTCCTGCTTGGTAAATACAGATGAGTCTGATTGTTCACTGGCTTCCTTCTAATTGCTCCATGCAGCTGAGTCTGATTGGTCAATGCAGCTGAGTCTGATTGGTTAGTGTGGCTGGGTCCTGATTGGTCAATGCAGCTGAGTCTGATTGGACAGTGAGGCTGAGTCCTGATTGGCCAGTGCAGCAGAGTCCTGATTGGTCAGTGTGGCTGAGTCTGATTGGTCAGTGTGCCTTAGTCCTGATTGGTCAGTGAGGCTGAGTCCTGATTGGTCAGTGCGGCTCAGTCCTGATTGGCCAGTGCAGCTGAGTTTGATTGGTCAGTGAGGCTACGTCCTGATTGGTCAATGCGGCTGAGTCTGATTGCTCAGTGCAGCTGAGTCAGGATTGGTCAATGCAGCTGAATCTGATTGTTCGGTGCGACTGACTCCTGTCTGGTCAGTGCAGATGGGTCCTGATTGCTCTGTGCACCTGTGTCCTGCTTAGTCAGTGCAGCTGCATCCTGATTGGTCAGTGCGGCTGACTGTGATTGGTCAGTGCAACTGAGTCCTGATTGGTCAGTATGGCTCAGTCCTGATTGGACAGGGTGGCTGAGTCGGCTTGGTCAGTGGAGCTGAGTCCTGATTGGTCAGTGTGGCTGAGTCCAGAGTGGTCAGTGCAGCTGAGTCCTGATTGGTCAGTGAGGCTGAGTCCTGATTGGTAAGTGCGGCTAACTCTGATTGCTCACACAGGCTGAGTTCTGATTGGTAAGTGCAGCTGAGTCCTGATTTGTCAGTGAGGCTGAGTTCTGATTGGTCAGGGCAGCTGAGTCCTGATAGGTCAGTGACGATGAGTCGTGATTGGTCAATGCGGCTGAGTCTGATTGGTCAGTGTAGCTGAGTCATGATTGGTCAGTGAGGTTGAGTCGTGATTGGTCACTGGGGCTGAGTCCTGATTGGTCAATGCAGCTCCATCCTTATTGGTCAGTGCACCTGAGTCCTGATTGATCATTGTGGCTCAGTCCTGATTGGACAGTGCGGCTGAGTCCTGATTCGTCAGTGCAGCTGAGTTCCGATTGGTCAGTGCAGCTCAGTCCCGATTGGTCAGTGCAGTTGAGTCCCGATTGGTCAGTGAACTGAGTCCTGACTGGTCAGTGCAGCTGAGTCCTGATTGGTCAGTGGAGCTGAATCCTGATTGGTCAGTGCAGCTGAGTCCTGATTGGTCAGTGAGGGTGACCCTGATTGATAAGTGCGGCTGACACTGATTGCACACTGAGGCTGAGTTCTGATTGGCAAGTGCAGCTGAGTCCTGATTGGTCAGTGAGGCTGAGTTCTGATTGGTCACTGCAGCTGAGTCGTGATTGGTCAATGCGGCTGAGTCTGATTGGTCAGTGTAGCTGAGTGATGATTGGTCAGTGAGGCTGAGTCCTGATTGGTCACTGGGGCTGAGTCCTGATTGGTCAATACAGTTGAGTCCTGATTGGTCAGTGTGGCTGAATTCTCATTGGTCAGTGCGGCTGAGTCCTGATTGGTCAGTGTGGCTGAATTCTGATTGGTCAGTGCGGCTGAGTCCTGATTGGTCAGTGCAGTTGTGTCCTGATTGGTCAGTACAGGAGTGTCCTGATTGGTCAGTAAGGCTGAGTTCTGATTGCTCCGTGCTGCTGCGTCCTGATTGGTCAATACGGTTGAGTCTGATTGGTCAGTGCAGCTGAGTTTTGATTGGTCAGTGTAGCTGAGTCCTGATTGGTCAATACAGCTGAGTGCTGATTAGTCAGTGCAGCTGAGTCCTGATTGGTCAGTGCAGTTGTGTCCTGATTGGTCAGTGTGACGGAATTCTGATTGGTTAGTGCAGCTGAGTCCTGATTGGTCAGTGCAGTTGTGCCCTGATCGGTCAGTGTGGCTGAATTCTGAATGGTCAGTGCAGCCGTGTCATGATTGGTCAGTGCAGCTGAGTTTCGATTGGTCAGTGCAGCTGAGTCCTCATTGGTCAATAGAGCCGAGTTCTGATTGGTGAATACAGCTGCGTCCTGATTAGTCAGAGCAGTTGTGTCCTGATTGGTCAGTGCGGCTGAGTCCTGATTGGTCAGTGCAGTTGTGTAGTGATTGGTCAGTGAGGCTGAGTTCTGATTCCTCAGTGCAGGTGAGTCCTGATTGGTCAGTAAGGCTGAGTCCTGATTGGTCAGTGCTGTTGTGTCCTGATGGGTCAGTGCGGCTGAGTCCTGATTGGTCAGTGAAGTTCTGTCCTGATTGGTCAGTGTGACGGAATTCTGATTGGTCAGTGCAGCTGAGTCCTGATTAGTCAGTGCAGACGTGTCCTGATTGGTCAGTGAGGCTGAGTTCTGATTGATCAGTGTAGGTGAGTCCTGATTGGTCAGTGCGGCTGAGTTCTGATTGGTCAGTGCTGCTGCATCCTGATTGGTCAATACGGTTGAGTCTGATTGGTCAGTGCAGCTGAATCCTGATTGGTCCGTGAGGTTGTGTCCTGATTGGTCAGCGCGGTTGAGTTCTGATTGGTCAGTGCAGCTGGGGTAACATACTGTCCCAGCCAGGCAGGGACCTGACCAGAGCCACAGCCGTGTCCTGCCATCCTGTCCCTTCTCTCCCGGGGCAGGGCCTGCCCCATGGCTTAGACCCTGGGTCCGAGATGTGGGTGACCCTGATGTCTGCTGAGGGACTTGGGAAGCCTCGCTCTGCAGAGGGAAACCTTCATCCTTTGTCAAGAGAAGAGAAGATTCTACCTGTTGGGCTGGCCTGAACCGCACAGGTGTGTGTGCTGAGTCATAGCGGGGAGGGGGCTGCTCCTGCCGTTGCGGGGTTGGCTCAGATGGAGACGCCGTGCCAGCCCGACGGGGCCCACCCTGCTTACGGGGCACTGGGGGAGACACCGGGTTGCATCCCTCACCGGGCGTGCACTGGGCAGACAGGCTGGAGAGGGTCCCCAGGAAAGAGCCTACGTCCCCGCCCTCTGACCAGCCAGTGCAGTGTGGCAGCAGCTGCCCTCATCCTGGGGTAGGTTTGGGAATCTGCCCTGATCCACGGACCTAGCGGGGTGGGGGCTGGGCAGACAGCAGCGCACCCGTCTGCACCCGGCCAGGCGCTGGGGTGGGGCCTGGCGCGCGCCGGGCCTGGGAGGAGCACCTGGTGCCCGGCAGGGGGCACCACACCCACCTCCTCCGCCTTGCACGGCCCGCCAGGCCACAGGGCCACCTGAAACCTTAAACGCGGAGGAGGGAAAGTCCTTGCTTCCCACTTTCCGGCGCTGCCTGGGCTTTCCCAGGTGGGCCCGGCGCCCCCAGCTGCACGGCCGGCTCTGGGACCCTCTCCCCGCGGCCCGGGGCGGGGCAGCCTTGGCAGGAGCTCCCGAAACCCCGCACCCCTTCCAGGGCGCCGTGGGGCCCCGCGCACCCCCAGCCCTGGCAGGGAAATGCCACAGGGCTGAAGGCTCCGCTCGCGGTGACCCCTGAGGCCTTCTCCCCATGTTTCGCCCGAGGCCCGCCTCCCGCCCCATCCTCCACCTGCCCGTCCACCCCCCACCCCTCCCATCCCCCACCTGCCCCGCCACACGCCAGACCCCCGCCTCCCCGGCGCCCCCTTCCCCGCCCCTCTCCGTCCTCTCCCCATCCTGGTCCTCCCGCCCCGCCCTGCCCTCGCCCGCTGTCCGGCTGCGCCCCCGTGTGGCCGCGGGGGGACGAGCGGAGCCGCGGCGCGGGGCTGGGGGGTGGGCGCGGACGGGAGGGGCGGGGCCGGGGCGGACAGGGGAGAGGAGTGGGGTCGGGGCCGGGGCACCCCGCGGTCCCGGGTGGGCCAAGCCTGACACTCCCCGCGAACAGCATCGTGACGGTCGTTGTAATGAGTCGCTGAACGTGGCTGGCGGAAACAGATCGTGCAGCGCGTGCTCGTGGTCCGCGGGGACAGCGCTAACATGCACTTAGCTATTCTGGTCGTCCTCGTGGGGAAACTGAGACACACAAACCAGTGAAAAGGCCACAGCGGGCCTGGGACTCAAACCCTGGACAGCACAAACCAGAGCTGGGCCCGAGCCCTCACCCTGCCCTCGCCAGACCCTCGTCTGGCCTGAATGTCAGCTTAGACCCACCTACATGTGACACAGCAGTAACTACTCTTGACGACTGAACTGACAGACGCTTTGAATGTCAAAGTCTCAGGTAAGAGTAAAGGCAGACACGTTTTTAAATGCAATTACTATTAGTTTAGCCAACGTCGAGGGGACTCGAAGTGGTGAGCAAGTTCCTGATTTTAGGTAAATTTCCTAGTGACGGGGGCTCGGCCTGCTCAGGGTCAGCCAAGTCCACCCAGAGCTTGAGACTGAGCCCGGGCTTTGGGTGCCTTGGACGGGTCTGGCGAGAGCTTCGATCACAGCTTCTGTCGCTGCTGGGGACAAGAGCCAGTGCAGCCCTAAATGCCCACGTGTGTGCCCGTTGCAGGGCTGGAGTCAGGGCCAGGTTGGTACCCCTGTACCCTGGGGATGGGATCCGTGCTGGCCCTGGGGTCCTTCAGGTGGGGAGGCAGGCACTGGCCTGGGACAGTGCCCTCCCCTCCCGGGAACATGCAGCCCTCCCTGGTTGGCATAGGCTGCTCCATCTGCAGCGTTCGGTGAGGCGACAGAGGCCAAATAAGTTCTTGCGGGGAGCGGGGTGGGCAGAGCTTTGGCCTGATCCCTGCCACAGGCTGGCTGGAGGTCCCTTGCCTAAGAGAACTGAGGGTCACACCCCCTGGGCCAGAGGCCTGGCTGCAGAGGAGGTGCAGGGATTTCCTTCCCCGGGCTGCTTGGGGCCCGGAGACTTTGCACCTCTGTGCAGGAGACCAACAGGGGCTGGGACTCGGGCGCTCCCAGCCTGCTTCCCTGGTCTTGGAGCAGTGTCTCCATCAGTTATGGCAACTGTCCCAGTTTGCCCGGGACCTTTGGTGCTAAACTGGGGGCTTTCCCCTTTTCCCCCAAGTTCTGCAACACGCTTAGAAGCAGCTACTTACTCGCCTCCCACACTTGACTGGAGGTGTACCTGTAGGTGACAATTTCAGTATTTTGCCACTATTTGCCAGTCCTGTGGGCAAGGAGCACCCAGGACCTCGGGAAGCAGGGTGTGAATGCCCTGCAGGTCAGAGCAGAGAACCTATTGCAGACACCCAGAGGTGATTCAGAGAGCCTGTGCCTGGGGTCCTGCCCCAGGACCGGCCCTGGGTCTGTCCAGGTGCAGTCAGGGAGCGCAGCGAGGGCTGTGGATGTGGGGTTGGCACAGGACTTCCGCCCACAGGGCGGGGCAACTGCAGGCTTTACAGAAGGCTGGGGTTGGTGGGGTCACCATGTACTAACCAGGCCTGACCCTGCTTAGCGTCCGAGATCAGCCACGACCGGGCGCAATCAGGGTGGTACCGCCGCAGAGAAGGAAGAAAAGGTGGTGCAGAGCTGGGGAGAGTGAGGGCACCCTGGGGCCCACATCTGAGAACAAAAGGACGTCACCGCTCTTGTGCCCGAGGTGGCCTTGGTGGGGGCAAGTGGAAAATGACGTTTTCACGCCCAGTTCTAACCCAAGCTGGTTTCTAGACCCAGAGCCCACCCAGGGAAGGGGGACCAGGGTCCCGCAGCAGTTTCTGCAAGGAGAGCGCGGGGTGACTGGCAGACCCGGCCCCTGGATCACCTGCGGACCCCCGTGGGCCCTGGGCGAGTCTCTCTGCAGGAGAGCGGTGGGAGGGGGTGCAGCTCTGCTGTGGGGGCTCCTCTCGCGGGTAGTTTCTAAAATAGCAAATGGGCCATGAGCACGGGCACCCACGCCGCCTCCCCACGCCGCCTCCCCACGGCTGAAGGACCTGCCACCCCTTCTGAAGGCCCTGGCAGCCTCCTGGTGGGGGTGACACAGTCTTAATAATGTATCGGGGTGTTGACAGCCTGCTCTCTGGTCCCCCAAGTAAAAGGAGTTTGGAAATAAGATGCCTTCCCCCGATTGTCTGACCCTGTCACCCTGGACACTTATGGCAGACCGTGTCCTGCAGTCCCAGGAGTCCCCATCATGTGCTCTGTGACATGGGAAGGATGACTCGCCTGTTCACCTCTGGCGTCATGTGTCTGCTCCTTTCCTGTGCGGCCTCGGTGACATAGGAACGAAGGTCAGGGTATGGCAGGCCCCTCCCGAGGCCTCCCCAGGGCCCGCCTGGGTGCTGATGCCTCAGCCAGGTGCGCAGAGGCAACCCTGGCCGGCGGCACTGCGGGTCCCTTCCCGTCCCGGGGGGCAGGGGGGCGCCCTCCACACCATGATGGGGGTCCGGGCAGACGGGAGCGAGGGCTGGACAGAGCACCTGGACAGTGCAGCTGAGTCCTGATTGGTCAGTGCAGTTGTGTCCTGATTAGTCAGTGTGGCTGAGTTCTGATTGGTCAGTGCAGGTGAGTTCTGATTGGCCAGTGCAGCTGAGTCCTGATTGGTCATTGTGACTGAATTCTGATTGGTGAGTGTAGCTGAGTCCTGATTGGTCAGTGCAGTTGTTTACTGATTGGTCAGTGAGGCTGAGTTCTGATTGGTCACTGAAGGTGAGTCCTGATTGGCCAGTGCAGCTGAGTCCTGATTGGTCATTGTGACTGAATTCTGATTGGTGAGTGCAGCTGAGTCCTGATTGGTCAGTGCAGTTGTTTCCTGATTGGTCAGTGAGGCTGAGTTCTGATTGGTCAGTGCAGGCGAGTCCTGATTGGTCAGTAAAGCTGAGTTCTGATTGGTCAGTGTGGCTGCGTCCTGATAGGTCAATGCAGTTGAGTCTGATTGGTCAGTGCTGCTGAGTCCTGATAGGTCAGTGCAGTTGTGTCCTGATTGGTCAGTGTGACTGAATTCTGATTGGTCAGTGCAGCTGAGTCCTGATTGGTCAGTGCAGTTGTGTCCTGATTGGTCAGTTTGACTGAATTCTGATTGGTCAGTGCAGTTGTGTCCTGATTGGAGAGTGAGGCTGAGTTCTGATTGGTCAGTGCAGCTGAGTCCTGATTGGTCAGTACAGTTGTGTCCTGATTGGTGAGTGATGCTGAGTTCTGATTCGTCAGTGCAGGTGAGTCCTGATTGGTCAGTAAGGCTGAGTTCTGATTGGTCAGTGCTGCTGCGTCCTGATTGGTCAATACGGTTGAGTCTGATTGGTCAGTGCAGCTGAGTTCTGATTGGTCAGTGCAGTTGTGTCCTGATTGGTCAGTGACGCTGAGTTCTGATTGGTCAGTGCAGGGGAGTCCTGATTGGTCAGTGTGGCTGAGTACTGATTGGTCAGTGCTGCTGCGTCCTTATTGGTCAACACGGTTGAGTCTGATTGGTCAGTGCAGCTGAATCCTGATTGGTCCGTGAGGTTGTGTCCTGATTGGTCAGCGCGGTTGAGTTCTGATTGGTCAGTGCAGCTGGGGTAACATACTGTCCCAGCCAGGCAGGGACCTGACCAGAGCCACAGCCGTGTCCTGCCATCCTGTCCCTTCTCTCCCGGGGCAGGGCCTGCCCCAAGGCTTAGACCCTGGGTCCGAGATGTGGGTGACCCTGATGTCTGCTGAGGGACTTGGGAAGCCTCGCTCTGCAGAGGGAAACCTTCATCCTTTGTCAAGAGAAGAGAAGATTCTACCTGTTGGGCTGGCCTGAACCGCACAGGTGTGTGTGCTGAGTCATAGCGGGGAGGGGGCTGCTCCTGCCGTTGCGGGGTTGGCTCAGATGGAGACGCCGTGCCAGCCCGACGGGGCCCACCCTGCTTACGGGGCACTGGGGGAGACACCGGGTTGCATCCCTCACCGGGCGTGCACTGGGCAGACAGGCTGGAGAGGGTCCCCAGGAAAGAGCCTACGTCCCCGCCCTCTGACCAGCCAGTGCAGTGTGGCAGCAGCTGCCCTCATCCTGGGGTAGGTTTGGGAATCTGCCCTGATCCACGGACCTAGCGGGGTGGGGGCTGGGCAGACAGCAGCGCACCCGTCTGCACCCGGCCAGGCGCTGGGGTGGGGCCTGGCGCGCGCCGGGCCTGGGAGGAGCACCTGGTGCCCGGCAGGGGGCACCACACCCACCTCCTCCGCCTTGCACGGCCCGCCAGGCCACAGGGCCACCTGAAGCCTTAAACGCGGAGGAGGGAAAGTCCTTGCTTCCCACTTTCCGGCGCTGCCTGGGCTTTCCCAGGTGGGCCCGGCGCCCCCAGCTGCACGGCCGGCTCTGGGACCCTCTCCCCGCGGCCCGGGGCGGGGCAGCCTTGGCAGGAGCTCCCGAAACCCCGCACCCCTTCCAGGGCGCCGTGGGGCCCCGCGCACCCCCAGCCCTGGCAGGGAAATGCCACAGGGCTGAAGGCTCCGCTCGCGGTGACCCCTGAGGCCTTCTCCCCATGTTTCGCCCGAGGCCCGCCTCCCGCCCCATCCTCCACCTGCCCGTCCACCCCCCACCCCTCCCATCCCCCACCTGCCCCGCCACACGCCAGACCCCCGCCTCCCCGGCGCCCCCTTCCCCGCCCCTCTCCGTCCTCTCCCCATCCTGGTCCTCCCGCCCCGCCCTGCCCTCGCCCGCTGTCCGGCTGCGCCCCCGTGTGGCCGCGGGGGGACGAGCGGAGTCGCGGCGCGGGGCTGGGGGGTGGGCGCGGACGGGAGGGGCGGGGCCGGGGCGGACAGGGGAGAGGAGTGGGGTCGGGGCCGGGGCACCCCGCGGTCCCGGGTGGGCCAAGCCTGACACTCCCCGCGAACAGCATCGTGACGGTCGTTGTAATGAGTCGCTGAACGTGGCTGGCGGAAACAGATCGTGCAGCGCGTGCTCGTGGTCCGCGGGGACAGCGCTAACATGCACTTAGCTATTCTGGTCGTCCTCGTGGGGAAACTGAGACACACAAACCAGTGAAAAGGCCACAGCGGGCCTGGGACTCAAACCCTGGACAGCACAAACCAGAGCTGGGCCCGAGCCCTCACCCTGCCCTCGCCAGACCCTCGTCTGGCCTGAATGTCAGCTTAGACCCACCTACATGTGACACAGCAGTAACTACTCTTGACGACTGAACTGACAGACGCTTTGAATGTCAAAGTCTCAGGTAAGAGTATAAAGGCAGACACGTTTTTAAATGCAATTACTATTAGTTTAGCCAACGTCGAGGGGACTCAAAGTGGTGAGCAAGTTCCTGATTTTAGGTGAGTTTCCTAGTGACGGGGGCTCGGCCTGCTCAGGGTCAGCCAAGTCCACCCAGAGCTTGAGACTGAGCCCGGGCTTTGGGTGCCTTGGACGGGTCTGGCGAGAGCTTCGATCACAGCTTCTGTCGCTGCTGGGGACAAGAGCCAGTGCAGCCCTAAATGGCCACGTGTGTGCCCGTTGCAGGGCTGGAGTCAGGGCCAGGTTGGTACCCCTGTACCCTGGGGATTGGATCCGTGCTGGCCCTGCGGTCCTTCAGGTGGGGAGGCAGGCCCTGGCCTGGGACAGTGCCCTCCCCTCCCGGGAACATGCAGCCCCCCCTGGTTGGCATAGGCTGCTCCATCTGCAGCGTTCGGTGAGGCGACAGAGGCCAAATAAGTCCTTGCGGGGAGCGGGGTGGGCAGAGCTTTGGCCTGATCCCTGCCACAGGCTGGCTGGAGGTCCCTTGCCTAAGAGAACTGAGGGTCACACCCCCTGGGCCAGAGGCCTGGCTGCAGAGGAGGTGCAGGGATTTCCTTCCCCGGGCTGCTTGGGGCCCGGAGACTTTGCACCTCTGTGCAGGAGACCAACAGGGGCTGGGACTCGGGCGCTCCCAGCCTGCTTCCCTGGTCTTGGAGCAGTGTCTCCATCTGGTGTGGCAACTGTCCCAGTTTGCCCGGGACCTTTGGTGCTAAACTGGGGGCTTTCCCCTTTTCCCCCAAGTTCTGCAACACGCTTAGAAGCAGCTACTTACTCGCCTCCCACACTTGACTACAGATGTCCCTGTAGGTGACAATTTTAGTATTTTGCCACTATTTGCCAGTCCTGTGGGCAAGGAGCACCCAGGACCTCGGGAAGCAGGGTGTGAATGCCCTGCATGTCGGAGCAGAGAACCTATTCCAGACACCCAGAGATGATTCAGAGAGCCTGTGCCTGGGGTCCTGCCCCAAGACCGGCCCTGGGTCTGTCCAGGTGCAGTCAGGGAGCGCAGCGAGGGCTGTGGATGTGGGGTTGGCACAGGACTTCCGCCCACAGGGCGGGGCAACTGCAGGCTTTACAGAAGGCCGGGGTTGGTGGGGTCACCATGTACTAACCAGGCCTGACCCTGCTTAGCGTCCGAGCTCAGCCAAGACCGGGCGCAATCAGGGTGGTACCGCCGTAGACAAGGAAGAAAAGGTGGTGCAGAGCTGGGGAGAGTGAGGGCACCCTGGGGCCCACATCTGAGAACAAAAGGACGTCACCGCTCTTGTGCCCGAGGTGGCCTTGGTGGGGGCAAGTGGAAAATGACTTTTTCCCGCCCAGTTCTAACCCAAGCTGGTTTCCAGACCCAGAGCCCACCCAGGGAAGGGGGACCAGGGTCCCGCAGCAGTTTCTGCAAGGAGAGCGCGGGGTGACTGGCAGACCCGGCCCCTGGCTCACCTGCGGACCCCCGTGGGCCCTGGGCGAGTCTCTCTGCAGGAGAGCGGTGGGAGGGGTGCAGCTCTGCTGTGGGGGCTCCTCTCGCGGGTAGTTTTTAAAATAGCAAATGGGCCATGAGCACGGGCACCCACGCCGCCTCCCCACGCCGCCTCCCCACGGCTGAAGGACCTGCCACCCCTTCTGAAGGCCCTGGCAGCCTCCTGGTGGGGGTGACACAGTCTTAAGAATGTATCGGGGTGTTGACAGCCTGCTCTCTGGTCCCCCAAGTAAAAGGAGTTTGGAAATAAGATGCCTTCCCCCGATTGTCTGACCCTGTCACCCTGGACACTTATGGCAGACCGTGTCCTGCAGTCCCAGGAGTCCCCATCATGTGCTCTGTGACATGGGAAGGATGACTCGCCTGTTCACCTCTGGCGTCATGTGTCTGCTCCTTTCCTGTGCGGCCTCGGTGACTTAGGAACGAAGGTCAGGGTATGGCAGGCCCCTCCCGAGGCCTCCCCAGGGCCCGCCTGGGTGCTGATGCCTCAGCCAGGTGCGCAGAGGCCACCGTGGCCGGCGACACTGCGGGTCCCTTCCCCTCCCGGGGGTCAGGGGGGCGCCCTCCACACCATGATGGGGGTCTGGGCAGACGGGAGCGAGGGCTGGACAGAGCACCTGGACAGTGCAGCTGAGTCCTGATTGGTCAGTGCAGTTGTGTCCTGATTAGTCAGTGTGGCTGAGTTCTGATTGGTCAGTGCAGGTGAGTCCTGATTGGCCAGTGCAGCTGAGTCCTGATTGGTCATTGTGACTGAATTCTGATTGGTGAGTGCAGCTGAGTCCTGATTGGTCAGTGCAGCTGAGTCCTGATTGGTCAGTGCAGTTGTGTCCTGATTGGTCAGTGAGGCTGAGTTCTGATTTGTCAGTGCAGGTGTGTCCTGATTGGTCAGTGCGACTGAATTCTGATTGGTCAGTGCAGCTGAGTCCTGATTGGTCAGTGCAGTTGTGTCCTGATTGGTCAGTGAGGCTGAGTTCTGATTGGTCAGTGCAGGGGAGTCATGATTGGTCAGTAAGGCTGAGTTCTGACTGGTCAGTGCAGCTGAGTCCTGAGTGGTCAGTGCAGTTGTGTCCTGATTGGTCAGTGGGGCTGAGTTCTGATTGGTCAGTGCAGGGGATTCCGGATTGGTCAGTAAGGCTGAGTTCTGATTGGTCAGTGCCGCTGCGTCCTGATTGGTCAATACGGTTGAGTCTGGTCAGTGCAGCTGAGTCCTGATTGGTCAGTGCAGTTGTGTCCTGATTGGTCAGTGTGACTGAATTCTCATTGGTCAGTGCAGTTGTGTCCTGATTGGACAGTGAGGCTGAGTCCTGATTGGTCAGTGCAGGTGAGTCCTGATTGGTCAGTAAGGCTGAGTTCTGATTGGTCAGTGCGGCTGCGTCCTGATTGGTCAATACGTTTGAGTCTGATTGGTCAGTGCAGCTGAGTTCTGATTGGTCAGTGCAGTTGTGTCCTGATTGGTCAGTGAGGCTGAGTTCTGATTGGTCAGTGCAGGTGTGTCCTGATTGGTCAGTGCGACTGAATTCTGATTGGTGAGTTCAGCTGAGTCCTGATTGGTCAGTGCAGTTGTGTCCTGATTGGTCAGTGTGACTGAATTCTGATTGGTCAGTGCAGTTGTGTCCTGATTGGACAGTGAGGCTGAGTCCTGATTGGTGAGTGCAGGTGAGTCCTGATTGGTCAGTAAGGCTGAGTTCTGATTGGTCAGTGCTGCTGCGTCCTGATTGGTCAATACGGTTGAGTCTGATTGGTCAGTGCAGCTGAGTTCTGATTGGTCAGTGCAGCTGAGTCCTGAGTGGTCAGTGCAGTTGTGTCCTGATTGGTCAGTGCGGCTGAGTTCTTATTGGTCAGTGCAGGGGAGTCCTGATTGGTCAGTGCAGCTGAGTTCTGATTGGTCAGTGCTGCTGCGTCCTGATTGGTCAACACGGTTGAGTCTGATTGGTCAGTGCAGCTGAGTCCTGATTGGTCCGTGGGGTTGTGTCCTGATTGGTCAGTGCGGCTGAGTTCTGATTGGTCAGTGCAGCTGGGGAAACATACTGTCCCAGCCAGGCAGGGACCTGACCAGAGCCACAGCCGTGTCCTCCCATCCTGTCCCTTCTCTCCCGGGGCAGGGCCTGCCCCAAGGCTCAGCCCGCGGGTCCGAGATGTGGGTGACCCTGAGGTCTGCTGAGGGACTTGGGAAGCCTCGCTCTGCAGAGGGAAACCTTCATCCTTTGTCGAGGGAAGAGAAGATTCTACCTGTTGGGCTGGCCTGAACCGCACAGGTGTGCGTGCTGAGTCATAGAGGGGAGGGGGCTGCTCCTGCCGTTGCGGGGTTGGCTCAGATGGAGACGCCGTGCCAGCCCGACGGGGCCCACCCTGCTTAAGGGTCACTGGGGGAGACACCGGGTTGCATCCCTCACCGGGCGTGCACTGGGCAGACAGGCTGGAGACGGTGCCCAGGAAGGAGCCTACGTCCCCGCCCTCTGACCAGCCAGTGCAGTGTGGCAGCAGCTGCCCTCATCCTGGGGTAGGTTTGGGAATCTGCCCTGAGCCACGGACCTAGCGGGGTGGGGGCTGGGCAGACGGCAGCGCACCCGTCCGCACCCGGCCAGGCGCTGGGGTGGGGCCTGGCGCGCGCTGGGCCTGGGAGGAGCACCTGGTGCCCGGCAGGGGCCACCACACCCACCTCCTCCGCCTTGCACGGCCCGCCAGGCCACAGGGCCACCTGAAGCCTTAAACGCGGAGGAGGGAAAGGCCCCGCCTCCCACTTTCCGGCGCTGCCTGGGCTTTCCCAGGTGGGCCCGGCGCCCCCAGCTGCACGGCCGGCTCTGGGACCCTCTGCTCGCGGCCCGGGGTGGGGCAGCCTTGGCAGGAGCTCCCGAGAGCCCGCACCCCTTCCAGGGGGCCGTGGGGCCAAGCGCACCCCCAGCCCTGGCAGGGAAATGCCGCGGGGCTGAAGGCTCCACTCCCGGTGACCCCTCAGGCCTTCTCCCCATGTTTCGCCCGAGGCCCGCCTCCCGCCCCATCCTCCACCTGCCCGTCCACCCCCCAGCCCTCCCATCACCCACCTGCCCCGCCACACGCCAGACCCCCGCCTTCCCGGCGCCCCCTTCCCCGCCCCTCTCCGTCCTCTCCCCATCCCGGTCCTCCCGCCCCGCCCCGCCCTCGCCCGCTGTCCGGCTGCGCCCCCGTGTGGCCGCGGGGGGACGAGCGGAGCCGCGGCGCGGGGCTGGGGGGTGGGCGCGGACGGGAGGGGCGGGGCCGGGGCGGACAGGGGAGAGGAGTGGGGTCGGGGTCGGGGCCGGGGCACCCCGCGGTCCCGGGCGGGCCAAGCCTGACACTCCCCGCGAACAGCATCGTGACGGTCGTTGTCATGAGTCGCTGAACGTGGCTGGCGGAAACAGATCGTGCAGCGCGTGCTCGTGGTCCGCGGGGACAGCGCTAACACGCACTAGCTATTCTGGGCGTCCTCGTGGGGAAACTGAGACACACAAAGCAGTGAAAAGGCCAAAGCGGGCCTGGGATTCAAACCCTGGACAGCACAAACCAGAGCTGGGCCTGAGCCCTCACCCAGCCCTCGCCAGACCCTCGTCTGGCCGGAATGTCAGCTTAGACCCACCTAAATGTGACACAGCAGTAACTACTCTTGACGACTGAACTGACAGACGCTTTGAATGTCAAAGTCTCAGGTGAGAGTATAAAGGCAGACACGTTTTTAAATGCAATTACTATTAGTTTAGCCAACGTCGAGGGGACTCAAAGTGGTGAGCAAGTTCCTGATTTTAGGTGAGTTTCCTAGTGACGGGGGCTCGGCCTGCTCAGGGTCAGCCAAGTCCACCCAGAGCTTGAGACTGAGCCCGGGCTTTGGGTGCCTTGGACGGGTCTGGCGAGGGCTTCCATCACAGCTTCTGCCGCTGCTGGGGACAAGAGCCAGTGCAGCCCTAAATGGCCACGTGTGTGCCCGTTGCAGGGCTGGAGTCAGGGCCAGGCTGGTACCCCTGTACCCTGGGGATGGGATCCGTGCTGGCCCTGTGGTCGGTCCTTCAGGTGGGGAGGCAGGCACTGGCCTGGGACAGTGCCCTCCCCTCCCGGGAACATGCAGCACCCCCTGGTTGGCATAGGCTGCTCCATCTGCAGCGTTCGGTGAGGCGACAGAGGCCAAATAAGTCCTTGCGGGGAGCGGGGTGGGCAGAGCTTTGGCCTGATCCCTGCCACAGGCTGGCTGGAGGTCCCTTGCCTAAGAGAACTGAGGGTCACACCCCCTGGGCCAGAGGCCTGGCTGCAGAGGAGGTGCAGGGATTTCCTTCCCCGGGCTGCTTGGGGCCCGGAGACTTTGCACCTCTGTGCAGGAGACCAACAGGGGCTGGGACTCGGGCACTCCCAGCCTGCTTCCCTGGTCTTGGAGCAGTGTCTCCATCTGGTGTGGCAACTGTCCCAGTTTGCCCGGGATCTTTGGTGCTAAACTGGGGGCTTTCCCCTTTTCCCCCAAGTTCTGCAACACGCTTAGAAGCAGCTACTTACTCGCCTCCCACACTTGACTACAGATGTCCCTGTAGGTGACAATTTTAGTATTTTGCCACTATTTGCCAGTCCTGTGGGCAAGGAGCACCCAGGACCTCGTTAAGGAGGGTGTGAATGCCCTGCAGGTCGGAGCAGAGAACCTATTCCAGACACCCAGAGGTGATTCAGAGAGCCTGTGCCTGGGGTCCTGCCCCAGGACCGGCCCTGGGTCTGTCCAGGTGCAGTCAGGGAGCGCAGCGAGGGCTGTGGATGTGGGGTTGGCACAGGACTTCCGCCCACAGGGCGGGGCAACTGCAGGCTTTACAGAAGGCCGGGGTTGGTGGGGTCACCATGTACTAACCAGGCCTGACCCTGCTTAGCGTCCGAGATCAGCCAAGACCGGGCGCAATCAGGGTGGTACCGCCGTAGACAAGGAAGAAAAGGTGGTGCAGAGCTGGGGAGAGTGAGGGCACCCTGGGGCCCACATCTGAGAACAAAAGGACGTCACCGCTCTTGTGCCCGAGGTGGCCTTGGTGGGGGCAAGTGGAAAATGACTTTTTCCCGCCCAGTTCTAACCCAAGCTGGTTTCCAGACCCAGAGCCCACCCAGGGAAGGGGGACCAGGGTCCCGCAGCAGTTTCTGCAAGGAGAGCGCGGGGTGACTGGCAGACCCGGCCCCTGGCTCACCTGCGGACCCCCGTGGGCCCTGGGCGAGTCTCTCTGCAGGAGAGCGGTGGGAGGGGTGCAGCTCTGCTGTGGGGGCTCCTCTCGCGGGTAGTTTTTAAAATAGCAAATGGGCCATGAGCACGGGCACCCACGCCGCCTCCCCACGCCGCCTCCCCACGGCTGAAGGACCTGCCACCCCTTCTGAAGGCCCTGGCAGCCTCCTGGTGGGGGTGACACAGTCTTAAGAATGTATCGGGGTGTTGACAGCCTGCTCTCTGGTCCCCCAAGTAAAAGGAGTTTGGAAATAAGATGCCTTCCCCCGATTGTCTGACCCTGTCACCCTGGACACTTATGGCAGACCGTGTCCTGCAGTCCCAGGAGTCCCCATCATGTGCTCTGTGACATGGGAAGGATGACTCGCCTGTTCACCTCTGGCGTCATGTGTCTGCTCCTTTCCTGTGCGGCCTCGGTGACATAGGAACGAAGGTCAGGGTATGGCAGGCCCCTCCCGAGGCCTCCCCAGTGCCCGACTAGGTACTGATGCCTCAGCCAGGTGCGCAGAGGCCACCCTGGCCGGCGGCACTGCGGGTCCCTTCCCCTCCCGGGGGGCAGGGGGGCGCCCTCCACACCATGATGGGGGTCTGGGCAGACGGGAGCGAGGGCTGGACAGAGCACCTGGACAGTGCAGCTGAGTCCTGATTGGTCAGTGCAGTTGTGTCCTGATTAGTCAGTGTGGCTGAGTTCTGATTGGTCAGTGCAGGTGAGTCCTGATTGGCCAGTGCAGCTCAGTCCTGATTGGTCATTGTGACTGAATTCTGATTGGTGAGTGCAGCTGAGTCCTGATTGGTCAGTGCAGTTGTTTCCTGATTGGTCAGTGAGGCTGAGTTCTGATTGGTCAGTGCAGGCGAGTCCTGATTGGTCAGTAAGGCTGAGTTCTGATTCGTCAGTGTGGCTGCATCCTGATTGGTCAATGCAGTTGAGTCTGATTGGTCAGTGCTGCTGAGTCCTGATAGGTCAGTGCAGTTATGTCCTGATTGGTCAGTGCGACTGAATTCTGATTGGTCAGTGCAGCTGAGTCCTGATTGGTCAGTGCAGTTGTGTCCTGATTGGTCAGTGTGACTGAATTCTGATTGGTCAGTGCAGTTGTGTCCTGATTGGACAGTGAGGCTGAGTTCTGATTGGTCAGTGCAGCTGAATCCTGATTGGTCAGTACAGTGGTGTCCTGATTGGTCAGTGATGCTGAGTTCTGATTGGTCAGTGCAGGTGAGTCCTGATTGGTCAGTAAGGCTGAGTTCTGACAGGTCAGTGCTGCTGCGTCCTGATTGGTCAATACGGTTGAGTCTGATTGGTCAGTGCAGCTGAGTTCTGATTGGTCAGTGCAGCTGAGTCCTGATTGGTCAGTGCAGTTGTGTCCTGATTGGTCAGTGAGGCTGAGTTCTGATTGGTCAGTGCAGGGCAGTCCTCATTGGTCAGTGTGGCTGAGTACTGATTGGTCAGTGCTGCTGCGTCCTGATTGGTCAACACGGTTGAGTCTGATTGGTCAGTGCAGCTGAGTCCTGATTGGTCCGTGGGGTTGTGTCCTGATTGGTCAGTGTGGCTGAGTTCTGATTGGTCAGTGCAGCTGGGGAAACATACTGTCCCAGCCAGGCAGGGACCTGACCAGAGCCACGGCCGTGTCCTGCCATCCTGTCCCTTCTCTCCCGGGGCAGGGCCTGCCCCAAGGCTCAGACCCCGGGTCCGAGATGTGGGTGACCCTGAGGTCTGCTGAGGGACTTGGGAAGCCTCGCTCTGCAGAGGGAAACCTTCATCCTTTGTCGAGAAGGGAAGATTCTACCTGTTGGGCTGGCCTGAACCGCACAGGTGTGTGTGCTGAGTCATAGCGGGGAGGGGGCTGCTCCTGCCGTTGCGGGGTTGGCTCAGATGGAGACGCCGTGCCAGCCCGACGGGGCCCACCCTGCTTACGGGGCACTGGAGGAGACACCGGGTTGCATCCCTCACCGGGCGTGCACTGGGCAGACGGGCTGGAGACGGTGCCCAGGAAGGAGCCTACGTCCCCGCCCTCTGACCAGCCAGTGCAGTGTGGCAGCAGCTGCCCTCATCCTGGGGTAGGTTTGGGAATCTGCCCTGAGCCACGGACCTAGCGGGGTGGGGGCTGGGCAGACGGCAGCGCACCCGTCTGCACCCGGCCAGGCGCTGGGGTGGGGCCTGGCGCGCGCTGGGCCTGGGAGGAGCACCTGGTGCCCGGCAGGGGCCACCACACCCGCCTCCTCCGCCTTGCACGGCCCGCCAGGCCACAGGGCCACCTGAAGCCTTAAACGCGGAGGAGGGAAAGGCCCCGCCTCCCACTTTCCGGCGCTGCCTGGGCTTTCCCAGGTGGGCCCGGCGCCCCCAGCTGCACGGCCGGCTCTGGGACCCTCTGCCCGCGGCCCGGGGCGGGGCAGCCTTGGCAGGAGCTCCCGAGAGCCCGCACCCCTTCCAGGGGGCCGTGGGGCCCAGCGCACCCCCAGCCATGGCAGGGAAATGCCGCGGGGCTGAAGGCTCCGCTCCCGGTGACCCCTCAGGCCTTCTCCCCATGTTTCGCCCGAGGCCCGCCTCCCGCCCCATCCTCCACCTGCCCGTCCACCCCCCAGCCCTCCCATCCCCCACCTGCCCCGCCACACGCCAGACCCCCGCCTCCCCGGCGCCCCCTTCCCCGCCCCTCTCCGTCCTCTCCCCATCCCGGTCCTCCCGCCCCGCCCCGCCCTCGCCCGCTGTCCGGCTGCGCCCCCGTGTGGCCGCGGGGGGACGAGCGGAGCCGCGGCGCGGGGCTGGGGGGTGGGCGCGGACGGGAGGGGCGGGGCCGGGGCGGACAGGGCAGAGGAGTGGGGTCGGGGTCGGGGCCGGGGCACCCCGCGGTCCCGGGCGGGCCAAGCCTGACACTCCCCGCGAACAGCATCGTGACGGTCGTTGTCATGAGTCGCTGAACGTGGCTGGCGGAAACAGATCGTGCAGCGCGTGCTCGTGGTCCGCGGGGACAGCGCTAACACGCACTAGCTATTCTGGGCGTCCTCGTGGGGAAACTGAGACACACAAAGCAGTGAAAAGGCCAAAGCGGGCCTGGGACTCAAACCCTGGACAGCACAAACCAGAGCTGGGCCCGAGCCCTCACCCAGCCCTCGCCAGACCCTTGTCTGGCCTGAATGTCAGCTTAGACCCACCTAAATGTGACACAGCAGTAACTACTCTTGACGACTGAACTGACAGACGCTTTGAATGTCAAAGTCTCAGGTGAGAGTAAAGGCAGACACGTTTTTCAATGCAATTACTATTAGTTTAGCCAACGTCGAGGGGACTCAAAGTGGTGGCGAGCAAGTTCCTGATTTTAGGTAAATTTCCTAGTAACGGGGGCTCGGCCTGCTCAGGGTCAGCCAAGTCCACCCAGAGCTTGAGACTGAGCCCGGGCTTTGGGTGCCTTGGACGGGTCTGGCGAGAGCTTCGATCACAGCTTCTGTCGCTGCTGGGGACAAGAGCCAGTGCAGCCCTAAATGGCCACGTGTGTGCCCGTTGCAGGGCTGGAGTCAGGGCCAGGTTGGTACCCCTGTACCCTGGGGATGGGATCCGTGCTGGCCCTGCGGTCCTTCAGGTGGGGAGGCAGGCCCTGGCCTGGGACAGTGCCCTCCCCTCCCGGGAACATGCAGCCCCCCCTGGTTGGCAGAGGCTGCTCCATCTGCAGCGTTCGGTGAGGCGACAGAGGCCAAATAAGTCCTTGCGGGGAGCGGGGTGGGCAGAGCTTTGGCCTGATCCCTGCCACAGGCTGGCTGGAGGTCCCTTGCCTAAGAGAACTGAGGGTCACACCCCCTGGGCCAGAGGCCTGGCTGCAGAGGAGGTGCAGGGATTTCCTTCCCCGGGCTGCTTGGGGCCCGGAGACTTTGCACCTCTGTGCAGGAGACCAACAGGGGCTGGGACTCGGGCGCTCCCAGCCTGCTTCCCTGGTCTTGGAGCAGTGTCTCCATCTGGTGTGGCAACTGTCCCAGTTTGCCCGGGACCTTTGGTGCTAAACTGGGGGCTTTCCCCTTTTCCCCCAAGTTCTGCAACACGCTTAGAAGCAGCTACTTACTCGCCTCCCACACTTGACTACAGATGTCCCTGTAGGTGACAATTTCAGTATTTTGCCACTATTTGCCTGTCCTGTGGGCAAGGAGCACCCAGGACCTCGTTAAGGAGGGTGTGAATGCCCTGCAGGTCGGAGCAGAGAACCTATTCCAGACACCCAGAGATGATTCAGAGAGCCTGTGCCTGGGGTCCTGCCCCAGGACCGGCCCTGGGTCTGTCCAGGTGCAGTCAGGGAGCGCAGCGAGGGCTGTGGATGTGGGGTTGGCACAGGACTTCCGCCCACAGGGCGGGGCAACTGCAGGCTTTACAGAAGGCCGGGGTTGGTGGGGTCACCATGTACTAACCAGGCCTGACCCTGCTTAGCGTCCGAGATCAGCCAAGACCGGGCGCAATCAGGGTGGTACCGCCGTAGACAAGGAAGAAAACGTGGTGCAGAGCTGGGGAGAGTGAGGGCACCCTGGGGCCCACATCTGAGAACAAAAGGACGTCACCGCTCTTGTGCCCGAGGTGGCCTTGGTGGGGGCAAGTGGAAAATGACTTTTTCCCGCCCAGTTCTAACCCAAGCTGGTTTCCAGACCCAGAGCCCACCCAGGGAAGGGGGACCAGGGTCCCGCAGCAGTTTCTGCAAGGAGAGCGCGGGGTGACTGGCAGACCCGGCCCCTGGATCACCTGCGGACCCCCGTGGGCCCTGGGCGAGTCTCTCTGCAGGAGAGCGGTGGGAGGGGTGCAGCTCTGCTGTGGGGGCTCCTCTCGCGGGTAGTTTTTAAAATAGCAAATGGGCCATGAGCACGGGCACCCACGCCGCCTCCCCACGCCGCCTCCCCACGGCTGAAGGACCTGCCACCCCTTCTGAAGGCCCTGGCAGCCTCCTGGTGGGGGTGACACAGTCTTAAGAATGTATCGGGGTGTTGACAGCCTGCTCTCTGGTCCCCCAAGTAAAAGGAGTTTGGAAATAAGATGCCTTCCCCCGATTGTCTGACCCTGTCACCCTGGACACTTATGGCAGACCGTGTCCTGCAGTCCCAGGAGTCCCCATCATGTGCTCTGTGACATGGGAAGGATGACTCGCCTGTTCACCTCTGGCGTCATGTGTCTGCTCCTTTCCTGTGCGGCCTCGGTGACATAGGAACGAAGGTCAGTGTATGGCAGGCCCCTCCCGAGGCCTCCCCAGGGCCTGCCTGGGTGCTGATGCCTCAGCCAGGTGCGCAGAGGCCACCCTGGCCGGCGGCACTGCGGGTCCCTACCCCTCCCGGGGGGCAGGGGGGCGCCCTCCACACCATGACGGGGGTCCGGGCAGACGGGAGCGAGGGCTGGACAGAGCACCTGGACAGTGCAGCTGAGTCCTGATTGGTCAGTGCAATTGTGTCCTGATTAGTCAGTGCGGCTGAGTTGTGATTGGTCAGTGCAGGTGAGTCCTGATTGGCCAGTGCAGCTCAGTCCTGATTGGTCATTGTGACTGAATTCTGATTGGTGAGTGCAGCTGAGTCCTGATTGGTCAGTGCAGTTGTTTCCTGATTGGTCAGTGAGGCTGAGTTCTGATTGGTCAGTGCAGGCGAGTCCTGATTGGTCAGTAAGGCTGAGTTCTGATTGGTCAGTGTGGCTGCGTCCTGATTGGTCAATGCAGTTGAGTCTGATTGGTCAGTGCTGCTGAGTCCTGATAGGTCAGTGCAGTTGTGTCCTGATTGGTCAGTGCGACTGAATTCTGATTGGTCAGTGCAGCTGAGTCCTGATTGGTCAGTGCAGTTGTGTCCTGATTGGTCAGTGTGACTGAATTCTGATTGGTCAGTGCAGTTGTGTCCTGATTGGTCAGTGATGCTGAGTTCTGATTGGTCAGTGCAGGTGAGTCCTGATTGGTCAGTAAGGCTGAGTTCTGATTGGTCAGTGCTGCTGCGTCCTGATTGGTCAATACGGTTGAGTCTGATTGGTCAGTGCAGCTGAGTTCTGATTGGTCAGTGCTGCTGCGTCCTGATTGGTCAATACGGTTGAGTCTGATTGGTCAGTGCAGCTGAGTTCTGATTGGTCAGTGGAGCTGAGTCCTGATTGGTCAGTGCAGTTGTGTCCTGATTGGTCAGTGAGGCTGAGTTCTGATTGGTCAGTGCAGGGGAGTCCTGATTGGTCAGTGTGGCTGAGTACTGATTGGTCAGTGCTGCTGCGTCCTGATTGGTCAACACGGTTGAGTCTGATTGGTCTGTGCAGCTGAGTCCTGATTGGTCCGTGGGGTTGTGTCCGGATTGGTCAGTCTGGCTGAGTTCTGATTGGTCAGTGCAGCTGGGGAAACATACTGTCCCAGGCAGGCAGGGACCTGACCAGAGCGACGGCCGTGTCCTGCCATCCTGTCCCTTCTCTCCCGGGGCAGGGCCTGCCCCAAGGCTCAGACCCCGGGTCCGAGATGTGGGTGACCCTGAGGTCTGCTGAGGGACTTGGGAAGCCTCGCTCTGCAGAGGGAAACCTTCATCCTTTGTCGAGAGAAGAGAAGATTCTACCTGTTGGGCTGGCCTGAACCGCACAGGTGTGTGTGCTGAGTCATAGCGGGGAGGGGGCTGCTCCTGCCGTTGCGAGGTTGGCTCAGATGGAGACGCCGTGCCAGCCCGACGGGGCCCACCCTGCTTACGGGGCACTGGGGGAGACACCGGGTTGCATCCCTCACCGGGCGTGCACTGGGCAGACGGGCTGGAGACGGTGCCCAGGAAGGAGCCTACGTCCCCGCCCTCTGACCAGCCAGTGCAGTGTGGCAGCAGCTGCCCTCATCCTGGGGTAGGTTTGGGAATCTGCCCTGAGCCACGGACCTAGCGGGGTGGGGGCTGGGCAGACGGCAGCGCACCCGTCTGCACCCGGCCAGGCGCTGGGGTGGGGCCTGGCGCGCGCTGGGCCTGGGAGCAGCACCTGGTGCCCGGCAGGGGCCACCACACCCGCCTCCTCTGCCTTGCACGGCCCGCCAGGCCACAGGGCCACCTGAAGCCTTAAACGCGGAGGAGGGAAAGGCCCCGCCTCCCACTTTCCGGCGCTGCCTGGGCTTTCCCAGGTGGGGCCGGCGCCCCCAGCTGCACGGCCGGCTCTGGGACCCTCTGCCCGCGGCCCGGGGCGGGGCAGCCTTGGCAGGAGCTCCCGAGAGCCCGCACCCCTTCCAGGGGGCCGTGGGGCCCAGCGCACCCCCAGCCATGGCAGGGAAATGCCGCGGGGCTGAAGGCTCCGCTCCCGGTGACCCCTCAGGCCTTCTCCCCATGTTTCGCCCGAGGCCCGCCTCCCGCCCCATCCTCCACCTGCCCGTCCACCCCCCAGCCCTCCCATCCCCCACCTGCCCCGCCACACGCCAGACCCCCGCCTCCCCGGCGCCCCCTTCCCCGCCCCTCTCCGTCCTCTCCCCATCCCGGTCCTCCCGCCCCGCCCCGCCCTCGCCCTCTGTCCGGCTGCGCCCCCGTGTGGCCGCGGGGGGACGAGCGGAGCCGCGGCGCGGGGCTGGGGGGTGGGCGCGGACGGGAGGGGCGGGGCCGGGGCGGACAGGGGAGAGGAGTGGGGTCGGGGTCGGGGTCGGGGCCGGGGCACCCCGCGGTCCCGGGCGGGCCAAGCCTGACACTCCCCGCCAACAGCATCGTGACGGTCGTTGTCATGAGTCGCTGAAGGTGGCTGGCGGAAACAGATCGTGCAGCGCGTGCTCGTGGTCCGCGGGGACAGCGCTAACACGCACTAGCTATTCTGGGCGTCCTCGTGGGGAAACTGAGACACACAAAGCAGTGAAAAGGCCAAAGCGGGCCTGGGACTCAAACCCTGGACAGCACAAACCAGAGCTGGGCCCGAGCCCTCACCCAGCCCTCGCCAGACCCTCGTCTGGCCGGAATGTCAGCTTAGACCCACCTAAATGTGACACAGCAGTAACTACTCTTGACGACTGAACTGACAGACGCTTTGAATGTCAAAGTCTCAGGTGAGAGTAAAGGCAGACACGTTTTTCAATGCAATTACTATTAGTTTAGCCAACGTCGAGGGGACTCAAAGTGGTGGTGAGCAAGTTCCTGATTTTAGGTAAATTTCCTAGTAACGGGGGCTCGGCCTGCTCAGGGTCAGCCAAGTCCACCCAGAGCTTGAGACTGAGCCCGGGCTTTGCGTGCCTTGGACGGGTCTGGCGAGAGCTTCGATCACAGCTTCTGTCGCTGCTGGGGACAAGAGCCAGTGCAGCCCTAAATGGCCACGTGTGTGCCCGTTGCAGGGCTGGAGTCAGGGCCAGGTTGGTACCCCTGTACCCTGGGGATGGGATCCGTGCTGGCCCTGCGGTCCTTCAGGTGGGGAGGCAGGCCCTGGCCTGGGACAGTGCCCTCCCCTCCCGGGAACATGCAGCCCCCCCTGGTTGGCATAGGCTGCTCCATCTGCAGCGTTCGGTGAGGCGACAGAGGCCAAATAAGTCCTTGCGGGGAGCGGGGTGGGCAGAGCTTTGGCCTGATCCCTGCCACAGGCTGGCTGGAGGTCCCTTGCCTAAGAGAGCTGAGGGTCACACCCCCTGGGCCAGAGGCCTGGCTGCAGAGGAGGTGCAGGGATTTCCTTCCCCGGGCTGCTTGGGGCCCGGAGACTTTGCACCTCTGTGCAGGAGACCAACAGGGGCTGGGACTCGGGCGCTCCCAGCCTGCTTCCCTGGTCTTGGAGCAGTGTCTCCAACTGGTGTGGCAACTGTCCCAGTTTGCCCGGGACCTTTGGTGCTAAACTGGGGGCTTTCCCCTTTTCCCCCAAGTTCTGCAACACGCTTAGAAGCAGCTACTTACTCGCCTCCCACACTTGACTACAGATGTCCCTGTAGGTGACAATTTCAGTATTTTGCCACTATTTGCCTGTCCTGTGGGCAAGGAGCACCCAGGACCTCGTTAAGGAGGGTGTGAATGCCCTGCAGGTCGGAGCAGAGAACCTATTCCAGACACCCAGAGATGATTCAGAGAGCCTGTGCCTGGGGTCCTGCCCCAGGACCGGCCCTGGGTCTGTCCAGGTGCAGTCAGGGAGCGCAGCGAGGGCTGTGGATGTGGGGTTGGCACAGGACTTCCGCCCACAGGGCGGGGCAACTGCAGGCTTTACAGAAGGCCGGGGTTGGTGGGGTCACCATGTACTAACCAGGCCTGACCCTGCTTAGCGTCCGAGATCAGCCAAGACCGGGCGCAATCAGGGTGGTACCGCCGTAGACAAGGAAGAAAAGGTGGTGCAGAGCTGGGGAGAGTGAGGGCACCCTGGGGCCCACATCTGAGAACAAAAGGACGTCACCGCTCTTGTGCCCGAGGTGGCCTTGGTGGGGGCAAGTGGAAAATGACTTTTTCCCGCCCAGTTCTAACCCAAGCTGGTTTCCAGACCCAGAGCCCACCCAGGGAAGGGGGACCAGGGTCCCGCAGCAGTTTCTGCAAGGAGAGCGCGGGGTGACTGGCAGACCCGGCCCCTGGATCACCTGCGGACCCCCGTGGGCCCTGGGCGAGTCTCTCTGCAGGAGAGCGGTGGGAGGGGTGCAGCTCTGCTGTGGGGGCTCCTCTCGCGGGTAGTTTTTAAAATAGCAAATGGGCCATGAGCACGGGCACCCACGCCGCCTCCCCACGCCGCCTCCCCACGGCTGAAGGACCTGCCACCCCTTCTGAAGGCCCTGGCAGCCTCCTGGTGGGGGTGACACAGTCTTAAGAATGTATCGGGGTGTTGACAGCCTGCTCTCTGGTCCCCCAAGTAAAAGGAGTTTGGAAATAAGATGCCTTCCCCCGATTGTCTGACCCTGTCACCCTGGACACTTATGGCAGACCGTGTCCTGCAGTCCCAGGAGTCCCCATCATGTGCTCTGTGACATGGGAAGGATGACTCGCCTGTTCACCTCTGGCGTCATGTGTCTACTCCTTTCCTGTGCGGCCTCGGTGACATAGGAACGAAGGTCAGGGTATGGCAGGCCCCTCCCGAGGCCTCCCCAGGGCCCGCCTGGGTGCTGATGCCTCAGCCAGGTGCGCAGAGGCCACCCTGGCCGGCGGCACTGCGGGTCCCTTCCCCTCCCGGGGGGCAGGGGGGCGCCCTCCACACCATGACGGGGGTCCGGGCAGACGGGAGCGAGGGCTGGACAGAGCACCTGGACAGTGCAGCTGAGTCCTGATTGGTCAGTGCAGTTGTGTCCTGATTAGTCAGTGTGGCTGAGTTCTGATTGGTCAGTGCAGGTGAGTCCTGATTGGCCAGTGCAGCTGAGTCCTGATTGGTCATTGTGACTGAATTCTGATTGGTGAGTGCAGCTGAGTCCTGATTGGTCAGTGCAGTTGTTTCCTGATTGGTCAGTGAGGCTGAGTTCTGATTGGTCAGTGCAGGCGAGTCCTGATTGGTCAGTAAGGCTGAGTTCTGATTGGTCAGTGTGGCTGCATCCTGATTGGTCAATGCAGTTGAGTCTGATTGGTCAGTGCTGCTGAGTCCTGATAGGTCAGTGCAGTTGTGTCCTGATTGGTCAGTGCGACAGAATTCTGATTGGTCAGTGCAGCTGAATCCTGATTGGTCAGTGCAGTTGTGTCCTGATTGGTCAGTGTGACTGAATTCTGATTGGTCAGTGCAGTTGTGTCCTGATTGAACAGTGAGGCTGAGTTCTGATTGGTCAGTGCAGCTGAGTCCTGATTGGTGAGTACAGTTGTGTCCTGATTGGTGAGTGATGCTGAGTTCTGATTGGTCAGTGCAGGTGAGTCCTGATTGGTCAGTAAGGCTGAGTTCTGATTGGTCAGTGCTGCTGCGTCCTGATTGGTCAATACGGTTGAGTCTGATTGGTCAGTGCAGCTGAGTTCTGATTGGTCAGTGCAGCTGAGTCCTGATTGGTCAGTGCAGTTGTGTCCTGATTGGTCAGTGAGGCTGAGTTCTAATTGGTCAGTGCAGGGGAGTCCTGATTGGTCAGTGTGGCTGAGTACTGATTGGTCAGTGCTGCTGCGTCCTGATTGGTCAACACGGTTGAGTCTGATTGGTCTGTGCAGCTGAGTCCTGATTGGTCCGTGGGGTTGTGTCCTGATTGGTCAGTGGGGCTGGGTTCTGATTGGTCAGTGCAGCTGGGGAAACATACTGTCCCAGCCAGGCAGGGACCTGACCAGAGCCACGGCCGTGTCCTGCCATCCTGTCCCTTCTCTCCCGGGGCAGGGCCTGCCCCAAGGCTCAGACCCCGGGTCCGAGATGTGGGTGACCCTGAGGTCTGCTGAGGGACTTGGGAAGCCTCGCTCTGCAGAGGGAAACCTTCATCCTTTGTCGAGAGAAGGGAAGATTCTACCTGTTGGGCTGGCCTGAACCGCACAGGTGTGTGTGCTGAGTCATAGCGGGGAGGGGGCTGCTCCTGCCGTTGCGGGGTTGGCTCAGATGGAGACGCCGTGCCAGCCCGACGGGGCCCACCCTGCTTACGGGGCACTGGGGGAGACACCGGGTTGCATCCCTCACCGGGCGTGCACTGGGCAGACGGGCTGGAGACGGTGCCCAGGAAGGAGCCTACGTCCCCGCCCTCTGACCAGCCAGTGCAGTGTGGCAGCAGCTGCCCTCATCCTGGGGTAGGTTTGGGAATCTGCCCTGAGCCACGGACCTAGCGGGGTGGGGGCTGGGCAGACAGCAGCGCACCCGTCTGCACCCGGCCAGGCGCTGGGGTGGGGCCTGGCGCGCGCTGGGCCTGGGAGGAGCACCTGGTGCCCGGCAGGGGCCACCACACCCACCTCCTCCGCCTTGCACGGCCCGCCAGGCCACAGGGCCACCTGAAGCCTTAAACGCGGAGGAGGGAAAGGCCCCGCCTCCCACTTTCCGGCGCTGCCTGGGCTTTCCCAGGTGGGGCCGGCGCCCGCAGCTGCACGGCCGGCTCTGGGACCCTCTGCCCGCGGCCCGGGGCGGGGCAGCCTTGGCAGGAGCTCCCGAGAGCCCGCACCCCTTCCAGGGGGCCGTGGGGCCCAGCGCACCCCCAGCCCTGGCAGGGAAATGCCGCGGGGCTGAAGGCTCCGCTCCCGGTGACCCCTCAGGCCTTCTCCCCATGTTTCGCCCGAGGCCCGCCTCCCGCCCCATCCTCCACCTGCCCGTCCACCCCCCAGCCCTCCCATCCCCCACCTGCCCCGCCACACGCCAGACCCCCGCCTCCCCGGCGCCCCCTTCCCCGCCCCTCTCCGTCCTCTCCCCATCCCGGTCCTCCCGCCCCGCCCCGCCCTCGCCCGCTGTCCGGCTGCGCCCCCGTGTGGCCGCGGGGGGACGAGCGGAGCCGCGGCGCGGGGCTGGGGGGTGGGCGCGGACGGGAGGGGCGGGGCCGGGGCGGACAGGGGAGAGGAGTGGGGTCGGGGTCGGGGCCGGGGCACCCCGCGGTCCCGGGCGGGCCAAGCCTGACACTCCCCGCCAACAGCATCGTGACGGTCGTTGTCATGAGTCGCTGAACGTGGCTGGCGGAAACAGATCGTGCAGCGCGTGCTCGTGGTCCGTGGGGACAGCGCTAACACGCACTAGCTATTCTGGGCGTCCTCGTGGGGAAACTGAGACACACAAAGCAGTGAAAAGGCCAAAGCGGGCCTGGGACTCAAACCCTGGACAGCACAAACCAGAGCTGGGCCTGAGCCCTCACCCAGCCCTCGCCAGACCCTCGTCTGGCCTGAATGTCAGCTTAGACCCACCTAAATGTGACACAGCAGTAACTACTCTTGACCACTGAACTGACAGACGCTTTGAATGTCAAAGTCTCAGGTGAGAGTAAAGGCAGACACGTTTTTCAATGCAATTACTATTAGTTTAGCCAACGTCGAGGGGACTCAAAGTGGTGGCGAGCAAGTTCCTGATTTTAGGTAAATTTCCTAGTAACGGGGGCTCGGCCTGCTCAGGGTCAGCCAAGTCCACCCAGAGCTTGAGACTGAGCCCGGGCTTTGGGTGCCTTGGACGGGTCTGGCGAGAGCTTCGATCACAGCTTCTGTCGCTGCTGGGGACAAGAGCCAGTGCAGCCCTAAATGGCCACGTGTGTGCCCGTTGCAGGGCTGGAGTCAGGGCCAGGTTGGTACCCCTGTACCCTGGGGATGGGATCCGTGCTGGCCCTGCGGTCCTTCAGGTGGGGAGGCAGGCCCTGGCCTGGGACAGTGCCCTCCCCTCCCGGGAACATGCAGCCCCCCCTGGTTGGCAGAGGCTGCTCCATCTGCAGCGTTCGGTGAGGCGACAGAGGCCAAATAAGTCCTTGCGGGGAGCGGGGTGGGCAGAGCTTTGGCCTGATCCCTGCCACAGGCTGGCTGGAGGTCCCTTGCCTAAGAGAACTGAGGGTCACACCCCCTGGGCCAGAGGCCTGGCTGCAGAGGAGGTGCAGGGATTTCCTTCCCCGGGCTGCTTGGGGCCCGGAGACTTTGCACCTCTGTGCAGGAGACCAACAGGGGCTGGGACTCGGGCGCTCCCAGCCTGCTTCCCTGGTCTTGGAGCAGTGTCTCCATCTGGTGTGGCAACTGTCCCAGTTTGCCCGGGACCTTTGGTGCTAAACTGGGGGCTTTCCCCTTTTCCCCCAAGTTCTGCAACACGCTTAGAAGCAGCTACTTACTCGCCTCCCACACTTGACTACAGATGTCCCTGTAGGTGACAATTTCAGTATTTTGCCACTATTTGCCTGTCCTGTGGGCAAGGAGCACCCAGGACCTCATTAAGGAGGGTGTGAATGCCCTGCAGGTCGGAGCAGAGAACCTATTCCAGACACCCAGAGATGATTCAGAGAGCCTGTGCCTGGGGTCCTGCCCCAGGACCGGCCCTGGGTCTGTCCAGGTGCAGTCAGGGAGCGCAGCGAGGGCTGTGGATGTGGGGTTGGCACAGGACTTCCGCCCACAGGGTGGGGCAACTGCAGGCTTTACAGAAGGCCGGGGTTGGTGGGGTCACCATGTACTAACCAGGCCTGACCCTGCTTAGCGTCCGAGATCAGCCAAGACCGGGCGCAATCAGGGTGGTACCGCCGTAGACAAGGAAGAAAAGGTGGTGCAGAGCTGGGGAGAGTGAGGGCACCCTGGGGCCCACATCTGAGAACAAAAGGACGTCACCGCTCTTGTGCCCGAGGTGGCCTTGGTGGGGGCAAGTGGAAAATGACTTTTTCCCGCCCAGTTCTAACCCAAGCTGGTTTCCAGACCCAGAGCCCACCCAGGGAAGGGGGACCAGGGTCCCGCAGCAGTTTCTGCAAGGAGAGCGCGGGGTGACTGGCAGACCCGTCCCCTGGATCACCTGCGGACCCCCGTGGGCCCTGGGCGAGTCTCTCTGCAGGAGAGCGGTGGGAGGGGTGCAGCTCTGCTGTGGGGGCTCCTCTCGCGGGTAGTTTTTAAAATAGCAAATGGGCCATGAGCACGGGCACCCACGCCGCCTCCCCACGCCGCCTCCCCACGGCTGAAGGACCTGCCACCCCTTCTGAAGGCCCTGGAAGCCTCCTGGTGGGGGTGACACAGTCTTAAGAATGTATCGGGGTGTTGACAGCCTGCTCTCTGGTCCCCCAAGTAAAAGGAGTTTGGAAATAAGATGCCTTCCCCCGATTGTCTGACCCTGTCACCCTGGACACTTATGGCAGACCGTGTCCTGCAGTCCCAGGAGTCCCCATCATGTGCTCTGTGACATGGGAAGGATGACTCGCCTGTTCACCTCTGGCGTTATGTGTCTGCTCCTTTCCTGTGCGGCCTCGGTGACATAGGAACGAAGGTCAGTGTATGGCAGGCCCCTCCCGAGGCCTCCCCAGGGCCTGCCTGGGTGCTGATGCCTCAGCCAGGTGCGCAGAAGCCACCCTGGCCGGCGGCACTGCGGGTCCCTACCCCTCCCGGGGGGCAGGGGGGCGCCCTCCACACCATGACGGGGGTCCGGGCAGACGGGAGCGAGGGCTGGACAGAGCACCTGGACAGTGCAGCTGAGTCCTGATTGGTCAGTGCAGTTGTGTCCTGATTAGTCAGTGCGGCTGAGTTGTGATTGGTCAGTGCAGGTGAGTCCTGATTGGCCAGTGCAGCTCAGTCCTGATTGGTCATTGTGACTGAATTCTGATTGGTGAGTGCAGCTGAGTCCTGATTGGTCAGTGCAGTTGTTTCCTGATTGGTCAGTGAGGCTGAGTTCTGATTGGTCAGTGCAGGCGAGTCCTGATTGGTCAGTAAGGCTGAGTTCTGATTGGTCAGTGTGGCTGCGTCCTGATTGGTCAATGCAGTTGAGTCTGATTGGTCAGTGCTGCTGAGTCCTGATAGGTCAGTGCAGTTGTGTCCTGATTGGTCAGTGCGACTGAATTCTGATTGGTCAGTGCAGCTGAGTCCTGATTGGTCAGTGCAGTTGTGTCCTGATTGGTCAGTGTGACTGAATTCTGATTGGTCAGTGCAGTTGTGTCCTGATTGGACAGTGAGGCTGAGTTCTGGTTGGTCAGTGCAGCTGAGTCCTGATTGGTCAGTACAGTTGTGTCCTGATTGGTCAGTGATGCTGAGTTCTGATTGGTCAGTGCAGGTGAGTCCTGATTGGTCAGTATGGCTGAGTTCTGATTGGTCAGTGCTGCTGCGTCCTGATTGGTCAATACGGTTGAGTCTGATTGGTCAGTGCAGCTGAGTTCTGATTGGTCAGTGTTGCTGCCTCCTGATTGGTCAATACGGTTGAGTCTGATTGGTCAGTGCAGCTGAGTTCTGATTGGTCAGTGTTGCTGCGTCCTGATTGGTCAATACGGTTGAGTCTGATTGGTCAGTGCAGCTGAGTTCTGATTGGTCAGTGGAGCTGAGTCCTGATTGGTCAGTGCAGTTGTGTCCTGATTGGTCAGTGAGGCTGAGTTCTGATTGGTCAGTGCAGGGGAGTCCTGATTGGTCAGTGTGGCTGAGTACTGATTGGTCAGTGCTGCTGCGTCCTGATTGGTCAACACGGTTGAGTCTGATTGGTCTGTGCAGCTGAGTCCTGATTGGTCCGTGGGGTTGTGTCCTGATTGGTCAGTCTGGCTGAGTTCTGATTGGTCAGTGCAGCTGGGGAAACATACTGTCCCAGCCAGGCAGGGACCTGACCAGAGCCACGGCCGTGTCCTGCCATCCTGTCCCTTCTCTCCCGGGGCAGGGCCTGCCCCAAGGCTCAGACCCCGGGTCCGAGATGTGGGTGACCCTGAGGTCTGCTGAGGGACTTGGGAAGCCTCGCTCTGCAGAGGGAAACCTTCATCCTTTGTCGAGAGAAGAGAAGATTCTACCTGTTGGGCTGGCCTGAACCGCACAGGTGTGTGTGCTGAGTCATAGCGGGGAGGGGGCTGCTCCTGCCGTTGCGAGGTTGGCTCAGATGGAGACGCCGTGCCAGCCCGACGGGGCCCACCCTGCTTACGGGGCACTGGGGGAGACACCGGGTTGCATCCCTCACCGGGCGTGCACTGGGCAGACGGGCTGGAGACGGTGCCCAGGAAGGAGCCTACGTCCCCGCCCTCTGACCAGCCAGTGCAGTGTGGCAGCAGCTGCCCTCATCCTGGGGTAGGTTTGGGAATCTGCCCTGAGCCACGGACCTAGCGGGGTGGGGGCTGGGCAGACGGCAGCGCACCCGTCTGCACCCGGCCAGGCGCTGGGGTGGGGCCTGGCGCGCGCTGGGCCTGGGAGCAGCACCTGGTGCCCGGCAGGGGCCACCACACCCGCCTCCTCTGCCTTGCACGGCCCGCCAGGCCACAGGGCCACCTGAAGCCTTAAACGCGGAGGAGGGAAAGGCCCCGCCTCCCACTTTCCGGCGCTGCCTGGGCTTTCCCAGGTGGGGCCGGCGCCCCCAGCTGCACGGCCGGCTCTGGGACCCTCTGCCCGCGGCCCGGGGCGGGGCAGCCTTGGCAGGAGCTCCCGAGAGCCCGCACCCCTTCCAGGGGGCCGTGGGGCCCAGCGCACCCCCAGCCATGGCAGGGAAATGCCGCGGGGCTGAAGGCTCCGCTCCCGGTGACCCCTCAGGCCTTCTCCCCATGTTTCGCCCGAGGCCCGCCTCCCGCCCCATCCTCCACCTGCCCGTCCACCCCCCAGCCCTCCCATCCCCCACCTGCCCCGCCACACGCCAGACCCCCGCCTCCCCGGCGCCCCCTTCCCCGCCCCTCTCCGTCCTCTCCCCATCCCGGTCCTCCCGCCCCGCCCCGCCCTCGCCCTCTGTCCGGCTGCGCCCCCGTGTGGCCGCGGGGGGACGAGCGGAGCCGCGGCGCGGGGCTGGGGGGTGGGCGCGGACGGGAGGGGCGGGGCCGGGGCGGACAGGGGAGAGGAGTGGGGTCGGGGTCGGGGTCGGGGCCGGGGCACCCCGCGGTCCCGGGCGGGCCAAGCCTGACACTCCCCGCCAACAGCATCGTGACGGTCGTTGTCATGAGTCGCTGAAGGTGGCTGGCGGAAACAGATCGTGCAGCGCGTGCTCGTGGTCCGCGGGGACAGCGCTAACACGCACTAGCTATTCTGGGCGTCCTCGTGGGGAAACTGAGACACACAAAGCAGTGAAAAGGCCAAAGCGGGCCTGGGACTCAAACCCTGGACAGCACAAACCAGAGCTGGGCCCGAGCCCTCACCCAGCCCTCGCCAGACCCTCGTCTGGCCGGAATGTCAGCTTAGACCCACCTAAATGTGACACAGCAGTAACTACTCTTGACGACTGAACTGACAGACGCTTTGAATGTCAAAGTCTCAGGTGAGAGTAAAGGCAGACACGTTTTTCAATGCAATTACTATTAGTTTAGCCAACGTCGAGGGGACTCAAAGTGGTGGTGAGCAAGTTCCTGATTTTAGGTAAATTTCCTAGTAACGGGGGCTCGGCCTGCTCAGGGTCAGCCAAGTCCACCCAGAGCTTGAGACTGAGCCCGGGCTTTGCGTGCCTTGGACGGGTCTGGCGAGAGCTTCGATCACAGCTTCTGTCGCTGCTGGGGACAAGAGCCAGTGCAGCCCTAAATGGCCACGTGTGTGCCCGTTGCAGGGCTGGAGTCAGGGCCAGGTTGGTACCCCTGTACCCTGGGGATGGGATCCGTGCTGGCCCTGCGGTCCTTCAGGTGGGGAGGCAGGCCCTGGCCTGGGACAGTGCCCTCCCCTCCCGGGAACATGCAGCCCCCCCTGGTTGGCATAGGCTGCTCCATCTGCAGCGTTCGGTGAGGCGACAGAGGCCAAATAAGTCCTTGCGGGGAGCGGGGTGGGCAGAGCTTTGGCCTGATCCCTGCCACAGGCTGGCTGGAGGTCCCTTGCCTAAGAGAACTGAGGGTCACACCCCCTGGGCCAGAGGCCTGGCTGCAGAGGAGGTGCAGGGATTTCCTTCCCCGGGCTGCTTGGGGCCCGGAGACTTTGCACCTCTGTGCAGGAGACCAACAGGGGCTGGGACTCGGGCGCTCCCAGCCTGCTTCCCTGGTCTTGGAGCAGTGTCTCCAACTGGTGTGGCAACTGTCCCAGTTTGCCCGGGACCTTTGGTGCTAAACTGGGGGCTTTCCCCTTTTCCCCCAAGTTCTGCAACACGCTTAGAAGCAGCTACTTACTCGCCTCCCACACTTGACTACAGATGTCCCTGTAGGTGACAATTTCAGTATTTTGCCACTATTTGCCTGTCCTGTGGGCAAGGAGCACCCAGGACCTCGTTAAGGAGGGTGTGAATGCCCTGCAGGTCGGAGCAGAGAACCTATTCCAGACACCCAGAGATGATTCAGAGAGCCTGTGCCTGGGGTCCTGCCCCAGGACCGGCCCTGGGTCTGTCCAGGTGCAGTCAGGGAGCGCAGCGAGGGCTGTGGATGTGGGGTTGGCACAGGACTTCCGCCCACAGGGCGGGGCAACTGCAGGCTTTACAGAAGGCCGGGGTTGGTGGGGTCACCATGTACTAACCAGGCCTGACCCTGCTTAGCGTCCGAGCTCAGCCAAGACCGGGCGCAATCAGGGTGGTACCGCCGTAGACAAGGAAGAAAAGGTGGTGCAGAGCTGGGGAGAGTGAGGGCACCCTGGGGCCCACATCTGAGAACAAAAGGACGTCACCGCTCTTGTGCCCGAGGTGGCCTTGGTGGGGGCAAGTGGAAAATGACTTTTTCCCGCCCAGTTCTAACCCAAGCTGGTTTCCAGACCCAGAGCCCACCCAGGGAAGGGGGACCAGGGTCCCGCAGCAGTTTCTGCAAGGAGAGCGCGGGGTGACTGGCAGACCCGGCCCCTGGATCACCTGCGGACCCCCGTGGGCCCTGGGCGAGTCTCTCTGCAGGAGAGCGGTGGGAGGGGTGCAGCTCTGCTGTGGGGGCTCCTCTCGCGGGTAGTTTTTAAAATAGCAAATGGGCCATGAGCACGGGCACCCACGCCGCCTCCCCACGCCGCCTCCCCACGGCTGAAGGACCTGCCACCCCTTCTGAAGGCCCTGGCAGCCTCCTGGTGGGGGTGACACAGTCTTAAGAATGTATCGGGGTGTTGACAGCCTGCTCTCTGGTCCCCCAAGTAAAAGGAGTTTGGAAATAAGATGCCTTCCCCCGATTGTCTGACCCTGTCACCCTGGACACTTATGGCAGACCGTGTCCTGCAGTCCCAGGAGTCCCCATCATGTGCTCTGTGACATGGGAAGGATGACTCGCCTGTTCACCTCTGGCGTCATGTGTCTGCTCCTTTCCTGTGCGGCCTCGGTGACATAGGAACGAAGGTCAGGGTATGGCAGGCCCCTCCCGAGGCCTCCCCAGGGCCCGCCTGGGTGCTGATGCCTCAGCCAGGTGCGCAGAGGCCACCCTGGCCGGCGGCACTGCGGGTCCCTTCCCCTCCCGGGGGGCAGGGGGGCGCCCTCCACACCATGACGGGGGTCCGGGCAGACGGGAGCGAGGGCTGGACAGAGCACCTGGACAGTGCAGCTGAGTCCTGATTGGTCAGTGCAGTTGTGTCCTGATTAGTCAGTGTGGCTGAGTTCTGATTGGTCAGTGCAGGTGAGTCCTGATTGGCCAGTGCAGCTGAGTCCTGATTGGTCATTGTGACTGAATTCTGATTGGTGAGTGCAGCTGAGTCCTGATTGGTCAGTGCAGTTGTGTCCTGATTGGTCAGTGATGCTGAGTTCTGATTGGTCAGTGCAGGTGAGTCCTGATTGGTCAGTATGGCTGAGTTCTGATTGGTCAGTGCTGCTGCGTCCTGATTGGTCAATACGGTTGAGTCTGATTGGTCAGTGCAGCTGAGTTCTGATTGGTCAGTGTTGCTGCGTCCTGATTGGTCAATACGGTTGAGTCTGATTGGTCAGTGCAGCTGAGTTCTGATTGGTCAGTGTTGCTGCGTCCTGATTGGTCAATACGGTTGAGTCTGATTGGTCAGTGCAGCTGAGTTCTGATTGGTCAGTGGAGCTGAGTCCTGATTGGTCAGTGCAGTTGTGTCCTGATTGGTCAGTGAGGCTGAGTTCTGATTGGTCAGTGCAGGGGAGTCCTGATTGGTCAGTGTGGCTGAGTACTGATTGGTCAGTGCTGCTGCGTCCTGATTGGTCAACACGGTTGAGTCTGATTGGTCTGTGCAGCTGAGTCCTGATTGGTCCGTGGGGTTGTGTCCTGATTGGTCAGTCTGGCTGAGTTCTGATTGGTCAGTGCAGCTGGGGAAACATACTGTCCCAGCCAGGCAGGGACCTGACCAGAGCCACGGCCGTGTCCTGCCATCCTGTCCCTTCTCTCCCGGGGCAGGGCCTGCCCCAAGGCTCAGACCCCGGGTCCGAGATGTGGGTGACCCTGAGGTCTGCTGAGGGACTTGGGAAGCCTCGCTCTGCAGAGGGAAACCTTCATCCTTTGTCGAGAGAAGAGAAGATTCTACCTGTTGGGCTGGCCTGAACCGCACAGGTGTGTGTGCTGAGTCATAGCGGGGAGGGGGCTGCTCCTGCCGTTGCGAGGTTGGCTCAGATGGAGACGCCGTGCCAGCCCGACGGGGCCCACCCTGCTTACGGGGCACTGGGGGAGACACCGGGTTGCATCCCTCACCGGGCGTGCACTGGGCAGACGGGCTGGAGACGGTGCCCAGGAAGGAGCCTACGTCCCCGCCCTCTGACCAGCCAGTGCAGTGTGGCAGCAGCTGCCCTCATCCTGGGGTAGGTTTGGGAATCTGCCCTGAGCCACGGACCTAGCGGGGTGGGGGCTGGGCAGACGGCAGCGCACCCGTCTGCACCCGGCCAGGCGCTGGGGTGGGGCCTGGCGCGCGCTGGGCCTGGGAGCAGCACCTGGTGCCCGGCAGGGGCCACCACACCCGCCTCCTCTGCCTTGCACGGCCCGCCAGGCCACAGGGCCACCTGAAGCCTTAAACGCGGAGGAGGGAAAGGCCCCGCCTCCCACTTTCCGGCGCTGCCTGGGCTTTCCCAGGTGGGGCCGGCGCCCCCAGCTGCACGGCCGGCTCTGGGACCCTCTGCCCGCGGCCCGGGGCGGGGCAGCCTTGGCAGGAGCTCCCGAGAGCCCGCACCCCTTCCAGGGGGCCGTGGGGCCCAGCGCACCCCCAGCCCTGGCAGGGAAATGCCGCGGGGCTGAAGGCTCCGCTCCCGGTGACCCCTCAGGCCTTCTCCCCATGTTTCGCCCGAGGCCCGCCTCCCGCCCCATCCTCCACCTGCCCGTCCACCCCCCAGCCCTCCCATCCCCCACCTGCCCCGCCACATGCCAGACCCCCGCCTCCCCGGCGCCCCCTTCCCCGCCCCTCTCCGTCCTCTCCCCATCCCGGTCCTCCCGCCCCGCCCCGCCCTCGCCCGCTGTCCGGCTGCGCCCCCGTGTGGCCGCGGGGGGACGAGCGGAGCCGCGGCGCGGGGCTGGGGGGTGGGCGCGGACGGGAGGGGCGGGGCCGGGGCGGACAGGGGAGAGGAGTGGGGTCGGGGTCGGGGCCGGGGCACCCCGCGGTCCCGGGCGGGCCAAGCCTGACACTCCCCGCCAACAGCATCGTGACGGTCGTTGTCATGAGTCGCTGAAGGTGGCTGGCGGAAACAGATCGTGCAGCGCGTGCTCGTGGTCCGCGGGGACAGCGCTAACACGCACTAGCTATTCTGGGCGTCCTCGTGGGGAAACTGAGACACACAAAGCAGTGAAAAGGCCAAAGCGGGCCTGGGACTCAAACCCTGGACAGCACAAACCAGAGCTGGGCCTGAGCCCTCACCCAGCCCTCGCCAGACCCTCGTCTGGCCTGAATGTCAGCTTAGACCCACCTAAATGTGACACAGCAGTAACTACTCTTGACCACTGAACTGACAGACGCTTTGAATGTCAAAGTCTCAGGTGAGAGTAAAGGCAGACACGTTTTTCAATGCAATTACTATTAGTTTAGCCAACGTCGAGGGGACTCAAAGTGGTGGCGAGCAAGTTCCTGATTTTAGGTAAATTTCCTAGTAACGGGGGCTCGGCCTGCTCAGGGTCAGCCAAGTCCACCCAGAGCTTGAGACTGAGCCCGGGCTTTGGGTGCCTTGGACGGGTCTGGCGAGAGCTTCGATCACAGCTTCTGTCGCTGCTGGGGACAAGAGCCAGTGCAGCCCTAAATGGCCACGTGTGTGCCCGTTGCAGGGCTGGAGTCAGGGCCAGGTTGGTACCCCTGTACCCTGGGGATGGGATCCGTGCTGGCCCTGCGGTCCTTCAGGTGGGGAGGCAGGCCCTGGCCTGGGACAGTGCCCTCCCCTCCCGGGAACATGCAGCCCCCCCTGGTTGGCAGAGGCTGCTCCATCTGCAGCGTTCGGTGAGGCGACAGAGGCCAAATAAGTCCTTGCGGGGAGCGGGGTGGGCAGAGCTTTGGCCTGATCCCTGCCACAGGCTGGCTGGAGGTCCCTTGCCTAAGAGAACTGAGGGTCACACCCCCTGGGCCAGAGGCCTGGCTGCAGAGGAGGTGCAGGGATTTCCTTCCCCGGGCTGCTTGGGGCCCGGAGACTTTGCACCTCTGTGCAGGAGACCAACAGGGGCTGGGACTCGGGCGCTCCCAGCCTGCTTCCCTGGTCTTGGAGCAGTGTCTCCATCTGGTGTGGCAACTGTCCCAGTTTGCCCGGGACCTTTGGTGCTAAACTGGGGGCTTTCCCCTTTTCCCCCAAGTTCTGCAACACGCTTAGAAGCAGCTACTTACTCGCCTCCCACACTTGACTACAGATGTCCCTGTAGGTGACAATTTCAGTATTTTGCCACTATTTGCCTGTCCTGTGGGCAAGGAGCACCCAGGACCTCGTTAAGGAGGGTGTGAATGCCCTGCAGGTCGGAGCAGAGAACCTATTCCAGACACCCAGAGATGATTCAGAGAGCCTGTGCCTGGGGTCCTGCCCCAGGACCGGCCCTGGGTCTGTCCAGGTGCAGTCAGGGAGCGCAGCGAGGGCTGTGGATGTGGGGTTGGCACAGGACTTCCGCCCACAGGGCGGGGCAACTGCAGGCTTTACAGAAGGCCGGGGTTGGTGGGGTCACCATGTACTAACCAGGCCTGACCCTGCTTAGCGTCCGAGCTCAGCCAAGACCGGGCGCAATCAGGGTGGTACCGCCGTAGACAAGGAAGAAAAGGTGGTGCAGAGCTGGGGAGAGTGAGGGCACCCTGGGGCCCACATCTGAGAACAAAAGGACGTCACCGCTCTTGTGCCCGAGGTGGCCTTGGTGGGGGCAAGTGGAAAATGACTTTTTCCCGCCCAGTTCTAACCCAAGCTGGTTTCCAGACCCAGAGCCCACCCAGGGAAGGGGGACCAGGGTCCCGCAGCAGTTTCTGCAAGGAGAGCACGGGGTGACTGGCAGACCCGTCCCCTGGATCACCTGCGGACCCCCGTGGGCCCTGGGCGAGTCTCTCTGCAGGAGAGCGGTGGGAGGGGTGCAGCTCTGCTGTGGGGGCTCCTCTCGCGGGTAGTTTTTAAAATAGCAAATGGGCCATGAGCACGGGCACCCACGCCGCCTCCCCACGCCGCCTCCCCACGGCTGAAGGACCTGCCACCCCTTCTGAAGGCCCTGGCAGCCTCCTGGTGGGGGTGACACAGTCTTAAGAATGTATCGGGGTGTTGACAGCCTGCTCTCTGGTCCCCCAAGTAAAAGGAGTTTGGAAATAAGATGCCTTCCCCCGATTGTCTGACCCTGTCACCCTGGACACTTATGGCAGACCGTGTCCTGCAGTCCCAGGAGTCCCCATCATGTGCTCTGTGACATGGGAAGGATGACTCGCCTGTTCACCTCTGGCGTCATGTGTCTGCTCCTTTCCTGTGCGGCCTCGGTGACATAGGAACGAAGGTCAGTGTATGGCAGGCCCCTCCCGAGGCCTCCCCAGGGCCTGCCTGGGTGCTGATGCCTCAGCCAGGTGCGCAGAGGCCACCCTGGCCGGCGGCACTGCGGGTCCCTACCCCTCCCGGGGGGCAGGGGGGCGCCCTCCACACCATGACGGGGGTCCGGGCAGACGGGAGCGAGGGCTGGACAGAGCACCTGGACAGTGCAGCTGAGTCCTGATTGGTCAGTGCAGTTGTGTCCTGATTAGTCAGTGCGGCTGAGTTGTGATTGGTCAGTGCAGGTGAGTCCTGATTGGCCAGTGCAGCTCAGTCCTGATTGGTCATTGTGACTGAATTCTGATTGGTGAGTGCAGCTGAGTCCTGATTGGTCAGTGCAGTTGTTTCCTGATTGGTCAGTGAGGCTGAGTTCTGATTGGTCAGTGCAGGCGAGTCCTGATTGGTCAGTAAGGCTGAGTTCTGATTGGTCAGTGTGGCTGCGTCCTGATTGGTCAATGCAGTTGAGTCTGATTGGTCAGTGCTGCTGAGTCCTGATAGGTCAGTGCAGTTGTGTCCTGATTGGTCAGTGCGACTGAATTCTGATTGGTCAGTGCAGCTGAGTCCTGATTGGTCAGTGCAGTTGTGTCCTGATTGGTCAGTGTGACTGAATTCTGATTGGTCAGTGCAGTTGTGTCCTTATTGGACAGTGAGGCTGAGTTCTGGTTGGTCAGTGCAGCTGAGTCCTGATTGGTCAGTACAGTTGTGTCCTGATTGGTCAGTGATGCTGAGTTCTGATTGGTCAGTGCAGGTGAGTCCTGATTGGTCAGTAAGGCTGAGTTCTGATTGGTCAGTGCTGCTGCGTCCTGATTGGTCAATACGGTTGAGTCTGATTGGTCAGTGCAGCTGAGTTCTGATTGGTCAGTGCTGCTGCGTCCTGATTGGTCAATACGGTTGAGTCTGATTGGTCAGTGCAGCTGAGTTCTGATTGGTCAGTGGAGCTGAGTCCTGATTGGTCAGTGCAGTTGTGTCCTGATTGGTCAGTGAGGCTGAGTTCTGATTGGTCAGTGCAGGGGAGTCCTGATTGGTCAGTGTGGCTGAGTACTGATTGGTCAGTGCTGCTGCGTCCTGATTGGTCAACACGGTTGAGTCTGATTGGTCTGTGCAGCTGAGTCCTGATTGGTCCGTGGGGTTGTGTCCTGATTGGTCAGTCTGGCTGAGTTCTGATTGGTCAGTGCAGCTGGGGAAACATACTGTCCCAGCCAGGCAGGGACCTGACCAGAGCCACGGCCGTGTCCTGCCATCCTGTCCCTTCTCTCCCGGGGCAGGGCCTGCCCCAAGGCTCAGACCCCGGGTCCGAGATGTGGGTGACCCTGAGGTCTGCTGAGGGACTTGGGAAGCCTCGCTCTGCAGAGGGAAACCTTCATCCTTTGTCGAGAGAAGAGAAGATTCTACCTGTTGGGCTGGCCTGAACCGCACAGGTGTGTGTGCTGAGTCATAGCGGGGAGGGGGCTGCTCCTGCCGTTGCGAGGTTGGCTCAGATGGAGACGCCGTGCCAGCCCGACGGGGCCCACCCTGCTTACGGGGCACTGGGGGAGACACCGGGTTGCATCCCTCACCGGGCGTGCACTGGGCAGACGGGCTGGAGACGGTGCCCAGGAAGGAGCCTACGTCCCCGCCCTCTGACCAGCCAGTGCAGTGTGGCAGCAGCTGCCCTCATCCTGGGGTAGGTTTGGGAATCTGCCCTGAGCCACGGACCTAGCGGGGTGGGGGCTGGGCAGACGGCAGCGCACCCGTCTGCACCCGGCCAGGCGCTGGGGTGGGGCCTGGCGCGCGCTGGGCCTGGGAGCAGCACCTGGTGCCCGGCAGGGGCCACCACACCCGCCTCCTCTGCCTTGCACGGCCCGCCAGGCCACAGGGCCACCTGAAGCCTTAAACGCGGAGGAGGGAAAGGCCCCGCCTCCCACTTTCCGGCGCTGCCTGGGCTTTCCCAGGTGGGGCCGGCGCCCCCAGCTGCACGGCCGGCTCTGGGACCCTCTGCCCGCGGCCCGGGGCGGGGCAGCCTTGGCAGGAGCTCCCGAGAGCCCGCACCCCTTCCAGGGGGCCGTGGGGCCCAGCGCACCCCCAGCCCTGGCAGGGAAATGCCGCGGGGCTGAAGGCTCCGCTCCCGGTGACCCCTCAGGCCTTCTCCCCATGTTTCGCCCGAGGCCCGCCTCCCGCCCCATCCTCCACCTGCCCGTCCACCCCCCAGCCCTCCCATCCCCCACCTGCCCCGCCACACGCCAGACCCCCGCCTCCCCGGCGCCCCCTTCCCCGCCCCTCTCCGTCCTCTCCCCATCCCGGTCCTCCCGCCCCGCCCCGCCCTCGCCCGCTGTCCGGCTGCGCCCCCGTGTGGCCGCGGGGGGACGAGCGGAGCCGCGGCGCGGGGCTGGGGGGTGGGCGCGGACGGGAGGGGCGGGGCCGGGGCGGACAGGGGAGAGGAGTGGGGTCGGGGTCGGGGCCGGGGCACCCCGCGGTCCCGGGCGGGCCAAGCCTGACACTCCCCGCCAACAGCATCGTGACGGTCGTTGTCATGAGTCGCTGAACGTGGCTGGCGGAAACAGATCGTGCAGCGCGTGCTCGTGGTCCGCGGGGACAGCGCTAACACGCACTAGCTATTCTGGGCGTCCTCGTGGGGAAACTGAGACACACAAAGCAGTGAAAAGGCCAAAGCGGGCCTGGGACTCAAACCCTGGACAGCACAAACCAGAGCTGGGCCTGAGCCCTCACCCAGCCCTCGCCAGACCCTCGTCTGGCCTGAATGTCAGCTTAGACCCACCTAAATGTGACACAGCAGTAACTACTCTTGACCACTGAACTGACAGACGCTTTGAATGTCAAAGTCTCAGGTGAGAGTAAAGGCAGACACGTTTTTCAATGCAATTACTATTAGTTTAGCCAACGTCGAGGGGACTCAAAGTGGTGGCGAGCAAGTTCCTGATTTTAGGTAAATTTCCTAGTAACGGGGGCTCGGCCTGCTCAGGGTCAGCCAAGTCCACCCAGAGCTTGAGACTGAGCCCGGGCTTTGGGTGCCTTGGACGGGTCTGGCGAGAGCTTCGATCACAGCTTCTGTCGCTGCTGGGGACAAGAGCCAGTGCAGCCCTAAATGGCCACGTGTGTGCCCGTTGCAGGGCTGGAGTCAGGGCCAGGTTGGTACCCCTGTACCCTGGGGATGGGATCCGTGCTGGCCCTGCGGTCCTTCAGGTGGGGAGGCAGGCCCTGGCCTGGGACAGTGCCCTCCCCTCCCGGGAACATGCAGCCCCCCCTGGTTGGCAGAGGCTGCTCCATCTGCAGCGTTCGGTGAGGCGACAGAGGCCAAATAAGTCCTTGCGGGGAGCGGGGTGGGCAGAGCTTTGGCCTGATCCCTGCCACAGGCTGGCTGGAGGTCCCTTGCCTAAGAGAACTGAGGGTCACACCCCCTGGGCCAGAGGCCTGGCTGCAGAGGAGGTGCAGGGATTTCCTTCCCCGGGCTGCTTGGGGCCCGGAGACTTTGCACCTCTGTGCAGGAGACCAACAGGGGCTGGGACTCGGGCGCTCCCAGCCTGCTTCCCTGGTCTTGGAGCAGTGTCTCCATCTGGTGTGGCAACTGTCCCAGTTTGCCCGGGACCTTTGGTGCTAAACTGGGGGCTTTCCCCTTTTCCCCCAAGTTCTGCAACACGCTTAGAAGCAGCTACTTACTCGCCTCCCACACTTGACTACAGATGTCCCTGTAGGTGACAATTTCAGTATTTTGCCACTATTTGCCTGTCCTGTGGGCAAGGAGCACCCAGGACCTCGTTAAGGAGGGTGTGAATGCCCTGCAGGTCGGAGCAGAGAACCTATTCCAGACACCCAGAGATGATTCAGAGAGCCTGTGCCTGGGGTCCTGCCCCAGGACCGGCCCTGGGTCTGTCCAGGTGCAGTCAGGGAGCGCAGCGAGGGCTGTGGATGTGGGGTTGGCACAGGACTTCCGCCCACAGGGCGGGGCAACTGCAGGCTTTACAGAAGGCCGGGGTTGGTGGGGTCACCATGTACTAACCAGGCCTGACCCTGCTTAGCGTCCGAGCTCAGCCAAGACCGGGCGCAATCAGGGTGGTACCGCCGTAGACAAGGAAGAAAAGGTGGTGCAGAGCTGGGGAGAGTGAGGGCACCCTGGGGCCCACATCTGACAACAAAAGGACGTCACCGCTCTTGTGCCCGAGGTGGCCTTGGTGGGGGCAAGTGGAAAATGACTTTTTCCCGCCCAGTTCTAACCCAAGCTGGTTTCCAGACCCAGAGCCCACCCAGGGAAGGGGGACCAGGGTCCCGCAGCAGTTTCTGCAAGGAGAGCACGGGGTGACTGGCAGACCCGTCCCCTGGATCACCTGCGGACCCCCGTGGGCCCTGGGCGAGTCTCTCTGCAGGAGAGCGGTGGGAGGGGTGCAGCTCTGCTGTGGGGGCTCCTCTCGCGGGTAGTTTTTAAAATAGCAAATGGGCCATGAGCACGGGCACCCACGCCGCCTCCCCACGCCGCCTCCCCACGGCTGAAGGACCTGCCACCCCTTCTGAAGGCCCTGGCAGCCTCCTGGTGGGGGTGACACAGTCTTAAGAATGTATCGGGGTGTTGACAGCCTGCTCTCTGGTCCCCCAAGTAAAAGGAGTTTGGAAATAAGATGCCTTCCCCCGATTGTCTGACCCTGTCACCCTGGACACTTATGGCAGACCGTGTCCTGCAGTCCCAGGAGTCCCCATCATGTGCTCTGTGACATGGGAAGGATGACTCGCCTGTTCACCTCTGGCGTCATGTGTCTGCTCCTTTCCTGTGCGGCCTCGGTGACATAGGAACGAAGGTCAGTGTATGGCAGGCCCCTCCCGAGGCCTCCCCAGGGCCTGCCTGGGTGCTGATGCCTCAGCCAGGTGCGCAGAGGCCACCCTGGCCGGCGGCACTGCGGGTCCCTACCCCTCCCGGGGGGCAGGGGGGCGCCCTCCACACCATGACGGGGGTCCGGGCAGACGGGAGCGAGGGCTGGACAGAGCACCTGGACAGTGCAGCTGAGTCCTGATTGGTCAGTGCAGTTGTGTCCTGATTAGTCAGTGCGGCTGAGTTGTGATTGGTCAGTGCAGGTGAGTCCTGATTGGCCAGTGCAGCTCAGTCCTGATTGGTCATTGTGACTGAATTCTGATTGGTGAGTGCAGCTGAGTCCTGATTGGTCAGTGCAGTTGTTTCCTGATTGGTCAGTGAGGCTGAGTTCTGATTGGTCAGTGCAGGCGAGTCCTGATTGGTCAGTAAGGCTGAGTTCTGATTGGTCAGTGTGGCTGCGTCCTGATTGGTCAATGCAGTTGAGTCTGATTGGTCAGTGCTGCTGAGTCCTGATAGGTCAGTGCAGTTGTGTCCTGATTGGTCAGTGCGACTGAATTCTGATTGGTCAGTGCAGCTGAGTCCTGATTGGTCAGTGCAGTTGTGTCCTGATTGGTCAGTGTGACTGAATTCTGATTGGTCAGTGCAGTTGTGTCCTTATTGGACAGTGAGGCTGAGTTCTGGTTGGTCAGTGCAGCTGAGTCCTGATTGGTCAGTACAGTTGTGTCCTGATTGGTCAGTGATGCTGAGTTCTGATTGGTCAGTGCAGGTGAGTCCTGATTGGTCAGTAAGGCTGAGTTCTGATTGGTCAGTGCTGCTGCGTCCTGATTGGTCAATACGGTTGAGTCTGATTGGTCAGTGCAGCTGAGTTCTGATTGGTCAGTGCTGCTGCGTCCTGATTGGTCAATACGGTTGAGTCTGATTGGTCAGTGCAGCTGAGTTCTGATTGGTCAGTGGAGCTGAGTCCTGATTGGTCAGTGCAGTTGTGTCCTGATTGGTCAGTGAGGCTGAGTTCTGATTGGTCAGTGCAGGGGAGTCCTGATTGGTCAGTGTGGCTGAGTACTGATTGGTCAGTGCTGCTGCGTCCTGATTGGTCAACACGGTTGAGTCTGATTGGTCTGTGCAGCTGAGTCCTGATTGGTCCGTGGGGTTGTGTCCTGATTGGTCAGTCTGGCTGAGTTCTGATTGGTCAGTGCAGCTGGGGAAACATACTGTCCCAGCCAGGCAGGGACCTGACCAGAGCCACGGCCGTGTCCTGCCATCCTGTCCCTTCTCTCCCGGGGCAGGGCCTGCCCCAAGGCTCAGACCCCGGGTCCGAGATGTGGGTGACCCTGAGGTCTGCTGAGGGACTTGGGAAGCCTCGCTCTGCAGAGGGAAACCTTCATCCTTTGTCGAGAGAAGAGAAGATTCTACCTGTTGGGCTGGCCTGAACCGCACAGGTGTGTGTGCTGAGTCATAGCGGGGAGGGGGCTGCTCCTGCCGTTGCGAGGTTGGCTCAGATGGAGACGCCGTGCCAGCCCGACGGGGCCCACCCTGCTTACGGGGCACTGGGGGAGACACCGGGTTGCATCCCTCACCGGGCGTGCACTGGGCAGACGGGCTGGAGACGGTGCCCAGGAAGGAGCCTACGTCCCCGCCCTCTGACCAGTCAGTGCAGTGTGGCAGCAGCTGCCCTCATCCTGGGGTAGGTTTGGGAATCTGCCCTGAGCCACGGACCTAGCGGGGTGGGGGCTGGGCAGACGGCAGCGCACCCGTCTGCACCCGGCCAGGCGCTGGGGTGGGGCCTGGCGCGCGCTGGGCCTGGGAGCAGCACCTGGTGCCCGGCAGGGGCCACCACACCCGCCTCCTCTGCCTTGCACGGCCCGCCAGGCCACAGGGCCACCTGAAGCCTTAAACGCGGAGGAGGGAAAGGCCCCGCCTCCCACTTTCCGGCGCTGCCTGGGCTTTCCCAGGTGGGGCCGGCGCCCCCAGCTGCACGGCCGGCTCTGGGACCCTCTGCCCGCGGCCCGGGGCGGGGCAGCCTTGGCAGGAGCTCCCGAGAGCCCGCACCCCTTCCAGGGGGCCGTGGGGCCCAGCGCACCCCCAGCCCTGGCAGGGAAATGCCGCGGGGCTGAAGGCTCCGCTCCCGGTGACCCCTCAGGCCTTCTCCCCATGTTTCGCCCGAGGCCCGCCTCCCGCCCCATCCTCCACCTGCCCGTCCACCCCCCAGCCCTCCCATCCCCCACCTGCCCCGCCACACGCCAGACCCCCGCCTCCCCGGCGCCCCCTTCCTCGCCCCTCTCCGTCCTCTCCCCATCCCGGTCCTCCCGCCCCGCCCCGCCCTCGCCCTCTGTCCGGCTGCGCCCCCGTGTGGCCGCGGGGGGACGAGCGGAGCCGCGGCGCGGGGCTGGGGGGTGGGCGCGGACGGGAGGGGCGGGGCCGGGGCGGACAGGGGAGAGGAGTGGGGTCGGGGTCGGGGCCGGGGCACCCCGCGGTCCCGGGCGGGCCAAGCCTGACACTCCCCGCCAACAGCATCGTGACGGTCGTTGTCATGAGTCGCTGAAGGTGGCTGGCGGAAACAGATCGTGCAGCGCGTGCTCGTGGTCCGCGGGGACAGCGCTAACACGCACTAGCTATTCTGGGCGTCCTCGTGGGGAAACTGAGACACACAAAGCAGTGAAAAGGCCAAAGCGGGCCTGGGACTCAAACCCTGGACAGCACAAACCAGAGCTGGGCCTGAGCCCTCACCCAGCCCTCGCCAGACCCTCGTCTGGCCGGAATGTCAGCTTAGACCCACCTAAATGTGACACAGCAGTAACTACTCTTGACGACTGAACTGACAGACGCTTTGAATGTCAAAGTCTCAGGTGAGAGTAAAGGCAGACACGTTTTTCAATGCAATTACTATTAGTTTAGCCAACGTCGAGGGGACTCAAAGTGGTGGTGAGCAAGTTCCTGATTTTAGGTAAATTTCCTAGTAACGGGGGCTCGGCCTGCTCAGGGTCAGCCAAGTCCACCCAGAGCTTGAGACTGAGCCCGGGCTTTGGGTGCCTTGGACGGGTCTGGCGAGAGCTTCGATCACAGCTTCTGTCGCTGCTGGGGACAAGAGCCAGTGCAGCCCTAAATGGCCACGTGTGTGCCCGTTGCAGGGCTGGAGTCAGGGCCAGGTTGGTACCCCTGTACCCTGGGGATGGGATCCGTGCTGGCCCTGCGGTCCTTCAGGTGGGGAGGCAGGCCCTGGCCTGGGACAGTGCCCTCCCCTCCCGGGAACATGCAGCCCCCCCTGGTTGGCATAGGCTGCTCCATCTGCAGCGTTCGGTGAGGCGACAGAGGCCAAATAAGTCCTTGCGGGGAGCGGGGTGGGCAGAGCTTTGGCCTGATCCCTGCCACAGGCTGGCTGGAGGTCCCTTGCCTAAGAGAACTGAGGGTCACACCCCCTGGGCCAGAGGCCTGGCTGCAGAGGAGGTGCAGGGATTTCCTTCCCCGGGCTGCTTGGGGCCCGGAGACTTTGCACCTCTGTGCAGGAGACCAACAGGGGCTGGGACTCGGGCGCTCCCAGCCTGCTTCCCTGGTCTTGGAGCAGTGTCTCCAACTGGTGTGGCAACTGTCCCAGTTTGCCCGGGACCTTTGGTGCTAAACTGGGGGCTTTCCCCTTTTCCCCCAAGTTCTGCAACACGCTTAGAAGCAGCTACTTACTCGCCTCCCACACTTGACTACAGATGTCCCTGTAGGTGACAATTTCAGTATTTTGCCACTATTTGCCTGTCCTGTGGGCAAGGAGCACCCAGGACCTCGTTAAGGAGGGTGTGAATGCCCTGCAGGTCGGAGCAGAGAACCTATTCCAGACACCCAGAGATGATTCAGAGAGCCTGTGCCTGGGGTCCTGCCCCAGGACCGGCCCTGGGTCTGTCCAGGTGCAGTCAGGGAGCGCAGCGAGGGCTGTGGATGTGGGGTTGGCACAGGACTTCCGCCCACAGGGCGGGGCAACTGCAGGCTTTACAGAAGGCCGGGGTTGGTGGGGTCACCATGTACTAACCAGGCCTGACCCTGCTTAGCGTCCGAGATCAGCCAAGACCGGGCGCAATCAGGGTGGTACCGCCGTAGACAAGGAAGAAAAGGTGGTGCAGAGCTGGGGAGAGTGAGGGCACCCTGGGGCCCACATCTGAGAACAAAAGGACGTCACCGCTCTTGTGCCCGAGGTGGCCTTGGTGGGGGCAAGTGGAAAATGACTTTTTCCCGCCCAGTTCTAACCCAAGCTGGTTTCCAGACCCAGAGCCCACCCAGGGAAGGGGGACCAGGGTCCCGCAGCAGTTTCTGCAAGGAGAGCGCGGGGTGACTGGCAGACCCGGCCCCTGGATCACCTGCGGACCCCCGTGGGCCCTGGGCGAGTCTCTCTGCAGGAGAGCGGTGGGAGGGGTGCAGCTCTGCTGTGGGGGCTCCTCTCGCGGGTAGTTTTTAAAATAGCAAATGGGCCATGAGCACGGGCACCCACGCCGCCTCCCCACGCCGCCTCCCCACGGCTGAAGGACCTGCCACCCCTTCTGAAGGCCCTGGCAGCCTCCTGGTGGGGGTGACACAGTCTTAAGAATGTATCGGGGTGTTGACAGCCTGCTCTCTGGTCCCCCAAGTAAAAGGAGTTTGGAAATAAGATGCCTTCCCCCGATTGTCTGACCCTGTCACCCTGGACACTTATGGCAGACCGTGTCCTGCAGTCCCAGGAGTCCCCATCATGTGCTCTGTGACATGGGAAGGATGACTCGCCTGTTCACCTCTGGCGTCATGTGTCTGCTCCTTTCCTGTGCGGCCTCGGTGACATAGGAACGAAGGTCAGGGTATGGCAGGCCCCTCCCGAGGCCTCCCCAGGGCCCGCCTGGGTGCTGATGCCTCAGCCAGGTGCGCAGAGGCCACCCTGGCCGGCGGCACTGCGGGTCCCTTCCCCTCCCGGGGGGCAGGGGGGCGCCCTCCACACCATGACGGGGGTCCGGGCAGACGGGAGCGAGGGCTGGACAGAGCACCTGGACAGTGCAGCTGAGTCCTGATTGGTCAGTGCAGTTGTGTCCTGATTAGTCAGTGTGGCTGAGTTCTGATTGGTCAGTGCAGGTGAGTCCTGATTGGCCAGTGCAGCTGAGTCCTGATTGGTCATTGTGACTGAATTCTGATTGGTGAGTGCAGCTGAGTCCTGATTGGTCAGTGCAGTTGTTTCCTGATTGGTCAGTGAGGCTGAGTTCTGATTGGTCAGTGCAGGCGAGTCCTGATTGGTCAGTAAGGCTGAGTTCTGATTGGTCAGTGTGGCTGCATCCTGATTGGTCAATGCAGTTGAGTCTGATTGGTCAGTGCTGCTGAGTCCTGATAGGTCAGTGCAGTTGTGTCCTGATTGGTCAGTGCGACAGAATTCTGATTGGTCAGTGCAGCTGAATCCTGATTGGTCAGTGCAGTTGTGTCCTGATTGGTCAGTGTGACTGAATTCTGATTGGTCAGTGCAGTTGTGTCCTGATTGGACAGTGAGGCTGAGTTCTGATTGGTCAGTGCAGCTGAGTCCTGATTGGTCAGTACAGTTGTGTCCTGATTGGTGAGTGATGCTGAGTTCTGATTGGTCAGTGCAGGTGAGTCCTGATTGGTCAGTAAGGCTGAGTTCTGATTGGTCAGTGCTGCTGCGTCCTGATTGGTCAATACGGTTGAGTCTGATTGGTCAGTGCAGCTGAGTCCTGATTGGTCAGTGCAGTTGTGTCCTGATTGGTCAGTGAGGCTGAGTTCTAATTGGTCAGTGCAGGGCAGTCCTCATTGGTCAGTGTGGCTGAGTACTGATTGGTCAGTGCTGCTGCGTCCTGATTGGTCAACACGGTTGAGTCTGATTGGTCAGTGCAGCTGAGTCCTGATTGGTCCGTGGGGTTGTGTCCTGATTGGTCAGTGTGGCTGAGTTCTGATTGGTCAGTGCAGCTGGGGAAACATACTGTCCCAGCCAGGCAGGGACCTGACCAGAGCCACGGCCGTGTCCTGCCATCCTGTCCCTTCTCTCCCGGGGCAGGGCCTGCCCCAAGGCTCAGACCCCGGGTCCGAGATGTGGGTGACCCTGAGGTCTGCTGAGGGACTTGGGAAGCCTCGCTCTGCAGAGGGAAACCTTCATCCTTTGTCGAGAGAAGGGAAGATTCTACCTGTTGGGCTGGCCTGAACCGCACAGGTGTGTGTGCTGAGTCATAGCGGGGAGGGGGCTGCTCCTGCCGTTGCGGGGTTGGCTCAGATGGAGACGCCGTGCCAGCCCGACGGGGCCCACCCTGCTTACGGGGCACTGGGGGAGACACCGGGTTGCATCCCTCACCGGGCGTGCACTGGGCAGACGGGCTGGAGACGGTGCCCAGGAAGGAGCCTACGTCCCCGCCCTCTGACCAGCCAGTGCAGTGTGGCAGCAGCTGCCCTCATCCTGGGGTAGGTTTGGGAATCTGCCCTGAGCCACGGACCTAGCGGGGTGGGGGCTGGGCAGACAGCAGCGCACCCGTCTGCACCCGGCCAGGCGCTGGGGTGGGGCCTGGCGCGCGCTGGGCCTGGGAGGAGCACCTGGTGCCCGGCAGGGGCCACCACACCCACCTCCTCCGCCTTGCACGGCCCGCCAGGCCACAGGGCCACCTGAAGCCTTAAACGCGGAGGAGGGAAAGGCCCCGCCTCCCACTTTCCGGCGCTGCCTGGGCTTTCCCAGGTGGGGCCGGCGCCCGCAGCTGCACGGCCGGCTCTGGGACCCTCTGCCCGCGGCCCGGGGCGGGGCAGCCTTGGCAGGAGCTCCCGAGAGCCCGCACCCCTTCCAGGGGGCCGTGGGGCCCAGCGCACCCCCAGCCCTGGCAGGGAAATGCCGCGGGGCTGAAGGCTCCGCTCCCGGTGACCCCTCAGGCCTTCTCCCCATGTTTCGCCCGAGGCCCGCCTCCCGCCCCATCCTCCACCTGCCCGTCCACCCCCCAGCCCTCCCATCCCCCACCTGCCCCGCCACACGCCAGACCCCCGCCTCCCCGGCGCCCCCTTCCCCGCCCCTCTCCGTCCTCTCCCCATCCCGGTCCTCCCGCCCCGCCCCGCCCTCGCCCGCTGTCCGGCTGCGCCCCCGTGTGGCCGCGGGGGGACGAGCGGAGCCGCGGCGCGGGGCTGGGGGGTGGGCGCGGACGGGAGGGGCGGGGCCGGGGCGGACAGGGGAGAGGAGTGGGGTCAGGGTCGGGGCCGGGGCACCCCGCGGTCCCGGGCGGGCCAAGCCTGACACTCCCCGCCAACAGCATCGTGACGGTCGTTGTCATGAGTCGCTGAACGTGGCTGGCGGAAACAGATCGTGCAGCGCGTGCTCGTGGTCCGTGGGGACAGCGCTAACACGCACTAGCTATTCTGGGCGTCCTCGTGGGGAAACTGAGACACACAAAGCAGTGAAAAGGCCAAAGCAGGCCTGGGACTCAAACCCTGGACAGCACAAACCAGAGCTGGGCCTGAGCCCTCACCCAGCCCTCGCCAGACCCTCGTCTGGCCTGAATGTCAGCTTAGACCCACCTAAATGTGACACAGCAGTAACTACTCTTGACCACTGAACTGACAGACGCTTTGAATGTCAAAGTCTCAGGTGAGAGTAAAGGCAGACACGTTTTTCAATGCAATTACTATTAGTTTAGCCAACGTCGAGGGGACTCAAAGTGGTGGCGAGCAAGTTCCTGATTTTAGGTAAATTTCCTAGTAACGGGGGCTCGGCCTGCTCAGGGTCAGCCAAGTCCACCCAGAGCTTGAGACTGAGCCCGGGCTTTGGGTGCCTTGGAGGGGTCTGGCGAGAGCTTCGATCACAGCTTCTGTCGCTGCTGGGGACAAGAGCCAGTGCAGCCCTAAATGGCCACGTGTGTGCCCGTTGCAGGGCTGGAGTCAGGGCCAGGTTGGTACCCCTGTACCCTGGGGATGGGATCCGTGCTGGCCCTGCGGTCCTTCAGGTGGGGAGGCAGGCCCTGGCCTGGGACAGTGCCCTCCCCTCCCGGGAACATGCAGCCCCCCCTGGTTGGCAGAGGCTGCTCCATCTGCAGCGTTCGGTGAGGCGACAGAGGCCAAATAAGTCCTTGCGGGGAGCGGGGTGGGCAGAGCTTTGGCCTGATCCCTGCCACAGGCTGGCTGGAGGTCCCTTGCCTAAGAGAACTGAGGGTCACACCCCCTGGGCCAGAGGCCTGGCTGCAGAGGAGGTGCAGGGATTTCCTTCCCCGGGCTGCTTGGGGCCCGGAGACTTTGCACCTCTGTGCAGGAGACCAACAGGGGCTGGGACTCGGGCGCTCCCAGCCTGCTTCCCTGGTCTTGGAGCAGTGTCTCCATCTGGTGTGGCAACTGTCCCAGTTTGCCCGGGACCTTTGGTGCTAAACTGGGGGCTTTCCCCTTTTCCCCCAAGTTCTGCAACACGCTTAGAAGCAGCTACTTACTCGCCTCCCACACTTGACTACAGATGTCCCTGTAGGTGACAATTTCAGTATTTTGCCACTATTTGCCTGTCCTGTGGGCAAGGAGCACCCAGGACCTCATTAAGGAGGGTGTGAATGCCCTGCAGGTCGGAGCAGAGAACCTATTCCAGACACCCAGAGATGATTCAGAGAGCCTGTGCCTGGGGTCCTGCCCCAGGACCGGCCCTGGGTCTGTCCAGGTGCAGTCAGGGAGCGCAGCGAGGGCTGTGGATGTGGGGTTGGCACAGGACTTCCGCCCACAGGGCGGGGCAACTGCAGGCTTTACAGAAGGCCGGGGTTGGTGGGGTCACCATGTACTAACCAGGCCTGACCCTGCTTAGCGTCCGAGATCAGCCAAGACCGGGCGCAATCAGGGTGGTACCGCCGTAGACAAGGAAGAAAAGGTGGTGCAGAGCTGGGGAGAGTGAGGGCACCCTGGGGCCCACATCTGAGAACAAAAGGACGTCACCGCTCTTGTGTCCGAGGTGGCCTTGGTGGGGGCAAGTGGAAAATGACTTTTTCCCGCCCAGTTCTAACCCAAGCTGGTTTCCAGACCCAGAGCCCACCCAGGGAAGGGGGACCAGGGTCCCGCAGCAGTTTCTGCAAGGAGAGCGCGGGGTGACTGGCAGACCCGTCCCCTGGATCACCTGCGGACCCCCGTGGGCCCTGGGCGAGTCTCTCTGCAGGAGAGCGGTGGGAGGGGTGCAGCTCTGCTGTGGGGGCTCCTCTCGCGGGTAGTTTTTAAAATAGCAAATGGGCCATGAGCACGGGCACCCACGCCGCCTCCCCACGCCGCCTCCCCACGGCTGAAGGACCTGCCACCCCTTCTGAAGGCCCTGGAAGCCTCCTGGTGGGGGTGACACAGTCTTAAGAATGTATCGGGGTGTTGACAGCCTGCTCTCTGGTCCCCCAAGTAAAAGGAGTTTGGAAATAAGATGCCTTCCCCCGATTGTCTGACCCTGTCACCCTGGACACTTATGGCAGACCGTGTCCTGCAGTCCCAGGAGTCCCCATCATGTGCTCTGTGACATGGGAAGGATGACTCGCCTGTTCACCTCTGGCGTTATGTGTCTGCTCCTTTCCTGTGCGGCCTCGGTGACATAGGAACGAAGGTCAGTGTATGGCAGGCCCCTCCCGAGGCCTCCCCAGGGCCTGCCTGGGTGCTGATGCCTCAGCCAGGTGCGCAGAAGCCACCCTGGCCGGCGGCACTGCGGGTCCCTACCCCTCCCGGGGGGCAGGGGGGCGCCCTCCACACCATGACGGGGGTCCGGGCAGACGGGAGCGAGGGCTGGACAGAGCACCTGGACAGTGCAGCTGAGTCCTGATTGGTCAGTGCAGTTGTGTCCTGATTAGTCAGTGCGGCTGAGTTGTGATTGGTCAGTGCAGGTGAGTCCTGATTGGCCAGTGCAGCTCAGTCCTGATTGGTCATTGTGACTGAATTCTGATTGGTGAGTGCAGCTGAGTCCTGATTGGTCAGTGCAGTTGTTTCCTGATTGGTCAGTGAGGCTGAGTTCTGATTGGTCAGTGCAGGCGAGTCCTGATTGGTCAGTAAGGCTGAGTTCTGATTGGTCAGTGTGGCTGCGTCCTGATTGGTCAATGCAGTTGAGTCTGATTGGTCAGTGCTGCTGAGTCCTGATAGGTCAGTGCAGTTGTGTCCTGATTGGTCAGTGCGACTGAATTCTGATTGGTCAGTGCAGCTGAGTCCTGATTGGTCAGTGCAGTTGTGTCCTGATTGGTCAGTGTGACTGAATTCTGATTGGTCAGTGCAGTTGTGTCCTGATTGGACAGTGAGGCTGAGTTCTGGTTGGTCAGTGCAGCTGAGTCCTGATTGGTCAGTACAGTTGTGTCCTGATTGGTCAGTGATGCTGAGTTCTGATTGGTCAGTGCAGGTGAGTCCTGATTGGTCAGTATGGCTGAGTTCTGATTGGTCAGTGCTGCTGCGTCCTGATTGGTCAATACGGTTGAGTCTGATTGGTCAGTGCAGCTGAGTTCTGATTGGTCAGTGTTGCTGCGTCCTGATTGGTCAATACGGTTGAGTCTGATTGGTCAGTGCAGCTGAGTTCTGATTGGTCAGTGTTGCTGCGTCCTGATTGGTCAATACGGTTGAGTCTGATTGGTCAGTGCAGCTGAGTTCTGATTGGTCAGTGGAGCTGAGTCCTGATTGGTCAGTGCAGTTGTGTCCTGATTGGTCAGTGAGGCTGAGTTCTGATTGGTCAGTGCAGGGGAGTCCTGATTGGTCAGTGTGGCTGAGTACTGATTGGTCAGTGCTGCTGCGTCCTGATTGGTCAACACGGTTGAGTCTGATTGGTCTGTGCAGCTGAGTCCTGATTGGTCCGTGGGGTTGTGTCCTGATTGGTCAGTCTGGCTGAGTTCTGATTGGTCAGTGCAGCTGGGGAAACATACTGTCCCAGCCAGGCAGGGACCTGACCAGAGCCACGGCCGTGTCCTGCCATCCTGTCCCTTCTCTCCCGGGGCAGGGCCTGCCCCAAGGCTCAGACCCCGGGTCCGAGATGTGGGTGACCCTGAGGTCTGCTGAGGGACTTGGGAAGCCTCGCTCTGCAGAGGGAAACCTTCATCCTTTGTCGAGAGAAGAGAAGATTCTACCTGTTGGGCTGGCCTGAACCGCACAGGTGTGTGTGCTGAGTCATAGCGGGGAGGGGGCTGCTCCTGCCGTTGCGAGGTTGGCTCAGATGGAGACGCCGTGCCAGCCCGACGGGGCCCACCCTGCTTACGGGGCACTGGGGGAGACACCGGGTTGCATCCCTCACCGGGCGTGCACTGGGCAGACGGGCTGGAGACGGTGCCCAGGAAGGAGCCTACGTCCCCGCCCTCTGACCAGCCAGTGCAGTGTGGCAGCAGCTGCCCTCATCCTGGGGTAGGTTTGGGAATCTGCCCTGAGCCACGGACCTAGCGGGGTGGGGGCTGGGCAGACGGCAGCGCACCCGTCTGCACCCGGCCAGGCGCTGGGGTGGGGCCTGGCGCGCGCTGGGCCTGGGAGCAGCACCTGGTGCCCGGCAGGGGCCACCACACCCGCCTCCTCTGCCTTGCACGGCCCGCCAGGCCACAGGGCCACCTGAAGCCTTAAACGCGGAGGAGGGAAAGGCCCCGCCTCCCACTTTCCGGCGCTGCCTGGGCTTTCCCAGGTGGGGCCGGCGCCCCCAGCTGCACGGCCGGCTCTGGGACCCTCTGCCCGCGGCCCGGGGCGGGGCAGCCTTGGCAGGAGCTCCCGAGAGCCCGCACCCCTTCCAGGGGGCCGTGGGGCCCAGCGCACCCCCAGCCCTGGCAGGGAAATGCCGCGGGGCTGAAGGCTCCGCTCCCGGTGACCCCTCAGGCCTTCTCCCCATGTTTCGCCCGAGGCCCGCCTCCCGCCCCATCCTCCACCTGCCCGTCCACCCCCCAGCCCTCCCATCCCCCACCTGCCCCGCCACACGCCAGACCCCCGCCTCCCCGGCGCCCCCTTCCCCGCCCCTCTCCGTCCTCTCCCCATCCCGGTCCTCCCGCCCCGCCCCGCCCTCGCCCGCTGTCCGGCTGCGCCCCCGTGTGGCCGCGGGGGGACGAGCGGAGCCGCGGCGCGGGGCTGGGGGGTGGGCGCGGACGGGAGGGGCGGGGCCGGGGCGGACAGGGGAGAGGAGTGGGGTCGGGGTCGGGGCCGGGGCACCCCGCGGTCCCGGGCGGGCCAAGCCTGACACTCCCCGCCAACAGCATCGTGACGGTCGTTGTCATGAGTCGCTGAAGGTGGCTGGCGGAAACAGATCGTGCAGCGCGTGCTCGTGGTCCGCGGGGACAGCGCTAACACCCACTAGCTATTCTGGGCGTCCTCGTGGGGAAACTGAGACACACAAAGCAGTGAAAAGGCCAAAGCGGGCCTGGGACTCAAACCCTGGACAGCACAAACCAGAGCTGGGCCTGAGCCCTCACCCAGCCCTCGCCAGACCCTCGTCTGGCCTGAATGTCAGCTTAGACCCACCTAAATGTGACACAGCAGTAACTACTCTTGACCACTGAACTGACAGACGCTTTGAATGTCAAAGTCTCAGGTGAGAGTAAAGGCAGACACGTTTTTCAATGCAATTACTATTAGTTTAGCCAACGTCGAGGGGACTCAAAGTGGTGGCGAGCAAGTTCCTGATTTTAGGTAAATTTCCTAGTAACGGGGGCTCGGCCTGCTCAGGGTCAGCCAAGTCCACCCAGAGCTTGAGACTGAGCCCGGGCTTTGGGTGCCTTGGACGGGTCTGGCGAGAGCTTCGATCACAGCTTCTGTCGCTGCTGGGGACAAGAGCCAGTGCAGCCCTAAATGGCCACGTGTGTGCCCGTTGCAGGGCTGGAGTCAGGGCCAGGTTGGTACCCCTGTACCCTGGGGATGGGATCCGTGCTGGCCCTGCGGTCCTTCAGGTGGGGAGGCAGGCCCTGGCCTGGGACAGTGCCCTCCCCTCCCGGGAACATGCAGCCCCCCCTGGTTGGCAGAGGCTGCTCCATCTGCAGCGTTCGGTGAGGCGACAGAGGCCAAATAAGTCCTTGCGGGGAGCGGGGTGGGCAGAGCTTTGGCCTGATCCCTGCCACAGGCTGGCTGGAGGTCCCTTGCCTAAGAGAACTGAGGGTCACACCCCCTGGGCCAGAGGCCTGGCTGCAGAGGAGGTGCAGGGATTTCCTTCCCCGGGCTGCTTGGGGCCCGGAGACTTTGCACCTCTGTGCAGGAGACCAACAGGGGCTGGGACTCGGGCGCTCCCAGCCTGCTTCCCTGGTCTTGGAGCAGTGTCTCCATCTGGTGTGGCAACTGTCCCAGTTTGCCCGGGACCTTTGGTGCTAAACTGGGGGCTTTCCCCTTTTCCCCCAAGTTCTGCAACACGCTTAGAAGCAGCTACTTACTCGCCTCCCACACTTGACTACAGATGTCCCTGTAGGTGACAATTTCAGTATTTTGCCACTATTTGCCTGTCCTGTGGGCAAGGAGCACCCAGGACCTCATTAAGGAGGGTGTGAATGCCCTGCAGGTCGGAGCAGAGAACCTATTCCAGACACCCAGAGATGATTCAGAGAGCCTGTGCCTGGGGTCCTGCCCCAGGACCGGCCCTGGGTCTGTCCAGGTGCAGTCAGGGAGCGCAGCGAGGGCTGTGGATGTGGGGTTGGCACAGGACTTCCGCCCACAGGGCGGGGCAACTGCAGGCTTTACAGAAGGCCGGGGTTGGTGGGGTCACCATGTACTAACCAGGCCTGACCCTGCTTAGCGTCCGAGATCAGCCAAGACCGGGCGCAATCAGGGTGGTACCGCCGTAGACAAGGAAGAAAAGGTGGTGCAGAGCTGGGGAGAGTGAGGGCACCCTGGGGCCCACATCTGAGAACAAAAGGACGTCACCGCTCTTGTGCCCGAGGTGGCCTTGGTGGGGGCAAGTGGAAAATGACTTTTTCCCGCCCAGTTCTAACCCAAGCTGGTTTCCAGACCCAGAGCCCACCCAGGGAAGGGGGACCAGGGTCCCGCAGCAGTTTCTGCAAGGAGAGCGCGGGGTGACTGGCAGACCCGTCCCCTGGATCACCTGCGGACCCCCGTGGGCCCTGGGCGAGTCTCTCTGCAGGAGAGCGGTGGGAGGGGTGCAGCTCTGCTGTGGGGGCTCCTCTCGCGGGTAGTTTTTAAAATAGCAAATGGGCCATGAGCACGGGCACCCACGCCGCCTCCCCACGCCGCCTCCCCACGGCTGAAGGACCTGCCACCCCTTCTGAAGGCCCTGGAAGCCTCCTGGTGGGGGTGACACAGTCTTAAGAATGTATCGGGGTGTTGACAGCCTGCTCTCTGGTCCCCCAAGTAAAAGGAGTTTGGAAATAAGATGCCTTCCCCCGATTGTCTGACCCTGTCACCCTGGACACTTATGGCAGACCGTGTCCTGCAGTCCCAGGAGTCCCCATCATGTGCTCTGTGACATGGGAAGGATGACTCGCCTGTTCACCTCTGGCGTTATGTGTCTGCTCCTTTCCTGTGCGGCCTCGGTGACATAGGAACGAAGGTCAGTGTATGGCAGGCCCCTCCCGAGGCCTCCCCAGGGCCTGCCTGGGTGCTGATGCCTCAGCCAGGTGCGCAGAAGCCACCCTGGCCGGCGGCACTGCGGGTCCCTACCCCTCCCGGGGGGCAGGGGGGCGCCCTCCACACCATGACGGGGGTCCGGGCAGACGGGAGCGAGGGCTGGACAGAGCACCTGGACAGTGCAGCTGAGTCCTGATTGGTCAGTGCAGTTGTGTCCTGATTAGTCAGTGCGGCTGAGTTGTGATTGGTCAGTGCAGGTGAGTCCTGATTGGCCAGTGCAGCTCAGTCCTGATTGGTCATTGTGACTGAATTCTGATTGGTGAGTGCAGCTGAGTCCTGATTGGTCAGTGCAGTTGTTTCCTGATTGGTCAGTGAGGCTGAGTTCTGATTGGTCAGTGCAGGTGAGTCCTGATTGGTCAGTATGGCTGAGTTCTGATTGGTCAGTGCTGCTGCGTCCTGATTGGTCAATACGGTTGAGTCTGATTGGTCAGTGCAGCTGAGTTCTGATTGGTCAGTGTTGCTGCGTCCTGATTGGTCAATACGGTTGAGTCTGATTGGTCAGTGCAGCTGAGTTCTGATTGGTCAGTGTTGCTGCGTCCTGATTGGTCAATACGGTTGAGTCTGATTGGTCAGTGCAGCTGAGTTCTGATTGGTCAGTGGAGCTGAGTCCTGATTGGTCAGTGCAGTTGTGTCCTGATTGGTCAGTGAGGCTGAGTTCTGATTGGTCAGTGCAGGGGAGTCCTGATTGGTCAGTGTGGCTGAGTACTGATTGGTCAGTGCTGCTGCGTCCTGATTGGTCAACACGGTTGAGTCTGATTGGTCTGTGCAGCTGAGTCCTGATTGGTCCGTGGGGTTGTGTCCTGATTGGTCAGTCTGGCTGAGTTCTGATTGGTCAGTGCAGCTGGGGAAACATACTGTCCCAGCCAGGCAGGGACCTGACCAGAGCCACGGCCGTGTCCTGCCATCCTGTCCCTTCTCTCCCGGGGCAGGGCCTGCCCCAAGGCTCAGACCCCGGGTCCGAGATGTGGGTGACCCTGAGGTCTGCTGAGGGACTTGGGAAGCCTCGCTCTGCAGAGGGAAACCTTCATCCTTTGTCGAGAGAAGAGAAGATTCTACCTGTTGGGCTGGCCTGAACCGCACAGGTGTGTGTGCTGAGTCATAGCGGGGAGGGGGCTGCTCCTGCCGTTGCGAGGTTGGCTCAGATGGAGACGCCGTGCCAGCCCGACGGGGCCCACCCTGCTTACGGGGCACTGGGGGAGACACCGGGTTGCATCCCTCACCGGGCGTGCACTGGGCAGACGGGCTGGAGACGGTGCCCAGGAAGGAGCCTACGTCCCCGCCCTCTGACCAGCCAGTGCAGTGTGGCAGCAGCTGCCCTCATCCTGGGGTAGGTTTGGGAATCTGCCCTGAGCCACGGACCTAGCGGGGTGGGGGCTGGGCAGACGGCAGCGCACCCGTCTGCACCCGGCCAGGCGCTGGGGTGGGGCCTGGCGCGCGCTGGGCCTGGGAGCAGCACCTGGTGCCCGGCAGGGGCCACCACACCCGCCTCCTCTGCCTTGCACGGCCCGCCAGGCCACAGGGCCACCTGAAGCCTTAAACGCGGAGGAGGGAAAGGCCCCGCCTCCCACTTTCCGGCGCTGCCTGGGCTTTCCCAGGTGGGGCCGGCGCCCCCAGCTGCACGGCCGGCTCTGGGACCCTCTGCCCGCGGCCCGGGGCGGGGCAGCCTTGGCAGGAGCTCCCGAGAGCCCGCACCCCTTCCAGGGGGCCGTGGGGCCCAGCGCACCCCCAGCCATGGCAGGGAAATGCCGCGGGGCTGAAGGCTCCGCTCCCGGTGACCCCTCAGGCCTTCTCCCCATGTTTCGCCCGAGGCCCGCCTCCCGCCCCATCCTCCACCTGCCCGTCCACCCCCCAGCCCTCCCATCCCCCACCTGCCCCGCCACACGCCAGACCCCCGCCTCCCCGGCGCCCCCTTCCCCGCCCCTCTCCGTCCTCTCCCCATCCCGGTCCTCCCGCCCCGCCCCGCCCTCGCCCGCTGTCCGGCTGCGCCCCCGTGTGGCCGCGGGGGGACGAGCGGAGCCGCGGCGCGGGGCTGGGGGGTGGGCGCGGACGGGAGGGGCGGGGCCGGGGCGGACAGGGGAGAGGAGTGGGGTCGGGGTCGGGGCCGGGGCACCCCGCGGTCCCGGGCGGGCCAAGCCTGACACTCCCCGCCAACAGCATCGTGACGGTCGTTGTCATGAGTCGCTGAAGGTGGCTGGCGGAAACAGATCGTGCAGCGCGTGCTCGTGGTCCGCGGGGACAGCGCTAACACCCACTAGCTATTCTGGGCGTCCTCGTGGGGAAACTGAGACACACAAAGCAGTGAAAAGGCCAAAGCGGGCCTGGGACTCAAACCCTGGACAGCACAAACCAGAGCTGGGCCTGAGCCCTCACCCAGCCCTCGCCAGACCCTCGTCTGGCCTGAATGTCAGCTTAGACCCACCTAAATGTGACACAGCAGTAACTACTCTTGACCACTGAACTGACAGACGCTTTGAATGTCAAAGTCTCAGGTGAGAGTAAAGGCAGACACGTTTTTCAATGCAATTACTATTAGTTTAGCCAACGTCGAGGGGACTCAAAGTGGTGGCGAGCAAGTTCCTGATTTTAGGTAAATTTCCTAGTAACGGGGGCTCGGCCTGCTCAGGGTCAGCCAAGTCCACCCAGAGCTTGAGACTGAGCCCGGGCTTTGGGTGCCTTGGACGGGTCTGGCGAGAGCTTCGATCACAGCTTCTGTCGCTGCTGGGGACAAGAGCCAGTGCAGCCCTAAATGGCCACGTGTGTGCCCGTTGCAGGGCTGGAGTCAGGGCCAGGTTGGTACCCCTGTACCCTGGGGATGGGATCCGTGCTGGCCCTGCGGTCCTTCAGGTGGGGAGGCAGGCCCTGGCCTGGGACAGTGCCCTCCCCTCCCGGGAACATGCAGCCCCCCCTGGTTGGCAGAGGCTGCTCCATCTGCAGCGTTCGGTGAGGCGACAGAGGCCAAATAAGTCCTTGCGGGGAGCGGGGTGGGCAGAGCTTTGGCCTGATCCCTGCCACAGGCTGGCTGGAGGTCCCTTGCCTAAGAGAACTGAGGGTCACACCCCCTGGGCCAGAGGCCTGGCTGCAGAGGAGGTGCAGGGATTTCCTTCCCCGGGCTGCTTGGGGCCCGGAGACTTTGCACCTCTGTGCAGGAGACCAACAGGGGCTGGGACTCGGGCGCTCCCAGCCTGCTTCCCTGGTCTTGGAGCAGTGTCTCCATCTGGTGTGGCAACTGTCCCAGTTTGCCCGGGACCTTTGGTGCTAAACTGGGGGCTTTCCCCTTTTCCCCCAAGTTCTGCAACACGCTTAGAAGCAGCTACTTACTCGCCTCCCACACTTGACTACAGATGTCCCTGTAGGTGACAATTTCAGTATTTTGCCACTATTTGCCTGTCCTGTGGGCAAGGAGCACCCAGGACCTCATTAAGGAGGGTGTGAATGCCCTGCAGGTCGGAGCAGAGAACCTATTCCAGACACCCAGAGATGATTCAGAGAGCCTGTGCCTGGGGTCCTGCCCCAGGACCGGCCCTGGGTCTGTCCAGGTGCAGTCAGGGAGCGCAGCGAGGGCTGTGGATGTGGGGTTGGCACAGGACTTCCGCCCACAGGGCGGGGCAACTGCAGGCTTTACAGAAGGCCGGGGTTGGTGGGGTCACCATGTACTAACCAGGCCTGACCCTGCTTAGCGTCCGAGATCAGCCAAGACCGGGCGCAATCAGGGTGGTACCGCCGTAGACAAGGAAGAAAAGGTGGTGCAGAGCTGGGGAGAGTGAGGGCACCCTGGGGCCCACATCTGAGAACAAAAGGACGTCACCGCTCTTGTGCCCGAGGTGGCCTTGGTGGGGGCAAGTGGAAAATGACTTTTTCCCGCCCAGTTCTAACCCAAGCTGGTTTCCAGACCCAGAGCCCACCCAGGGAAGGGGGACCAGGGTCCCGCAGCAGTTTCTGCAAGGAGAGCGCGGGGTGACTGGCAGACCCGTCCCCTGGATCACCTGCGGACCCCCGTGGGCCCTGGGCGAGTCTCTCTGCAGGAGAGCGGTGGGAGGGGTGCAGCTCTGCTGTGGGGGCTCCTCTCGCGGGTAGTTTTTAAAATAGCAAATGGGCCATGAGCACGGGCACCCACGCCGCCTCCCCACGCCGCCTCCCCACGGCTGAAGGACCTGCCACCCCTTCTGAAGGCCCTGGAAGCCTCCTGGTGGGGGTGACACAGTCTTAAGAATGTATCGGGGTGTTGACAGCCTGCTCTCTGGTCCCCCAAGTAAAAGGAGTTTGGAAATAAGATGCCTTCCCCCGATTGTCTGACCCTGTCACCCTGGACACTTATGGCAGACCGTGTCCTGCAGTCCCAGGAGTCCCCATCATGTGCTCTGTGACATGGGAAGGATGACTCGCCTGTTCACCTCTGGCGTTATGTGTCTGCTCCTTTCCTGTGCGGCCTCGGTGACATAGGAACGAAGGTCAGTGTATGGCAGGCCCCTCCCGAGGCCTCCCCAGGGCCTGCCTGGGTGCTGATGCCTCAGCCAGGTGCGCAGAAGCCACCCTGGCCGGCGGCACTGCGGGTCCCTACCCCTCCCGGGGGGCAGGGGGGCGCCCTCCACACCATGACGGGGGTCCGGGCAGACGGGAGCGAGGGCTGGACAGAGCACCTGGACAGTGCAGCTGAGTCCTGATTGGTCAGTGCAGTTGTGTCCTGATTAGTCAGTGCGGCTGAGTTGTGATTGGTCAGTGCAGGTGAGTCCTGATTGGCCAGTGCAGCTCAGTCCTGATTGGTCATTGTGACTGAATTCTGATTGGTGAGTGCAGCTGAGTCCTGATTGGTCAGTGCAGTTGTTTCCTGATTGGTCAGTGAGGCTGAGTTCTGATTGGTCAGTGCAGGCGAGTCCTGATTGGTCAGTAAGGCTGAGTTCTGATTGGTCAGTGTGGCTGCGTCCTGATTGGTCAATGCAGTTGAGTCTGATTGGTCAGTGCTGCTGAGTCCTGATAGGTCAGTGCAGTTGTGTCCTGATTGGTCAGTGCGACTGAATTCTGATTGGTCAGTGCAGCTGAGTCCTGATTGGTCAGTGCAGTTGTGTCCTGATTGGTCAGTGTGACTGAATTCTGATTGGTCAGTGCAGTTGTGTCCTGATTGGACAGTGAGGCTGAGTTCTGGTTGGTCAGTGCAGCTGAGTCCTGATTGGTCAGTACAGTTGTGTCCTGATTGGTCAGTGATGCTGAGTTCTGATTGGTCAGTGCAGGTGAGTCCTGATTGGTCAGTATGGCTGAGTTCTGATTGGTCAGTGCTGCTGCGTCCTGATTGGTCAATACGGTTGAGTCTGATTGGTCAGTGCAGCTGAGTTCTGATTGGTCAGTGTTGCTGCGTCCTGATTGGTCAATACGGTTGAGTCTGATTGGTCAGTGCAGCTGAGTTCTGATTGGTCAGTGTTGCTGCGTCCTGATTGGTCAATACGGTTGAGTCTGATTGGTCAGTGCAGCTGAGTTCTGATTGGTCAGTGGAGCTGAGTCCTGATTGGTCAGTGCAGTTGTGTCCTGATTGGTCAGTGAGGCTGAGTTCTGATTGGTCAGTGCAGGGGAGTCCTGATTGGTCAGTGTGGCTGAGTACTGATTGGTCAGTGCTGCTGCGTCCTGATTGGTCAACACGGTTGAGTCTGATTGGTCTGTGCAGCTGAGTCCTGATTGGTCCGTGGGGTTGTGTCCTGATTGGTCAGTCTGGCTGAGTTCTGATTGGTCAGTGCAGCTGGGGAAACATACTGTCCCAGCCAGGCAGGGACCTGACCAGAGCCACGGCCGTGTCCTGCCATCCTGTCCCTTCTCTCCCGGGGCAGGGCCTGCCCCAAGGCTCAGACCCCGGGTCCGAGATGTGGGTGACCCTGAGGTCTGCTGAGGGACTTGGGAAGCCTCGCTCTGCAGAGGGAAACCTTCATCCTTTGTCGAGAGAAGAGAAGATTCTACCTGTTGGGCTGGCCTGAACCGCACAGGTGTGTGTGCTGAGTCATAGCGGGGAGGGGGCTGCTCCTGCCGTTGCGAGGTTGGCTCAGATGGAGACGCCGTGCCAGCCCGACGGGGCCCACCCTGCTTACGGGGCACTGGGGGAGACACCGGGTTGCATCCCTCACCGGGCGTGCACTGGGCAGACGGGCTGGAGACGGTGCCCAGGAAGGAGCCTACGTCCCCGCCCTCTGACCAGCCAGTGCAGTGTGGCAGCAGCTGCCCTCATCCTGGGGTAGGTTTGGGAATCTGCCCTGAGCCACGGACCTAGCGGGGTGGGGGCTGGGCAGACGGCAGCGCACCCGTCTGCACCCGGCCAGGCGCTGGGGTGGGGCCTGGCGCGCGCTGGGCCTGGGAGCAGCACCTGGTGCCCGGCAGGGGCCACCACACCCGCCTCCTCTGCCTTGCACGGCCCGCCAGGCCACAGGGCCACCTGAAGCCTTAAACGCGGAGGAGGGAAAGGCCCCGCCTCCCACTTTCCGGCGCTGCCTGGGCTTTCCCAGGTGGGGCCGGCGCCCCCAGCTGCACGGCCGGCTCTGGGACCCTCTGCCCGCGGCCCGGGGCGGGGCAGCCTTGGCAGGAGCTCCCGAGAGCCCGCACCCCTTCCAGGGGGCCGTGGGGCCCAGCGCACCCCCAGCCATGGCAGGGAAATGCCGCGGGGCTGAAGGCTCCGCTCCCGGTGACCCCTCAGGCCTTCTCCCCATGTTTCGCCCGAGGCCCGCCTCCCGCCCCATCCTCCACCTGCCCGTCCACCCCCCAGCCCTCCCATCCCCCACCTGCCCCGCCACACGCCAGACCCCCGCCTCCCCGGCGCCCCCTTCCCCGCCCCTCTCCGTCCTCTCCCCATCCCGGTCCTCCCGCCCCGCCCCGCCCTCGCCCTCTGTCCGGCTGCGCCCCCGTGTGGCCGCGGGGGGACGAGCGGAGCCGCGGCGCGGGGCTGGGGGGTGGGCGCGGACGGGAGGGGCGGGGCCGGGGCGGACAGGGGAGAGGAGTGGGGTCGGGGTCGGGGTCGGGGCCGGGGCACCCCGCGGTCCCGGGCGGGCCAAGCCTGACACTCCCCGCCAACAGCATCGTGACGGTCGTTGTCATGAGTCGCTGAAGGTGGCTGGCGGAAACAGATCGTGCAGCGCGTGCTCGTGGTCCGCGGGGACAGCGCTAACACGCACTAGCTATTCTGGGCGTCCTCGTGGGGAAACTGAGACACACAAAGCAGTGAAAAGGCCAAAGCGGGCCTGGGACTCAAACCCTGGACAGCACAAACCAGAGCTGGGCCCGAGCCCTCACCCAGCCCTCGCCAGACCCTCGTCTGGCCGGAATGTCAGCTTAGACCCACCTAAATGTGACACAGCAGTAACTACTCTTGACGACTGAACTGACAGACGCTTTGAATGTCAAAGTCTCAGGTGAGAGTAAAGGCAGACACGTTTTTCAATGCAATTACTATTAGTTTAGCCAACGTCGAGGGGACTCAAAGTGGTGGTGAGCAAGTTCCTGATTTTAGGTAAATTTCCTAGTAACGGGGGCTCGGCCTGCTCAGGGTCAGCCAAGTCCACCCAGAGCTTGAGACTGAGCCCGGGCTTTGCGTGCCTTGGACGGGTCTGGCGAGAGCTTCGATCACAGCTTCTGTCGCTGCTGGGGACAAGAGCCAGTGCAGCCCTAAATGGCCACGTGTGTGCCCGTTGCAGGGCTGGAGTCAGGGCCAGGTTGGTACCCCTGTACCCTGGGGATGGGATCCGTGCTGGCCCTGCGGTCCTTCAGGTGGGGAGGCAGGCCCTGGCCTGGGACAGTGCCCTCCCCTCCCGGGAACATGCAGCCCCCCCTGGTTGGCATAGGCTGCTCCATCTGCAGCGTTCGGTGAGGCGACAGAGGCCAAATAAGTCCTTGCGGGGAGCGGGGTGGGCAGAGCTTTGGCCTGATCCCTGCCACAGGCTGGCTGGAGGTCCCTTGCCTAAGAGAACTGAGGGTCACACCCCCTGGGCCAGAGGCCTGGCTGCAGAGGAGGTGCAGGGATTTCCTTCCCCGGGCTGCTTGGGGCCCGGAGACTTTGCACCTCTGTGCAGGAGACCAACAGGGGCTGGGACTCGGGCGCTCCCAGCCTGCTTCCCTGGTCTTGGAGCAGTGTCTCCAACTGGTGTGGCAACTGTCCCAGTTTGCCCGGGACCTTTGGTGCTAAACTGGGGGCTTTCCCCTTTTCCCCCAAGTTCTGCAACACGCTTAGAAGCAGCTACTTACTCGCCTCCCACACTTGACTACAGATGTCCCTGTAGGTGACAATTTCAGTATTTTGCCACTATTTGCCTGTCCTGTGGGCAAGGAGCACCCAGGACCTCGTTAAGGAGGGTGTGAATGCCCTGCAGGTCGGAGCAGAGAACCTATTCCAGACACCCAGAGATGATTCAGAGAGCCTGTGCCTGGGGTCCTGCCCCAGGACCGGCCCTGGGTCTGTCCAGGTGCAGTCAGGGAGCGCAGCGAGGGCTGTGGATGTGGGGTTGGCACAGGACTTCCGCCCACAGGGCGGGGCAACTGCAGGCTTTACAGAAGGCCGGGGTTGGTGGGGTCACCATGTACTAACCAGGCCTGACCCTGCTTAGCGTCCGAGATCAGCCAAGACCGGGCGCAATCAGGGTGGTACCGCCGTAGACAAGGAAGAAAAGGTGGTGCAGAGCTGGGGAGAGTGAGGGCACCCTGGGGCCCACATCTGAGAACAAAAGGACGTCACCGCTCTTGTGCCCGAGGTGGCCTTGGTGGGGGCAAGTGGAAAATGACTTTTTCCCGCCCAGTTCTAACCCAAGCTGGTTTCCAGACCCAGAGCCCACCCAGGGAAGGGGGACCAGGGTCCCGCAGCAGTTTCTGCAAGGAGAGCGCGGGGTGACTGGCAGACCCGGCCCCTGGATCACCTGCGGACCCCCGTGGGCCCTGGGCGAGTCTCTCTGCAGGAGAGCGGTGGGAGGGGTGCAGCTCTGCTGTGGGGGCTCCTCTCGCGGGTAGTTTTTAAAATAGCAAATGGGCCATGAGCACGGGCACCCACGCCGCCTCCCCACGCCGCCTCCCCACGGCTGAAGGACCTGCCACCCCTTCTGAAGGCCCTGGCAGCCTCCTGGTGGGGGTGACACAGTCTTAAGAATGTATCGGGGTGTTGACAGCCTGCTCTCTGGTCCCCCAAGTAAAAGGAGTTTGGAAATAAGATGCCTTCCCCCGATTGTCTGACCCTGTCACCCTGGACACTTATGGCAGACCGTGTCCTGCAGTCCCAGGAGTCCCCATCATGTGCTCTGTGACATGGGAAGGATGACTCGCCTGTTCACCTCTGGCGTCATGTGTCTGCTCCTTTCCTGTGCGGCCTCGGTGACATAGGAACGAAGGTCAGGGTATGGCAGGCCCCTCCCGAGGCCTCCCCAGGGCCCGCCTGGGTGCTGATGCCTCAGCCAGGTGCGCAGAGGCCACCCTGGCCGGCGGCACTGCGGGTCCCTTCCCCTCCCGGGGGGCAGGGGGGCGCCCTCCACACCATGACGGGGGTCCGGGCAGACGGGAGCGAGGGCTGGACAGAGCACCTGGACAGTGCAGCTGAGTCCTGATTGGTCAGTGCAGTTGTGTCCTGATTAGTCAGTGTGGCTGAGTTCTGATTGGTCAGTGCAGGTGAGTCCTGATTGGCCAGTGCAGCTGAGTCCTGATTGGTCATTGTGACTGAATTCTGATTGGTGAGTGCAGCTGAGTCCTGATTGGTCAGTGCAGTTGTGTCCTGATTGGTCAGTGATGCTGAGTTCTGATTGGTCAGTGCAGGTGAGTCCTGATTGGTCAGTATGGCTGAGTTCTGATTGGTCAGTGCTGCTGCGTCCTGATTGGTCAATACGGTTGAGTCTGATTGGTCAGTGCAGCTGAGTTCTGATTGGTCAGTGTTGCTGCGTCCTGATTGGTCAATACGGTTGAGTCTGATTGGTCAGTGCAGCTGAGTTCTGATTGGTCAGTGTTGCTGCGTCCTGATTGGTCAATACGGTTGAGTCTGATTGGTCAGTGCAGCTGAGTTCTGATTGGTCAGTGGAGCTGAGTCCTGATTGGTCAGTGCAGTTGTGTCCTGATTGGTCAGTGAGGCTGAGTTCTGATTGGTCAGTGCAGGGGAGTCCTGATTGGTCAGTGTGGCTGAGTACTGATTGGTCAGTGCTGCTGCGTCCTGATTGGTCAACACGGTTGAGTCTGATTGGTCTGTGCAGCTGAGTCCTGATTGGTCCGTGGGGTTGTGTCCTGATTGGTCAGTCTGGCTGAGTTCTGATTGGTCAGTGCAGCTGGGGAAACATACTGTCCCAGCCAGGCAGGGACCTGACCAGAGCCACGGCCGTGTCCTGCCATCCTGTCCCTTCTCTCCCGGGGCAGGGCCTGCCCCAAGGCTCAGACCCCGGGTCCGAGATGTGGGTGACCCTGAGGTCTGCTGAGGGACTTGGGAAGCCTCGCTCTGCAGAGGGAAACCTTCATCCTTTGTCGAGAGAAGAGAAGATTCTACCTGTTGGGCTGGCCTGAACCGCACAGGTGTGTGTGCTGAGTCATAGCGGGGAGGGGGCTGCTCCTGCCGTTGCGAGGTTGGCTCAGATGGAGACGCCGTGCCAGCCCGACGGGGCCCACCCTGCTTACGGGGCACTGGGGGAGACACCGGGTTGCATCCCTCACCGGGCGTGCACTGGGCAGACGGGCTGGAGACGGTGCCCAGGAAGGAGCCTACGTCCCCGCCCTCTGACCAGCCAGTGCAGTGTGGCAGCAGCTGCCCTCATCCTGGGGTAGGTTTGGGAATCTGCCCTGAGCCACGGACCTAGCGGGGTGGGGGCTGGGCAGACGGCAGCGCACCCGTCTGCACCCGGCCAGGCGCTGGGGTGGGGCCTGGCGCGCGCTGGGCCTGGGAGCAGCACCTGGTGCCCGGCAGGGGCCACCACACCCGCCTCCTCTGCCTTGCACGGCCCGCCAGGCCACAGGGCCACCTGAAGCCTTAAACGCGGAGGAGGGAAAGGCCCCGCCTCCCACTTTCCGGCGCTGCCTGGGCTTTCCCAGGTGGGGCCGGCGCCCCCAGCTGCACGGCCGGCTCTGGGACCCTCTGCCCGCGGCCCGGGGCGGGGCAGCCTTGGCAGGAGCTCCCGAGAGCCCGCACCCCTTCCAGGGGGCCGTGGGGCCCAGCGCACCCCCAGCCATGGCAGGGAAATGCCGCGGGGCTGAAGGCTCCGCTCCCGGTGACCCCTCAGGCCTTCTCCCCATGTTTCGCCCGAGGCCCGCCTCCCGCCCCATCCTCCACCTGCCCGTCCACCCCCCAGCCCTCCCATCCCCCACCTGCCCCGCCACACGCCAGACCCCCGCCTCCCCGGCGCCCCCTTCCCCGCCCCTCTCCGTCCTCTCCCCATCCCGGTCCTCCCGCCCCGCCCCGCCCTCGCCCTCTGTCCGGCTGCGCCCCCGTGTGGCCGCGGGGGGACGAGCGGAGCCGCGGCGCGGGGCTGGGGGGTGGGCGCGGACGGGAGGGGCGGGGCCGGGGCGGACAGGGGAGAGGAGTGGGGTCGGGGTCGGGGTCGGGGCCGGGGCACCCCGCGGTCCCGGGCGGGCCAAGCCTGACACTCCCCGCCAACAGCATCGTGACGGTCGTTGTCATGAGTCGCTGAAGGTGGCTGGCGGAAACAGATCGTGCAGCGCGTGCTCGTGGTCCGCGGGGACAGCGCTAACACGCACTAGCTATTCTGGGCGTCCTCGTGGGGAAACTGAGACACACAAAGCAGTGAAAAGGCCAAAGCGGGCCTGGGACTCAAACCCTGGACAGCACAAACCAGAGCTGGGCCCGAGCCCTCACCCAGCCCTCGCCAGACCCTCGTCTGGCCGGAATGTCAGCTTAGACCCACCTAAATGTGACACAGCAGTAACTACTCTTGACGACTGAACTGACAGACGCTTTGAATGTCAAAGTCTCAGGTGAGAGTAAAGGCAGACACGTTTTTCAATGCAATTACTATTAGTTTAGCCAACGTCGAGGGGACTCAAAGTGGTGGTGAGCAAGTTCCTGATTTTAGGTAAATTTCCTAGTAACGGGGGCTCGGCCTGCTCAGGGTCAGCCAAGTCCACCCAGAGCTTGAGACTGAGCCCGGGCTTTGCGTGCCTTGGACGGGTCTGGCGAGAGCTTCGATCACAGCTTCTGTCGCTGCTGGGGACAAGAGCCAGTGCAGCCCTAAATGGCCACGTGTGTGCCCGTTGCAGGGCTGGAGTCAGGGCCAGGTTGGTACCCCTGTACCCTGGGGATGGGATCCGTGCTGGCCCTGCGGTCCTTCAGGTGGGGAGGCAGGCCCTGGCCTGGGACAGTGCCCTCCCCTCCCGGGAACATGCAGCCCCCCCTGGTTGGCATAGGCTGCTCCATCTGCAGCGTTCGGTGAGGCGACAGAGGCCAAATAAGTCCTTGCGGGGAGCGGGGTGGGCAGAGCTTTGGCCTGATCCCTGCCACAGGCTGGCTGGAGGTCCCTTGCCTAAGAGAACTGAGGGTCACACCCCCTGGGCCAGAGGCCTGGCTGCAGAGGAGGTGCAGGGATTTCCTTCCCCGGGCTGCTTGGGGCCCGGAGACTTTGCACCTCTGTGCAGGAGACCAACAGGGGCTGGGACTCGGGCGCTCCCAGCCTGCTTCCCTGGTCTTGGAGCAGTGTCTCCAACTGGTGTGGCAACTGTCCCAGTTTGCCCGGGACCTTTGGTGCTAAACTGGGGGCTTTCCCCTTTTCCCCCAAGTTCTGCAACACGCTTAGAAGCAGCTACTTACTCGCCTCCCACACTTGACTACAGATGTCCCTGTAGGTGACAATTTCAGTATTTTGCCACTATTTGCCTGTCCTGTGGGCAAGGAGCACCCAGGACCTCGTTAAGGAGGGTGTGAATGCCCTGCAGGTCGGAGCAGAGAACCTATTCCAGACACCCAGAGATGATTCAGAGAGCCTGTGCCTGGGGTCCTGCCCCAGGACCGGCCCTGGGTCTGTCCAGGTGCAGTCAGGGAGCGCAGCGAGGGCTGTGGATGTGGGGTTGGCACAGGACTTCCGCCCACAGGGCGGGGCAACTGCAGGCTTTACAGAAGGCCGGGGTTGGTGGGGTCACCATGTACTAACCAGGCCTGACCCTGCTTAGCGTCCGAGATCAGCCAAGACCGGGCGCAATCAGGGTGGTACCGCCGTAGACAAGGAAGAAAAGGTGGTGCAGAGCTGGGGAGAGTGAGGGCACCCTGGGGCCCACATCTGAGAACAAAAGGACGTCACCGCTCTTGTGCCCGAGGTGGCCTTGGTGGGGGCAAGTGGAAAATGACTTTTTCCCGCCCAGTTCTAACCCAAGCTGGTTTCCAGACCCAGAGCCCACCCAGGGAAGGGGGACCAGGGTCCCGCAGCAGTTTCTGCAAGGAGAGCGCGGGGTGACTGGCAGACCCGGCCCCTGGATCACCTGCGGACCCCCGTGGGCCCTGGGCGAGTCTCTCTGCAGGAGAGCGGTGGGAGGGGTGCAGCTCTGCTGTGGGGGCTCCTCTCGCGGGTAGTTTTTAAAATAGCAAATGGGCCATGAGCACGGGCACCCACGCCGCCTCCCCACGCCGCCTCCCCACGGCTGAAGGACCTGCCACCCCTTCTGAAGGCCCTGGCAGCCTCCTGGTGGGGGTGACACAGTCTTAAGAATGTATCGGGGTGTTGACAGCCTGCTCTCTGGTCCCCCAAGTAAAAGGAGTTTGGAAATAAGATGCCTTCCCCCGATTGTCTGACCCTGTCACCCTGGACACTTATGGCAGACCGTGTCCTGCAGTCCCAGGAGTCCCCATCATGTGCTCTGTGACATGGGAAGGATGACTCGCCTGTTCACCTCTGGCGTCATGTGTCTGCTCCTTTCCTGTGCGGCCTCGGTGACATAGGAACGAAGGTCAGGGTATGGCAGGCCCCTCCCGAGGCCTCCCCAGGGCCCGCCTGGGTGCTGATGCCTCAGCCAGGTGCGCAGAGGCCACCCTGGCCGGCGGCACTGCGGGTCCCTTCCCCTCCCGGGGGGCAGGGGGGCGCCCTCCACACCATGACGGGGGTCCGGGCAGACGGGAGCGAGGGCTGGACAGAGCACCTGGACAGTGCAGCTGAGTCCTGATTGGTCAGTGCAGTTGTGTCCTGATTAGTCAGTGTGGCTGAGTTCTGATTGGTCAGTGCAGGTGAGTCCTGATTGGCCAGTGCAGCTGAGTCCTGATTGGTCATTGTGACTGAATTCTGATTGGTGAGTGCAGCTGAGTCCTGATTGGTCAGTGCAGTTGTGTCCTGATTGGTCAGTGATGCTGAGTTCTGATTGGTCAGTGCAGGTGAGTCCTGATTGGTCAGTATGGCTGAGTTCTGATTGGTCAGTGCTGCTGCGTCCTGATTGGTCAATACGGTTGAGTCTGATTGGTCAGTGCAGCTGAGTTCTGATTGGTCAGTGTTGCTGCGTCCTGATTGGTCAATACGGTTGAGTCTGATTGGTCAGTGCAGCTGAGTTCTGATTGGTCAGTGTTGCTGCGTCCTGATTGGTCAATACGGTTGAGTCTGATTGGTCAGTGCAGCTGAGTTCTGATTGGTCAGTGGAGCTGAGTCCTGATTGGTCAGTGCAGTTGTGTCCTGATTGGTCAGTGAGGCTGAGTTCTGATTGGTCAGTGCAGGGGAGTCCTGATTGGTCAGTGTGGCTGAGTACTGATTGGTCAGTGCTGCTGCGTCCTGATTGGTCAACACGGTTGAGTCTGATTGGTCTGTGCAGCTGAGTCCTGATTGGTCCGTGGGGTTGTGTCCTGATTGGTCAGTCTGGCTGAGTTCTGATTGGTCAGTGCAGCTGGGGAAACATACTGTCCCAGCCAGGCAGGGACCTGACCAGAGCCACGGCCGTGTCCTGCCATCCTGTCCCTTCTCTCCCGGGGCAGGGCCTGCCCCAAGGCTCAGACCCCGGGTCCGAGATGTGGGTGACCCTGAGGTCTGCTGAGGGACTTGGGAAGCCTCGCTCTGCAGAGGGAAACCTTCATCCTTTGTCGAGAGAAGAGAAGATTCTACCTGTTGGGCTGGCCTGAACCGCACAGGTGTGTGTGCTGAGTCATAGCGGGGAGGGGGCTGCTCCTGCCGTTGCGAGGTTGGCTCAGATGGAGACGCCGTGCCAGCCCGACGGGGCCCACCCTGCTTACGGGGCACTGGGGGAGACACCGGGTTGCATCCCTCACCGGGCGTGCACTGGGCAGACGGGCTGGAGACGGTGCCCAGGAAGGAGCCTACGTCCCCGCCCTCTGACCAGCCAGTGCAGTGTGGCAGCAGCTGCCCTCATCCTGGGGTAGGTTTGGGAATCTGCCCTGAGCCACGGACCTAGCGGGGTGGGGGCTGGGCAGACGGCAGCGCACCCGTCTGCACCCGGCCAGGCGCTGGGGTGGGGCCTGGCGCGCGCTGGGCCTGGGAGCAGCACCTGGTGCCCGGCAGGGGCCACCACACCCGCCTCCTCTGCCTTGCACGGCCCGCCAGGCCACAGGGCCACCTGAAGCCTTAAACGCGGAGGAGGGAAAGGCCCCGCCTCCCACTTTCCGGCGCTGCCTGGGCTTTCCCAGGTGGGGCCGGCGCCCCCAGCTGCACGGCCGGCTCTGGGACCCTCTGCCCGCGGCCCGGGGCGGGGCAGCCTTGGCAGGAGCTCCCGAGAGCCCGCACCCCTTCCAGGGGGCCGTGGGGCCCAGCGCACCCCCAGCCCTGGCAGGGAAATGCCGCGGGGCTGAAGGCTCCGCTCCCGGTGACCCCTCAGGCCTTCTCCCCATGTTTCGCCCGAGGCCCGCCTCCCGCCCCATCCTCCACCTGCCCGTCCACCCCCCAGCCCTCCCATCCCCCACCTGCCCCGCCACACGCCAGACCCCCGCCTCCCCGGCGCCCCCTTCCCCGCCCCTCTCCGTCCTCTCCCCATCCCGGTCCTCCCGCCCCGCCCCGCCCTCGCCCGCTGTCCGGCTGCGCCCCCGTGTGGCCGCGGGGGGACGAGCGGAGCCGCGGCGCGGGGCTGGGGGGTGGGCGCGGACGGGAGGGGCGGGGCCGGGGCGGACAGGGGAGAGGAGTGGGGTCGGGGTCGGGGCCGGGGCACCCCGCGGTCCCGGGCGGGCCAAGCCTGACACTCCCCGCCAACAGCATCGTGACGGTCGTTGTCATGAGTCGCTGAAGGTGGCTGGCGGAAACAGATCGTGCAGCGCGTGCTCGTGGTCCGCGGGGACAGCGCTAACACGCACTAGCTATTCTGGGCGTCCTCGTGGGGAAACTGAGACACACAAAGCAGTGAAAAGGCCAAAGCGGGCCTGGGACTCAAACCCTGGACAGCACAAACCAGAGCTGGGCCTGAGCCCTCACCCAGCCCTCGCCAGACCCTCGTCTGGCCTGAATGTCAGCTTAGACCCACCTAAATGTGACACAGCAGTAACTACTCTTGACCACTGAACTGACAGACGCTTTGAATGTCAAAGTCTCAGGTGAGAGTAAAGGCAGACACGTTTTTCAATGCAATTACTATTAGTTTAGCCAACGTCGAGGGGACTCAAAGTGGTGGCGAGCAAGTTCCTGATTTTAGGTAAATTTCCTAGTAACGGGGGCTCGGCCTGCTCAGGGTCAGCCAAGTCCACCCAGAGCTTGAGACTGAGCCCGGGCTTTGGGTGCCTTGGACGGGTCTGGCGAGAGCTTCGATCACAGCTTCTGTCGCTGCTGGGGACAAGAGCCAGTGCAGCCCTAAATGGCCACGTGTGTGCCCGTTGCAGGGCTGGAGTCAGGGCCAGGTTGGTACCCCTGTACCCTGGGGATGGGATCCGTGCTGGCCCTGCGGTCCTTCAGGTGGGGAGGCAGGCCCTGGCCTGGGACAGTGCCCTCCCCTCCCGGGAACATGCAGCCCCCCCTGGTTGGCAGAGGCTGCTCCATCTGCAGCGTTCGGTGAGGCGACAGAGGCCAAATAAGTCCTTGCGGGGAGCGGGGTGGGCAGAGCTTTGGCCTGATCCCTGCCACAGGCTGGCTGGAGGTCCCTTGCCTAAGAGAACTGAGGGTCACACCCCCTGGGCCAGAGGCCTGGCTGCAGAGGAGGTGCAGGGATTTCCTTCCCCGGGCTGCTTGGGGCCCGGAGACTTTGCACCTCTGTGCAGGAGACCAACAGGGGCTGGGACTCGGGCGCTCCCAGCCTGCTTCCCTGGTCTTGGAGCAGTGTCTCCATCTGGTGTGGCAACTGTCCCAGTTTGCCCGGGACCTTTGGTGCTAAACTGGGGGCTTTCCCCTTTTCCCCCAAGTTCTGCAACACGCTTAGAAGCAGCTACTTACTCGCCTCCCACACTTGACTACAGATGTCCCTGTAGGTGACAATTTCAGTATTTTGCCACTATTTGCCTGTCCTGTGGGCAAGGAGCACCCAGGACCTCGTTAAGGAGGGTGTGAATGCCCTGCAGGTCGGAGCAGAGAACCTATTCCAGACACCCAGAGATGATTCAGAGAGCCTGTGCCTGGGGTCCTGCCCCAGGACCGGCCCTGGGTCTGTCCAGGTGCAGTCAGGGAGCGCAGCGAGGGCTGTGGATGTGGGGTTGGCACAGGACTTCCGCCCACAGGGCGGGGCAACTGCAGGCTTTACAGAAGGCCGGGGTTGGTGGGGTCACCATGTACTAACCAGGCCTGACCCTGCTTAGCGTCCGAGCTCAGCCAAGACCGGGCGCAATCAGGGTGGTACCGCCGTAGACAAGGAAGAAAAGGTGGTGCAGAGCTGGGGAGAGTGAGGGCACCCTGGGGCCCACATCTGAGAACAAAAGGACGTCACCGCTCTTGTGCCCGAGGTGGCCTTGGTGGGGGCAAGTGGAAAATGACTTTTTCCCGCCCAGTTCTAACCCAAGCTGGTTTCCAGACCCAGAGCCCACCCAGGGAAGGGGGACCAGGGTCCCGCAGCAGTTTCTGCAAGGAGAGCACGGGGTGACTGGCAGACCCGTCCCCTGGATCACCTGCGGACCCCCGTGGGCCCTGGGCGAGTCTCTCTGCAGGAGAGCGGTGGGAGGGGTGCAGCTCTGCTGTGGGGGCTCCTCTCGCGGGTAGTTTTTAAAATAGCAAATGGGCCATGAGCACGGGCACCCACGCCGCCTCCCCACGCCGCCTCCCCACGGCTGAAGGACCTGCCACCCCTTCTGAAGGCCCTGGCAGCCTCCTGGTGGGGGTGACACAGTCTTAAGAATGTATCGGGGTGTTGACAGCCTGCTCTCTGGTCCCCCAAGTAAAAGGAGTTTGGAAATAAGATGCCTTCCCCCGATTGTCTGACCCTGTCACCCTGGACACTTATGGCAGACCGTGTCCTGCAGTCCCAGGAGTCCCCATCATGTGCTCTGTGACATGGGAAGGATGACTCGCCTGTTCACCTCTGGCGTCATGTGTCTGCTCCTTTCCTGTGCGGCCTCGGTGACATAGGAACGAAGGTCAGTGTATGGCAGGCCCCTCCCGAGGCCTCCCCAGGGCCTGCCTGGGTGCTGATGCCTCAGCCAGGTGCGCAGAGGCCACCCTGGCCGGCGGCACTGCGGGTCCCTACCCCTCCCGGGGGGCAGGGGGGCGCCCTCCACACCATGACGGGGGTCCGGGCAGACGGGAGCGAGGGCTGGACAGAGCACCTGGACAGTGCAGCTGAGTCCTGATTGGTCAGTGCAGTTGTGTCCTGATTAGTCAGTGCGGCTGAGTTGTGATTGGTCAGTGCAGGTGAGTCCTGATTGGCCAGTGCAGCTCAGTCCTGATTGGTCATTGTGACTGAATTCTGATTGGTGAGTGCAGCTGAGTCCTGATTGGTCAGTGCAGTTGTTTCCTGATTGGTCAGTGAGGCTGAGTTCTGATTGGTCAGTGCAGGCGAGTCCTGATTGGTCAGTAAGGCTGAGTTCTGATTGGTCAGTGTGGCTGCGTCCTGATTGGTCAATGCAGTTGAGTCTGATTGGTCAGTGCTGCTGAGTCCTGATAGGTCAGTGCAGTTGTGTCCTGATTGGTCAGTGCGACTGAATTCTGATTGGTCAGTGCAGCTGAGTCCTGATTGGTCAGTGCAGTTGTGTCCTGATTGGTCAGTGTGACTGAATTCTGATTGGTCAGTGCAGTTGTGTCCTTATTGGACAGTGAGGCTGAGTTCTGGTTGGTCAGTGCAGCTGAGTCCTGATTGGTCAGTACAGTTGTGTCCTGATTGGTCAGTGATGCTGAGTTCTGATTGGTCAGTGCAGGTGAGTCCTGATTGGTCAGTAAGGCTGAGTTCTGATTGGTCAGTGCTGCTGCGTCCTGATTGGTCAATACGGTTGAGTCTGATTGGTCAGTGCAGCTGAGTTCTGATTGGTCAGTGCTGCTGCGTCCTGATTGGTCAATACGGTTGAGTCTGATTGGTCAGTGCAGCTGAGTTCTGATTGGTCAGTGGAGCTGAGTCCTGATTGGTCAGTGCAGTTGTGTCCTGATTGGTCAGTGAGGCTGAGTTCTGATTGGTCAGTGCAGGGGAGTCCTGATTGGTCAGTGTGGCTGAGTACTGATTGGTCAGTGCTGCTGCGTCCTGATTGGTCAACACGGTTGAGTCTGATTGGTCTGTGCAGCTGAGTCCTGATTGGTCCGTGGGGTTGTGTCCTGATTGGTCAGTCTGGCTGAGTTCTGATTGGTCAGTGCAGCTGGGGAAACATACTGTCCCAGCCAGGCAGGGACCTGACCAGAGCCACGGCCGTGTCCTGCCATCCTGTCCCTTCTCTCCCGGGGCAGGGCCTGCCCCAAGGCTCAGACCCCGGGTCCGAGATGTGGGTGACCCTGAGGTCTGCTGAGGGACTTGGGAAGCCTCGCTCTGCAGAGGGAAACCTTCATCCTTTGTCGAGAGAAGAGAAGATTCTACCTGTTGGGCTGGCCTGAACCGCACAGGTGTGTGTGCTGAGTCATAGCGGGGAGGGGGCTGCTCCTGCCGTTGCGAGGTTGGCTCAGATGGAGACGCCGTGCCAGCCCGACGGGGCCCACCCTGCTTACGGGGCACTGGGGGAGACACCGGGTTGCATCCCTCACCGGGCGTGCACTGGGCAGACGGGCTGGAGACGGTGCCCAGGAAGGAGCCTACGTCCCCGCCCTCTGACCAGCCAGTGCAGTGTGGCAGCAGCTGCCCTCATCCTGGGGTAGGTTTGGGAATCTGCCCTGAGCCACGGACCTAGCGGGGTGGGGGCTGGGCAGACGGCAGCGCACCCGTCTGCACCCGGCCAGGCGCTGGGGTGGGGCCTGGCGCGCGCTGGGCCTGGGAGCAGCACCTGGTGCCCGGCAGGGGCCACCACACCCGCCTCCTCTGCCTTGCACGGCCCGCCAGGCCACAGGGCCACCTGAAGCCTTAAACGCGGAGGAGGGAAAGGCCCCGCCTCCCACTTTCCGGCGCTGCCTGGGCTTTCCCAGGTGGGGCCGGCGCCCCCAGCTGCACGGCCGGCTCTGGGACCCTCTGCCCGCGGCCCGGGGCGGGGCAGCCTTGGCAGGAGCTCCCGAGAGCCCGCACCCCTTCCAGGGGGCCGTGGGGCCCAGCGCACCCCCAGCCCTGGCAGGGAAATGCCGCGGGGCTGAAGGCTCCGCTCCCGGTGACCCCTCAGGCCTTCTCCCCATGTTTCGCCCGAGGCCCGCCTCCCGCCCCATCCTCCACCTGCCCGTCCACCCCCCAGCCCTCCCATCCCCCACCTGCCCCGCCACACGCCAGACCCCCGCCTCCCCGGCGCCCCCTTCCCCGCCCCTCTCCGTCCTCTCCCCATCCCGGTCCTCCCGCCCCGCCCCGCCCTCGCCCGCTGTCCGGCTGCGCCCCCGTGTGGCCGCGGGGGGACGAGCGGAGCCGCGGCGCGGGGCTGGGGGGTGGGCGCGGACGGGAGGGGCGGGGCCGGGGCGGACAGGGGAGAGGAGTGGGGTCGGGGTCGGGGCCGGGGCACCCCGCGGTCCCGGGCGGGCCAAGCCTGACACTCCCCGCCAACAGCATCGTGACGGTCGTTGTCATGAGTCGCTGAACGTGGCTGGCGGAAACAGATCGTGCAGCGCGTGCTCGTGGTCCGCGGGGACAGCGCTAACACGCACTAGCTATTCTGGGCGTCCTCGTGGGGAAACTGAGACACACAAAGCAGTGAAAAGGCCAAAGCGGGCCTGGGACTCAAACCCTGGACAGCACAAACCAGAGCTGGGCCTGAGCCCTCACCCAGCCCTCGCCAGACCCTCGTCTGGCCTGAATGTCAGCTTAGACCCACCTAAATGTGACACAGCAGTAACTACTCTTGACCACTGAACTGACAGACGCTTTGAATGTCAAAGTCTCAGGTGAGAGTAAAGGCAGACACGTTTTTCAATGCAATTACTATTAGTTTAGCCAACGTCGAGGGGACTCAAAGTGGTGGCGAGCAAGTTCCTGATTTTAGGTAAATTTCCTAGTAACGGGGGCTCGGCCTGCTCAGGGTCAGCCAAGTCCACCCAGAGCTTGAGACTGAGCCCGGGCTTTGGGTGCCTTGGACGGGTCTGGCGAGAGCTTCGATCACAGCTTCTGTCGCTGCTGGGGACAAGAGCCAGTGCAGCCCTAAATGGCCACGTGTGTGCCCGTTGCAGGGCTGGAGTCAGGGCCAGGTTGGTACCCCTGTACCCTGGGGATGGGATCCGTGCTGGCCCTGCGGTCCTTCAGGTGGGGAGGCAGGCCCTGGCCTGGGACAGTGCCCTCCCCTCCCGGGAACATGCAGCCCCCCCTGGTTGGCAGAGGCTGCTCCATCTGCAGCGTTCGGTGAGGCGACAGAGGCCAAATAAGTCCTTGCGGGGAGCGGGGTGGGCAGAGCTTTGGCCTGATCCCTGCCACAGGCTGGCTGGAGGTCCCTTGCCTAAGAGAACTGAGGGTCACACCCCCTGGGCCAGAGGCCTGGCTGCAGAGGAGGTGCAGGGATTTCCTTCCCCGGGCTGCTTGGGGCCCGGAGACTTTGCACCTCTGTGCAGGAGACCAACAGGGGCTGGGACTCGGGCGCTCCCAGCCTGCTTCCCTGGTCTTGGAGCAGTGTCTCCATCTGGTGTGGCAACTGTCCCAGTTTGCCCGGGACCTTTGGTGCTAAACTGGGGGCTTTCCCCTTTTCCCCCAAGTTCTGCAACACGCTTAGAAGCAGCTACTTACTCGCCTCCCACACTTGACTACAGATGTCCCTGTAGGTGACAATTTCAGTATTTTGCCACTATTTGCCTGTCCTGTGGGCAAGGAGCACCCAGGACCTCGTTAAGGAGGGTGTGAATGCCCTGCAGGTCGGAGCAGAGAACCTATTCCAGACACCCAGAGATGATTCAGAGAGCCTGTGCCTGGGGTCCTGCCCCAGGACCGGCCCTGGGTCTGTCCAGGTGCAGTCAGGGAGCGCAGCGAGGGCTGTGGATGTGGGGTTGGCACAGGACTTCCGCCCACAGGGCGGGGCAACTGCAGGCTTTACAGAAGGCCGGGGTTGGTGGGGTCACCATGTACTAACCAGGCCTGACCCTGCTTAGCGTCCGAGCTCAGCCAAGACCGGGCGCAATCAGGGTGGTACCGCCGTAGACAAGGAAGAAAAGGTGGTGCAGAGCTGGGGAGAGTGAGGGCACCCTGGGGCCCACATCTGAGAACAAAAGGACGTCACCGCTCTTGTGCCCGAGGTGGCCTTGGTGGGGGCAAGTGGAAAATGACTTTTTCCCGCCCAGTTCTAACCCAAGCTGGTTTCCAGACCCAGAGCCCACCCAGGGAAGGGGGACCAGGGTCCCGCAGCAGTTTCTGCAAGGAGAGCACGGGGTGACTGGCAGACCCGTCCCCTGGATCACCTGCGGACCCCCGTGGGCCCTGGGCGAGTCTCTCTGCAGGAGAGCGGTGGGAGGGGTGCAGCTCTGCTGTGGGGGCTCCTCTCGCGGGTAGTTTTTAAAATAGCAAATGGGCCATGAGCACGGGCACCCACGCCGCCTCCCCACGCCGCCTCCCCACGGCTGAAGGACCTGCCACCCCTTCTGAAGGCCCTGGCAGCCTCCTGGTGGGGGTGACACAGTCTTAAGAATGTATCGGGGTGTTGACAGCCTGCTCTCTGGTCCCCCAAGTAAAAGGAGTTTGGAAATAAGATGCCTTCCCCCGATTGTCTGACCCTGTCACCCTGGACACTTATGGCAGACCGTGTCCTGCAGTCCCAGGAGTCCCCATCATGTGCTCTGTGACATGGGAAGGATGACTCGCCTGTTCACCTCTGGCGTCATGTGTCTGCTCCTTTCCTGTGCGGCCTCGGTGACATAGGAACGAAGGTCAGTGTATGGCAGGCCCCTCCCGAGGCCTCCCCAGGGCCTGCCTGGGTGCTGATGCCTCAGCCAGGTGCGCAGAGGCCACCCTGGCCGGCGGCACTGCGGGTCCCTACCCCTCCCGGGGGGCAGGGGGGCGCCCTCCACACCATGACGGGGGTCCGGGCAGACGGGAGCGAGGGCTGGACAGAGCACCTGGACAGTGCAGCTGAGTCCTGATTGGTCAGTGCAGTTGTGTCCTGATTAGTCAGTGCGGCTGAGTTGTGATTGGTCAGTGCAGGTGAGTCCTGATTGGCCAGTGCAGCTCAGTCCTGATTGGTCATTGTGACTGAATTCTGATTGGTGAGTGCAGCTGAGTCCTGATTGGTCAGTGCAGTTGTTTCCTGATTGGTCAGTGAGGCTGAGTTCTGATTGGTCAGTGCAGGCGAGTCCTGATTGGTCAGTAAGGCTGAGTTCTGATTGGTCAGTGTGGCTGCGTCCTGATTGGTCAATGCAGTTGAGTCTGATTGGTCAGTGCTGCTGAGTCCTGATAGGTCAGTGCAGTTGTGTCCTGATTGGTCAGTGCGACTGAATTCTGATTGGTCAGTGCAGCTGAGTCCTGATTGGTCAGTGCAGTTGTGTCCTGATTGGTCAGTGTGACTGAATTCTGATTGGTCAGTGCAGTTGTGTCCTTATTGGACAGTGAGGCTGAGTTCTGGTTGGTCAGTGCAGCTGAGTCCTGATTGGTCAGTACAGTTGTGTCCTGATTGGTCAGTGATGCTGAGTTCTGATTGGTCAGTGCAGGTGAGTCCTGATTGGTCAGTAAGGCTGAGTTCTGATTGGTCAGTGCTGCTGCGTCCTGATTGGTCAATACGGTTGAGTCTGATTGGTCAGTGCAGCTGAGTTCTGATTGGTCAGTGCTGCTGCGTCCTGATTGGTCAATACGGTTGAGTCTGATTGGTCAGTGCAGCTGAGTTCTGATTGGTCAGTGGAGCTGAGTCCTGATTGGTCAGTGCAGTTGTGTCCTGATTGGTCAGTGAGGCTGAGTTCTGATTGGTCAGTGCAGGGGAGTCCTGATTGGTCAGTGTGGCTGAGTACTGATTGGTCAGTGCTGCTGCGTCCTGATTGGTCAACACGGTTGAGTCTGATTGGTCTGTGCAGCTGAGTCCTGATTGGTCCGTGGGGTTGTGTCCTGATTGGTCAGTCTGGCTGAGTTCTGATTGGTCAGTGCAGCTGGGGAAACATACTGTCCCAGCCAGGCAGGGACCTGACCAGAGCCACGGCCGTGTCCTGCCATCCTGTCCCTTCTCTCCCGGGGCAGGGCCTGCCCCAAGGCTCAGACCCCGGGTCCGAGATGTGGGTGACCCTGAGGTCTGCTGAGGGACTTGGGAAGCCTCGCTCTGCAGAGGGAAACCTTCATCCTTTGTCGAGAGAAGAGAAGATTCTACCTGTTGGGCTGGCCTGAACCGCACAGGTGTGTGTGCTGAGTCATAGCGGGGAGGGGGCTGCTCCTGCCGTTGCGAGGTTGGCTCAGATGGAGACGCCGTGCCAGCCCGACGGGGCCCACCCTGCTTACGGGGCACTGGGGGAGACACCGGGTTGCATCCCTCACCGGGCGTGCACTGGGCAGACGGGCTGGAGACGGTGCCCAGGAAGGAGCCTACGTCCCCGCCCTCTGACCAGTCAGTGCAGTGTGGCAGCAGCTGCCCTCATCCTGGGGTAGGTTTGGGAATCTGCCCTGAGCCACGGACCTAGCGGGGTGGGGGCTGGGCAGACGGCAGCGCACCCGTCTGCACCCGGCCAGGCGCTGGGGTGGGGCCTGGCGCGCGCTGGGCCTGGGAGCAGCACCTGGTGCCCGGCAGGGGCCACCACACCCGCCTCCTCTGCCTTGCACGGCCCGCCAGGCCACAGGGCCACCTGAAGCCTTAAACGCGGAGGAGGGAAAGGCCCCGCCTCCCACTTTCCGGCGCTGCCTGGGCTTTCCCAGGTGGGGCCGGCGCCCCCAGCTGCACGGCCGGCTCTGGGACCCTCTGCCCGCGGCCCGGGGCGGGGCAGCCTTGGCAGGAGCTCCCGAGAGCCCGCACCCCTTCCAGGGGGCCGTGGGGCCCAGCGCACCCCCAGCCCTGGCAGGGAAATGCCGCGGGGCTGAAGGCTCCGCTCCCGGTGACCCCTCAGGCCTTCTCCCCATGTTTCGCCCGAGGCCCGCCTCCCGCCCCATCCTCCACCTGCCCGTCCACCCCCCAGCCCTCCCATCCCCCACCTGCCCCGCCACACGCCAGACCCCCGCCTCCCCGGCGCCCCCTTCCTCGCCCCTCTCCGTCCTCTCCCCATCCCGGTCCTCCCGCCCCGCCCCGCCCTCGCCCTCTGTCCGGCTGCGCCCCCGTGTGGCCGCGGGGGGACGAGCGGAGCCGCGGCGCGGGGCTGGGGGGTGGGCGCGGACGGGAGGGGCGGGGCCGGGGCGGACAGGGGAGAGGAGTGGGGTCGGGGTCGGGGCCGGGGCACCCCGCGGTCCCGGGCGGGCCAAGCCTGACACTCCCCGCCAACAGCATCGTGACGGTCGTTGTCATGAGTCGCTGAAGGTGGCTGGCGGAAACAGATCGTGCAGCGCGTGCTCGTGGTCCGCGGGGACAGCGCTAACACGCACTAGCTATTCTGGGCGTCCTCGTGGGGAAACTGAGACACACAAAGCAGTGAAAAGGCCAAAGCGGGCCTGGGACTCAAACCCTGGACAGCACAAACCAGAGCTGGGCCTGAGCCCTCACCCAGCCCTCGCCAGACCCTCGTCTGGCCGGAATGTCAGCTTAGACCCACCTAAATGTGACACAGCAGTAACTACTCTTGACGACTGAACTGACAGACGCTTTGAATGTCAAAGTCTCAGGTGAGAGTAAAGGCAGACACGTTTTTCAATGCAATTACTATTAGTTTAGCCAACGTCGAGGGGACTCAAAGTGGTGGTGAGCAAGTTCCTGATTTTAGGTAAATTTCCTAGTAACGGGGGCTCGGCCTGCTCAGGGTCAGCCAAGTCCACCCAGAGCTTGAGACTGAGCCCGGGCTTTGGGTGCCTTGGACGGGTCTGGCGAGAGCTTCGATCACAGCTTCTGTCGCTGCTGGGGACAAGAGCCAGTGCAGCCCTAAATGGCCACGTGTGTGCCCGTTGCAGGGCTGGAGTCAGGGCCAGGTTGGTACCCCTGTACCCTGGGGATGGGATCCGTGCTGGCCCTGCGGTCCTTCAGGTGGGGAGGCAGGCCCTGGCCTGGGACAGTGCCCTCCCCTCCCGGGAACATGCAGCCCCCCCTGGTTGGCATAGGCTGCTCCATCTGCAGCGTTCGGTGAGGCGACAGAGGCCAAATAAGTCCTTGCGGGGAGCGGGGTGGGCAGAGCTTTGGCCTGATCCCTGCCACAGGCTGGCTGGAGGTCCCTTGCCTAAGAGAACTGAGGGTCACACCCCCTGGGCCAGAGGCCTGGCTGCAGAGGAGGTGCAGGGATTTCCTTCCCCGGGCTGCTTGGGGCCCGGAGACTTTGCACCTCTGTGCAGGAGACCAACAGGGGCTGGGACTCGGGCGCTCCCAGCCTGCTTCCCTGGTCTTGGAGCAGTGTCTCCAACTGGTGTGGCAACTGTCCCAGTTTGCCCGGGACCTTTGGTGCTAAACTGGGGGCTTTCCCCTTTTCCCCCAAGTTCTGCAACACGCTTAGAAGCAGCTACTTACTCGCCTCCCACACTTGACTACAGATGTCCCTGTAGGTGACAATTTCAGTATTTTGCCACTATTTGCCTGTCCTGTGGGCAAGGAGCACCCAGGACCTCGTTAAGGAGGGTGTGAATGCCCTGCAGGTCGGAGCAGAGAACCTATTCCAGACACCCAGAGATGATTCAGAGAGCCTGTGCCTGGGGTCCTGCCCCAGGACCGGCCCTGGGTCTGTCCAGGTGCAGTCAGGGAGCGCAGCGAGGGCTGTGGATGTGGGGTTGGCACAGGACTTCCGCCCACAGGGCGGGGCAACTGCAGGCTTTACAGAAGGCCGGGGTTGGTGGGGTCACCATGTACTAACCAGGCCTGACCCTGCTTAGCGTCCGAGATCAGCCAAGACCGGGCGCAATCAGGGTGGTACCGCCGTAGACAAGGAAGAAAAGGTGGTGCAGAGCTGGGGAGAGTGAGGGCACCCTGGGGCCCACATCTGAGAACAAAAGGACGTCACCGCTCTTGTGCCCGAGGTGGCCTTGGTGGGGGCAAGTGGAAAATGACTTTTTCCCGCCCAGTTCTAACCCAAGCTGGTTTCCAGACCCAGAGCCCACCCAGGGAAGGGGGACCAGGGTCCCGCAGCAGTTTCTGCAAGGAGAGCGCGGGGTGACTGGCAGACCCGGCCCCTGGATCACCTGCGGACCCCCGTGGGCCCTGGGCGAGTCTCTCTGCAGGAGAGCGGTGGGAGGGGTGCAGCTCTGCTGTGGGGGCTCCTCTCGCGGGTAGTTTTTAAAATAGCAAATGGGCCATGAGCACGGGCACCCACGCCGCCTCCCCACGCCGCCTCCCCACGGCTGAAGGACCTGCCACCCCTTCTGAAGGCCCTGGCAGCCTCCTGGTGGGGGTGACACAGTCTTAAGAATGTATCGGGGTGTTGACAGCCTGCTCTCTGGTCCCCCAAGTAAAAGGAGTTTGGAAATAAGATGCCTTCCCCCGATTGTCTGACCCTGTCACCCTGGACACTTATGGCAGACCGTGTCCTGCAGTCCCAGGAGTCCCCATCATGTGCTCTGTGACATGGGAAGGATGACTCGCCTGTTCACCTCTGGCGTCATGTGTCTGCTCCTTTCCTGTGCGGCCTCGGTGACATAGGAACGAAGGTCAGGGTATGGCAGGCCCCTCCCGAGGCCTCCCCAGGGCCCGCCTGGGTGCTGATGCCTCAGCCAGGTGCGCAGAGGCCACCCTGGCCGGCGGCACTGCGGGTCCCTTCCCCTCCCGGGGGGCAGGGGGGCGCCCTCCACACCATGACGGGGGTCCGGGCAGACGGGAGCGAGGGCTGGACAGAGCACCTGGACAGTGCAGCTGAGTCCTGATTGGTCAGTGCAGTTGTGTCCTGATTAGTCAGTGTGGCTGAGTTCTGATTGGTCAGTGCAGGTGAGTCCTGATTGGCCAGTGCAGCTGAGTCCTGATTGGTCATTGTGACTGAATTCTGATTGGTGAGTGCAGCTGAGTCCTGATTGGTCAGTGCAGTTGTTTCCTGATTGGTCAGTGAGGCTGAGTTCTGATTGGTCAGTGCAGGCGAGTCCTGATTGGTCAGTAAGGCTGAGTTCTGATTGGTCAGTGTGGCTGCATCCTGATTGGTCAATGCAGTTGAGTCTGATTGGTCAGTGCTGCTGAGTCCTGATAGGTCAGTGCAGTTGTGTCCTGATTGGTCAGTGCGACAGAATTCTGATTGGTCAGTGCAGCTGAATCCTGATTGGTCAGTGCAGTTGTGTCCTGATTGGTCAGTGTGACTGAATTCTGATTGGTCAGTGCAGTTGTGTCCTGATTGGACAGTGAGGCTGAGTTCTGATTGGTCAGTGCAGCTGAGTCCTGATTGGTCAGTACAGTTGTGTCCTGATTGGTGAGTGATGCTGAGTTCTGATTGGTCAGTGCAGGTGAGTCCTGATTGGTCAGTAAGGCTGAGTTCTGATTGGTCAGTGCTGCTGCGTCCTGATTGGTCAATACGGTTGAGTCTGATTGGTCAGTGCAGCTGAGTCCTGATTGGTCAGTGCAGTTGTGTCCTGATTGGTCAGTGAGGCTGAGTTCTAATTGGTCAGTGCAGGGCAGTCCTCATTGGTCAGTGTGGCTGAGTACTGATTGGTCAGTGCTGCTGCGTCCTGATTGGTCAACACGGTTGAGTCTGATTGGTCAGTGCAGCTGAGTCCTGATTGGTCCGTGGGGTTGTGTCCTGATTGGTCAGTGTGGCTGAGTTCTGATTGGTCAGTGCAGCTGGGGAAACATACTGTCCCAGCCAGGCAGGGACCTGACCAGAGCCACGGCCGTGTCCTGCCATCCTGTCCCTTCTCTCCCGGGGCAGGGCCTGCCCCAAGGCTCAGACCCCGGGTCCGAGATGTGGGTGACCCTGAGGTCTGCTGAGGGACTTGGGAAGCCTCGCTCTGCAGAGGGAAACCTTCATCCTTTGTCGAGAGAAGGGAAGATTCTACCTGTTGGGCTGGCCTGAACCGCACAGGTGTGTGTGCTGAGTCATAGCGGGGAGGGGGCTGCTCCTGCCGTTGCGGGGTTGGCTCAGATGGAGACGCCGTGCCAGCCCGACGGGGCCCACCCTGCTTACGGGGCACTGGGGGAGACACCGGGTTGCATCCCTCACCGGGCGTGCACTGGGCAGACGGGCTGGAGACGGTGCCCAGGAAGGAGCCTACGTCCCCGCCCTCTGACCAGCCAGTGCAGTGTGGCAGCAGCTGCCCTCATCCTGGGGTAGGTTTGGGAATCTGCCCTGAGCCACGGACCTAGCGGGGTGGGGGCTGGGCAGACAGCAGCGCACCCGTCTGCACCCGGCCAGGCGCTGGGGTGGGGCCTGGCGCGCGCTGGGCCTGGGAGGAGCACCTGGTGCCCGGCAGGGGCCACCACACCCACCTCCTCCGCCTTGCACGGCCCGCCAGGCCACAGGGCCACCTGAAGCCTTAAACGCGGAGGAGGGAAAGGCCCCGCCTCCCACTTTCCGGCGCTGCCTGGGCTTTCCCAGGTGGGGCCGGCGCCCGCAGCTGCACGGCCGGCTCTGGGACCCTCTGCCCGCGGCCCGGGGCGGGGCAGCCTTGGCAGGAGCTCCCGAGAGCCCGCACCCCTTCCAGGGGGCCGTGGGGCCCAGCGCACCCCCAGCCCTGGCAGGGAAATGCCGCGGGGCTGAAGGCTCCGCTCCCGGTGACCCCTCAGGCCTTCTCCCCATGTTTCGCCCGAGGCCCGCCTCCCGCCCCATCCTCCACCTGCCCGTCCACCCCCCAGCCCTCCCATCCCCCACCTGCCCCGCCACACGCCAGACCCCCGCCTCCCCGGCGCCCCCTTCCCCGCCCCTCTCCGTCCTCTCCCCATCCCGGTCCTCCCGCCCCGCCCCGCCCTCGCCCGCTGTCCGGCTGCGCCCCCGTGTGGCCGCGGGGGGACGAGCGGAGCCGCGGCGCGGGGCTGGGGGGTGGGCGCGGACGGGAGGGGCGGGGCCGGGGCGGACAGGGGAGAGGAGTGGGGTCAGGGTCGGGGCCGGGGCACCCCGCGGTCCCGGGCGGGCCAAGCCTGACACTCCCCGCCAACAGCATCGTGACGGTCGTTGTCATGAGTCGCTGAACGTGGCTGGCGGAAACAGATCGTGCAGCGCGTGCTCGTGGTCCGTGGGGACAGCGCTAACACGCACTAGCTATTCTGGGCGTCCTCGTGGGGAAACTGAGACACACAAAGCAGTGAAAAGGCCAAAGCAGGCCTGGGACTCAAACCCTGGACAGCACAAACCAGAGCTGGGCCTGAGCCCTCACCCAGCCCTCGCCAGACCCTCGTCTGGCCTGAATGTCAGCTTAGACCCACCTAAATGTGACACAGCAGTAACTACTCTTGACCACTGAACTGACAGACGCTTTGAATGTCAAAGTCTCAGGTGAGAGTAAAGGCAGACACGTTTTTCAATGCAATTACTATTAGTTTAGCCAACGTCGAGGGGACTCAAAGTGGTGGCGAGCAAGTTCCTGATTTTAGGTAAATTTCCTAGTAACGGGGGCTCGGCCTGCTCAGGGTCAGCCAAGTCCACCCAGAGCTTGAGACTGAGCCCGGGCTTTGGGTGCCTTGGACGGGTCTGGCGAGAGCTTCGATCACAGCTTCTGTCGCTGCTGGGGACAAGAGCCAGTGCAGCCCTAAATGGCCACGTGTGTGCCCGTTGCAGGGCTGGAGTCAGGGCCAGGTTGGTACCCCTGTACCCTGGGGATGGGATCCGTGCTGGCCCTGCGGTCCTTCAGGTGGGGAGGCAGGCCCTGGCCTGGGACAGTGCCCTCCCCTCCCGGGAACATGCAGCCCCCCCTGGTTGGCAGAGGCTGCTCCATCTGCAGCGTTCGGTGAGGCGACAGAGGCCAAATAAGTCCTTGCGGGGAGCGGGGTGGGCAGAGCTTTGGCCTGATCCCTGCCACAGGCTGGCTGGAGGTCCCTTGCCTAAGAGAACTGAGGGTCACACCCCCTGGGCCAGAGGCCTGGCTGCAGAGGAGGTGCAGGGATTTCCTTCCCCGGGCTGCTTGGGGCCTGGAGACTTTGCACCTCTGTGCAGGAGACCAACAGGGGCTGGGACTCGGGCGCTCCCAGCCTGCTTCCCTGGTCTTGGAGCAGTGTCTCCATCTGGTGTGGCAACTGTCCCAGTTTGCCCGGGACCTTTGGTGCTAAACTGGGGGCTTTCCCCTTTTCCCCCAAGTTCTGCAACACGCTTAGAAGCAGCTACTTACTCGCCTCCCACACTTGACTACAGATGTCCCTGTAGGTGACAATTTCAGTATTTTGCCACTATTTGCCTGTCCTGTGGGCAAGGAGCACCCAGGACCTCATTAAGGAGGGTGTGAATGCCCTGCAGGTCGGAGCAGAGAACCTATTCCAGACACCCAGAGATGATTCAGAGAGCCTGTGCCTGGGGTCCTGCCCCAGGACCGGCCCTGGGTCTGTCCAGGTGCAGTCAGGGAGCGCAGCGAGGGCTGTGGATGTGGGGTTGGCACAGGACTTCCGCCCACAGGGCGGGGCAACTGCAGGCTTTACAGAAGGCCGGGGTTGGTGGGGTCACCATGTACTAACCAGGCCTGACCCTGCTTAGCGTCCGAGATCAGCCAAGACCGGGCGCAATCAGGGTGGTACCGCCGTAGACAAGGAAGAAAAGGTGGTGCAGAGCTGGGGAGAGTGAGGGCACCCTGGGGCCCACATCTGAGAACAAAAGGACGTCACCGCTCTTGTGCCCGAGGTGGCCTTGGTGGGGGCAAGTGGAAAATGACTTTTTCCCGCCCAGTTCTAACCCAAGCTGGTTTCCAGACCCAGAGCCCACCCAGGGAAGGGGGACCAGGGTCCCGCAGCAGTTTCTGCAAGGAGAGCACGGGGTGACTGGCAGACCCGTCCCCTGGATCACCTGCGGACCCCCGTGGGCCCTGGGCGAGTCTCTCTGCAGGAGAGCGGTGGGAGGGGTGCAGCTCTGCTGTGGGGGCTCCTCTCGCGGGTAGTTTTTAAAATAGCAAATGGGCCATGAGCACGGGCACCCACGCCGCCTCCCCACGCCGCCTCCCCACGGCTGAAGGACCTGCCACCCCTTCTGAAGGCCCTGGCAGCCTCCTGGTGGGGGTGACACAGTCTTAAGAATGTATCGGGGTGTTGACAGCCTGCTCTCTGGTCCCCCAAGTAAAAGGAGTTTGGAAATAAGATGCCTTCCCCCGATTGTCTGACCCTGTCACCCTGGACACTTATGGCAGACCGTGTCCTGCAGTCCCAGGAGTCCCCATCATGTGCTCTGTGACATGGGAAGGATGACTCGCCTGTTCACCTCTGGCGTCATGTGTCTGCTCCTTTCCTGTGCGGCCTCGGTGACATAGGAACGAAGGTCAGTGTATGGCAGGCCCCTCCCGAGGCCTCCCCAGGGCCTGCCTGGGTGCTGATGCCTCAGCCAGGTGCGCAGAGGCCACCCTGGCCGGCAGCACTGCGGGTCCCTACCCCTCCCGGGGGGCAGGGGGGCGCCCTCCACACCATGACGGGGGTCCGGGCAGACGGGAGCGAGGGCTGGACAGAGCACCTGGACAGTGCAGCTGAGTCCTGATTGGTCAGTAAGGCTGAGTTCTGATTGGTCAGTGTGGCTGCGTCCTGATTGGTCAATGCAGTTGAGTCTGATTGGTCAGTGCTGCTGAGTCCTGATAGGTCAGTGCAGTTGTGTCCTGATTGGTCAGTGCGACTGAATTCTGATTGGTCAGTGCAGCTGAGTCCTGATTGGTCAGTGCAGTTGTGTCCTGATTGGTCAGTGTGACTGAATTCTGATTGGTCAGTGCAGTTGTGTCCTGATTGGACAGTGAGGCTGAGTTCTGGTTGGTCAGTGCAGCTGAGTCCTGATTGGTCAGTACAGTTGTGTCCTGATTGGTCAGTGATGCTGAGTTCTGATTGGTCAGTGCAGGTGAGTCCTGATTGGTCAGTAAGGCTGAGTTCTGATTGGTCAGTGCTGCTGCGTCCTGATTGGTCAATACGGTTGAGTCTGATTGGTCAGTGCAGCTGAGTTCTGATTGGTCAGTGTTGCTGCGTCCTGATTGGTCAGTGAGGCTGAGTTCTGATTGGTCAGTGCAGCTGAGTTCTGATTGGTCAGTGGAGCTGAGTCCTGATTGGTCAGTGCAGTTGTGTCCTGATTAGTCAGTGTGGCTGAGTTCTGATTGGTCAGTGCAGGTGAGTCCTGATTGGCCAGTGCAGCTGAGTCCTGATTGGTCATTGTGACTGAATTCTGATTGGTGAGTGCAGCTGAGTCCTGATTGGTCAGTGCAGTTGTTTCCTGATTGGTCAGTGAGGCTGAGTTCTGATTGGTCAGTGCAGGCGAGTCCTGATTGGTCAGTAAGGCTGAGTTCTGATTGGTCAGTGTGGCTGCATCCTGATTGGTCAATGCAGTTGAGTCTGATTGGTCAGTGCTGCTGAGTCCTGATAGGTCAGTGCAGTTGTGTCCTGATTGGTCAGTGCGACTGAATTCTGATTGGTCAGTGCAGCTGAATCCTGATTGGTCAGTGCAGTTGTGTCCTGATTGGTCAGTGTGACTGAATTCTGATTGGTCAGTGCAGTTGTGTCCTGATTGGACAGTGAGGCTGAGTTCTGATTGGTCAGTGCAGCTGAGTCCTGATTGGTCAGTACAGTTGTGTCCTGATTGGTGAGTGATGCTGAGTTCTGATTGGTCAGTGCAGGTGAGTCCTGATTGGTCAGTAAGGCTGAGTTCTGATTGGTCAGTGCTGCTGCGTCCTGATTGGTCAATACGGTTGAGTCTGATTGGTCAGTGCAGCTGAGTTCTGATTGGTCAGTGGAGCTGAGTCCTGATTGGTCAGTGCAGTTGTGTCCTGATTGGTCAGTGAGGCTGAGTTCTGATTGGTCAGTGCAGGGGAGTCCTGATTGGTCAGTGTGGCTGAGTACTGATTGGTCAGTGCTGCTGCGTCCTGATTGGTCAACACGGTTGAGTCTGATTGGTCTGTGCAGCTGAGTCCTGATTGGTCCGTGGGGTTGTGTCCTGATTGGTCAGTGTGGCTGAGTTCTGATTGGTCAGTGCAGCTGGGGAAACATACTGTCCCAGCCAGGCAGGGACCTGACCAGAGCCACGGCCGTGTCCTGCCATCCTGTCCCTTCTCTCCCGGGGCAGGGCCTGCCCCAAGGCTCAGACCCCGGGTCCGAGATGTGGGTGACCCTGAGGTCTGCTGAGGGACTTGGGAAGCCTCGCTCTGCAGAGGGAAACCTTCATCCTTTGTCGAGAGAAGGGAAGATTCTACCTGTTGGGCTGGCCTGAACCGCACAGGTGTGTGTGCTGAGTCATAGCGGGGAGGGGGCTGCTCCTGCCGTTGCGGGGTTGGCTCAGATGGAGACGCCGTGCCAGCCCGACGGGGCCCACCCTGCTTACGGGGCACTGGGGGAGACACCGGGTTGCATCCCTCACCGGGCGTGCACTGGGCAGACGGGCTGGAGACGGTGCCCAGGAAGGAGCCTACGTCCCCGCCCTCTGACCAGCCAGTGCAGTGTGGCAGCAGCTGCCCTCATCCTGGGGTAGGTTTGGGAATCTGCCCTGAGCCACGGACCTAGCGGGGTGGGGGCTGGGCAGACAGCAGCGCACCCGTCTGCACCCGGCCAGGCGCTGGGGTGGGGCCTGGCGCGCGCTGGGCCTGGGAGGAGCACCTGGTGCCCGGCAGGGGCCACCACACCCACCTCCTCCGCCTTGCACGGCCCGCCAGGCCACAGGGCCACCTGAAGCCTTAAACGCGGAGGAGGGAAAGGCCCCGCCTCCCACTTTCCGGCGCTGCCTGGGCTTTCCCAGGTGGGCCCGGCGCCCCCAGCTGCACGGCCGGCTCTGGGACCCTCTGCCCGCGGCCCGGGGCGGGGCAGCCTTGGCAGGAGCTCCCGAGAGCCCGCACCCCTTCCAGGGGGCCGTGGGGCCCAGCGCACCCCCAGCCCTGGCAGGGAAATGCCGCGGGGCTGAAGGCTCCGCTCCCGGTGACCCCTCAGGCCTTCTCCCCATGTTTCGCCCGAGGCCCGCCTCCCGCCCCATCCTCCACCTGCCCGTCCACCCCCCAGCCCTCCCATCCCCCACCTGCCCCGCCACACGCCAGACCCCCGCCTCCCCGGCGCCCCCTTCCCCGCCCCTCTCCCTCCTCTCCCCATCCCGGTCCTCCCGCCCCGCCCCGCCCTCGCCCGCTGTCCGGCTGCGCCCCCGTGTGGCCGCGGGGGGACGAGCGGAGCCGCGGCGCGGGGCTGGGGGGTGGGCGCGGACGGGAGGGGCGGGGCCGGGGCGGACAGGGGAGAGGAGTGGGGTCGGGGTCGGGGCCGGGGCACCCCGCGGTCCCGGGCGGGCCAAGCCTGACACTCCCCGCCAACAGCATCGTGAGGGTCGTTGTCATGAGTCGCTGAAGGTGGCTGGCGGAAACAGATCGTGCAGCGCGTGCTCGTGGTCCGCGGGGACAGCGCTAACACGCACTAGCTATTCTGGGCGTCCTCGTGGGGAAACTGAGACACACAAAGCAGTGAAAAGGCCAAAGCGGGCCTGGGACTCAAACCCTGGACAGCACAAACCAGAGCTGGGCCTGAGCCCTCACCCAGCCCTCGCCAGACCCTCGTCTGGCCGGAATGTCAGCTGAGACCCACCTAAATGTGACACAGCAGTAACTACTCTTGACGACTGAACTGACAGACGCTTTGAATGTCAAAGTCTCAGGTGAGAGTAAAGGCAGACACGTTTTTCAATGCAATTACTATTAGTTTAGCCAACGTCGAGGGGACTCAAAGTGGTGGTGAGCAAGTTCCTGATTTTAGGTAAATTTCCTAGTAACGGGGGCTCGGCCTGCTCAGGGTCAGCCAAGTCCACCCAGAGCTTGAGACTGAGCCCGGGCTTTGGGTGCCTTGGACGGGTCTGGCGAGAGCTTCGATCACAGCTTCTGTCGCTGCTGGGGACAAGAGCCAGTGCAGCCCTAAATGGCCACGTGTGTGCCCGTTGCAGGGCTGGAGTCAGGGCCAGGTTGGTACCCCTGTACCCTGGGGATGGGATCCGTGCTGGCCCTGCGGTCCTTCAGGTGGGGAGGCAGGCCCTGGCCTGGGACAGTGCCCTCCCCTCCCGGGAACATGCAGCCCCCCCTGGTTGGCATAGGCTGCTCCATCTGCAGCGTTCGGTGAGGCGACAGAGGCCAAATAAGTCCTTGCGGGGAGCGGGGTGGGCAGAGCTTTGGCCTGATCCCTGCCACAGGCTGGCTGGAGGTCCCTTGCCTAAGAGAACTGAGGGTCACACCCCCTGGGCCAGAGGCCTGGCTGCAGAGGAGGTGCAGGGATTTCCTTCCCCGGGCTGCTTGGGGCCCGGAGACTTTGCACCTCTGTGCAGGAGACCAACAGGGGCTGGGACTCGGGCGCTCCCAGCCTGCTTCCCTGGTCTTGGAGCAGTGTCTCCAACTGGTGTGGCAACTGTCCCAGTTTGCCCGGGACCTTTGGTGCTAAACTGGGGGCTTTCCCCTTTTCCCCCAAGTTCTGCAACACGCTTAGAAGCAGCTACTTACTCGCCTCCCACACTTGACTACAGATGTCCCTGTAGGTGACAATTTCAGTATTTTGCCACTATTTGCCTGTCCTGTGGGCAAGGAGCACCCAGGACCTCGTTAAGGAGGGTGTGAATGCCCTGCAGGTCGGAGCAGAGAACCTATTCCAGACACCCAGAGATGATTCAGAGAGCCTGTGCCTGGGGTCCTGCCCCAGGACCGGCCCTGGGTCTGTCCAGGTGCAGTCAGGGAGCGCAGCGAGGGCTGTGGATGTGGGGTTGGCACAGGACTTCCGCCCACAGGGCGGGGCAACTGCAGGCTTTACAGAAGGCCGGGGTTGGTGGGGTCACCATGTACTAACCAGGCCTGACCCTGCTTAGCGTCCGAGATCAGCCAAGACCGGGCGCAATCAGGGTGGTACCGCCGTAGACAAGGAAGAAAAGGTGGTGCAGAGCTGGGGAGAGTGAGGGCACCCTGGGGCCCACATCTGAGAACAAAAGGACGTCACCGCTCTTGTGCCCGAGGTGGCCTTGGTGGGGGCAAGTGGAAAATGACTTTTTCCCGCCCAGTTCTAACCCAAGCTGGTTTCCAGACCCAGAGCCCACCCAGGGAAGGGGGACCAGGGTCCCGCAGCAGTTTCTGCAAGGAGAGCGCGGGGTGACTGGCAGACCCGGCCCCTGGATCACCTGCGGACCCCCGTGGGCCCTGGGCGAGTCTCTCTGCAGGAGAGCGGTGGGAGGGGTGCAGCTCTGCTGTGGGGGCTCCTCTCGCGGGTAGTTTTTAAAATAGCAAATGGGCCATGAGCACGGGCACCCACGCCGCCTCCCCACGCCGCCTCCCCACGGCTGAAGGACCTGCCACCCCTTCTGAAGGCCCTGGCAGCCTCCTGGTGGGGGTGACACAGTCTTAAGAATGTATCGGGGTGTTGACAGCCTGCTCTCTGGTCCCCCAAGTAAAAGGAGTTTGGAAATAAGATGCCTTCCCCCGATTGTCTGACCCTGTCACCCTGGACACTTATGGCAGACCGTGTCCTGCAGTCCCAGGAGTCCCCATCATGTGCTCTGTGACATGGGAAGGATGACTCGCCTGTTCACCTCTGGCGTCATGTGTCTGCTCCTTTCCTGTGCGGCCTCGGTGACATAGGAACGAAGGTCAGGGTATGGCAGGCCCCTCCCGAGGCCTCCCCAGGGCCCGCCTGGGTGCTGATGCCTCAGCCAGGTGCGCAGAGGCCACCCTGGCCGGCGGCACTGCGGGTCCCTTCCCCTCCCGGGGGGCAGGGGGGCGCCCTCCACACCATGACGGGGGTCCGGGCAGACGGGAGCGAGGGCTGGACAGAGCACCTGGACAGTGCAGCTGAGTCCTGATTGGTCAGTGCAGTTGTGTCCTGATTAGTCAGTGTGGCTGAGTTCTGATTGGTCAGTGCAGGTGAGTCCTGATTGGCCAGTGCAGCTGAGTCCTGATTGGTCATTGTGACTGAATTCTGATTGGTGAGTGCAGCTGAGTCCTGATTGGTCAGTGCAGTTGTTTCCTGATTGGTCAGTGAGGCTGAGTTCTGATTGGTCAGTGCAGGCGAGTCCTGATTGGTCAGTAAGGCTGAGTTCTGATTGGTCAGTGTGGCTGCATCCTGATTGGTCAATGCAGTTGAGTCTGATTGGTCAGTGCTGCTGAGTCCTGATAGGTCAGTGCAGTTGTGTCCTGATTGGTCAGTGCGACAGAATTCTGATTGGTCAGTGCAGCTGAATCCTGATTGGTCAGTGCAGTTGTGTCCTGATTGGTCAGTGTGACTGAATTCTGATTGGTCAGTGCAGTTGTGTCCTGATTGGACAGTGAGGCTGAGTTCTGATTGGTCAGTGCAGCTGAGTCCTGATTGGTCAGTACAGTTGTGTCCTGATTGGTGAGTGATGCTGAGTTCTGATTGGTCAGTGCAGGTGAGTCCTGATTGGTCAGTAAGGCTGAGTTCTGATTGGTCAGTGCTGCTGCGTCCTGATTGGTCAATACGGTTGAGTCTGATTGGTCAGTGCAGCTGAGTTCTGATTGGTCAGTGCAGCTGAGTCCTGATTGGTCAGTGCAGTTGTGTCCTGATTGGTCAGTGAGGCTGAGTTCTAATTGGTCAGTGCAGGGGAGTCCTGATTGGTCAGTGTGGCTGAGTACTGATTGGTCAGTGCTGCTGCGTCCTGATTGGTCAACACGGTTGAGTCTGATTGGTCTGTGCAGCTGAGTCCTGATTGGTCCGTGGGGTTGTGTCCTGATTGGTCAGTGGGGCTGAGTTCTGATTGGTCAGTGCAGCTGGGGAAACATACTGTCCCAGCCAGGCAGGGACCTGACCAGAGCCACGGCCGTGTCCTGCCATCCTGTCCCTTCTCTCCCGGGGCAGGGCCTGCCCCAAGGCTCAGACCCCGGGTCCGAGATGTGGGTGACCCTGAGGTCTGCTGAGGGACTTGGGAAGCCTCGCTCTGCAGAGGGAAACCTTCATCCTTTGTCGAGAGAAGGGAAGATTCTACCTGTTGGGCTGGCCTGAACCGCACAGGTGTGTGTGCTGAGTCATAGCGGGGAGGGGGCTGCTCCTGCCGTTGCGGGGTTGGCTCAGATGGAGACGCCGTGCCAGCCCGACGGGGCCCACCCTGCTTACGGGGCACTGGGGGAGACACCGGGTTGCATCCCTCACCGGGCGTGCACTGGGCAGACGGGCTGGAGACGGTGCCCAGGAAGGAGCCTACGTCCCCGCCCTCTGACCAGCCAGTGCAGTGTGGCAGCAGCTGCCCTCATCCTGGGGTAGGTTTGGGAATCTGCCCTGAGCCACGGACCTAGCGGGGTGGGGGCTGGGCAGACAGCAGCGCACCCGTCTGCACCCGGCCAGGCGCTGGGGTGGGGCCTGGCGCGCGCTGGGCCTGGGAGGAGCACCTGGTGCCCGGCAGGGGCCACCACACCCACCTCCTCCGCCTTGCACGGCCCGCCAGGCCACAGGGCCACCTGAAGCCTTAAACGCGGAGGAGGGAAAGGCCCCGCCTCCCACTTTCCGGCGCTGCCTGGGCTTTCCCAGGTGGGGCCGGCGCCCGCAGCTGCACGGCCGGCTCTGGGACCCTCTGCCCGCGGCCCGGGGCGGGGCAGCCTTGGCAGGAGCTCCCGAGAGCCCGCACCCCTTCCAGGGGGCCGTGGGGCCCAGCGCACCCCCAGCCCTGGCAGGGAAATGCCGCGGGGCTGAAGGCTCCGCTCCCGGTGACCCCTCAGGCCTTCTCCCCATGTTTCGCCCGAGGCCCGCCTCCCGCCCCATCCTCCACCTGCCCGTCCACCCCCCAGCCCTCCCATCCCCCACCTGCCCCGCCACACGCCAGACCCCCGCCTCCCCGGCGCCCCCTTCCCCGCCCCTCTCCGTCCTCTCCCCATCCCGGTCCTCCCGCCCCGCCCCGCCCTCGCCCGCTGTCCGGCTGCGCCCCCGTGTGGCCGCGGGGGGACGAGCGGAGCCGCGGCGCGGGGCTGGGGGGTGGGCGCGGACGGGAGGGGCGGGGCCGGGGCGGACAGGGGAGAGGAGTGGGGTCAGGGTCGGGGCCGGGGCACCCCGCGGTCCCGGGCGGGCCAAGCCTGACACTCCCCGCCAACAGCATCGTGACGGTCGTTGTCATGAGTCGCTGAACGTGGCTGGCGGAAACAGATCGTGCAGCGCGTGCTCGTGGTCCGTGGGGACAGCGCTAACACGCACTAGCTATTCTGGGCGTCCTCGTGGGGAAACTGAGACACACAAAGCAGTGAAAAGGCCAAAGCAGGCCTGGGACTCAAACCCTGGACAGCACAAACCAGAGCTGGGCCTGAGCCCTCACCCAGCCCTCGCCAGACCCTCGTCTGGCCTGAATGTCAGCTTAGACCCACCTAAATGTGACACAGCAGTAACTACTCTTGACCACTGAACTGACAGACGCTTTGAATGTCAAAGTCTCAGGTGAGAGTAAAGGCAGACACGTTTTTCAATGCAATTACTATTAGTTTAGCCAACGTCGAGGGGACTCAAAGTGGTGGCGAGCAAGTTCCTGATTTTAGGTAAATTTCCTAGTAACGGGGGCTCGGCCTGCTCAGGGTCAGCCAAGTCCACCCAGAGCTTGAGACTGAGCCCGGGCTTTGGGTGCCTTGGACGGGTCTGGCGAGAGCTTCGATCACAGCTTCTGTCGCTGCTGGGGACAAGAGCCAGTGCAGCCCTAAATGGCCACGTGTGTGCCCGTTGCAGGGCTGGAGTCAGGGCCAGGTTGGTACCCCTGTACCCTGGGGATGGGATCCGTGCTGGCCCTGCGGTCCTTCAGGTGGGGAGGCAGGCCCTGGCCTGGGACAGTGCCCTCCCCTCCCGGGAACATGCAGCCCCCCCTGGTTGGCAGAGGCTGCTCCATCTGCAGCGTTCGGTGAGGCGACAGAGGCCAAATAAGTCCTTGCGGGGAGCGGGGTGGGCAGAGCTTTGGCCTGATCCCTGCCACAGGCTGGCTGGAGGTCCCTTGCCTAAGAGAACTGAGGGTCACACCCCCTGGGCCAGAGGCCTGGCTGCAGAGGAGGTGCAGGGATTTCCTTCCCCGGGCTGCTTGGGGCCTGGAGACTTTGCACCTCTGTGCAGGAGACCAACAGGGGCTGGGACTCGGGCGCTCCCAGCCTGCTTCCCTGGTCTTGGAGCAGTGTCTCCATCTGGTGTGGCAACTGTCCCAGTTTGCCCGGGACCTTTGGTGCTAAACTGGGGGCTTTCCCCTTTTCCCCCAAGTTCTGCAACACGCTTAGAAGCAGCTACTTACTCGCCTCCCACACTTGACTACAGATGTCCCTGTAGGTGACAATTTCAGTATTTTGCCACTATTTGCCTGTCCTGTGGGCAAGGAGCACCCAGGACCTCGTTAAGGAGGGTGTGAATGCCCTGCAGGTCGGAGCAGAGAACCTATTCCAGACACCCAGAGATGATTCAGAGAGCCTGTGCCTGGGGTCCTGCCCCAGGACCGGCCCTGGGTCTGTCCAGGTGCAGTCAGGGAGCGCAGCGAGGGCTGTGGATGTGGGGTTGGCACAGGACTTCCGCCCACAGGGCGGGGCAACTGCAGGCTTTACAGAAGGCCGGGGTTGGTGGGGTCACCATGTACTAACCAGGCCTGACCCTGCTTAGCGTCCGAGCTCAGCCAAGACCGGGCGCAATCAGGGTGGTACCGCCGTAGACAAGGAAGAAAAGGTGGTGCAGAGCTGGGGAGAGTGAGGGCACCCTGGGGCCCACATCTGAGAACAAAAGGACGTCACCGCTCTTGTGCCCGAGGTGGCCTTGGTGGGGGCAAGTGGAAAATGACTTTTTCCCGCCCAGTTCTAACCCAAGCTGGTTTCCAGACCCAGAGCCCACCCAGGGAAGGGGGACCAGGGTCCCGCAGCAGTTTCTGCAAGGAGAGCACGGGGTGACTGGCAGACCCGTCCCCTGGATCACCTGCGGACCCCCGTGGGCCCTGGGCGAGTCTCTCTGCAGGAGAGCGGTGGGAGGGGTGCAGCTCTGCTGTGGGGGCTCCTCTCGCGGGTAGTTTTTAAAATAGCAAATGGGCCATGAGCACGGGCACCCACGCCGCCTCCCCACGCCGCCTCCCCACGGCTGAAGGACCTGCCACCCCTTCTGAAGGCCCTGGAAGCCTCCTGGTGGGGGTGACACAGTCTTAAGAATGTATCGGGGTGTTGACAGCCTGCTCTCTGGTCCCCCAAGTAAAAGGAGTTTGGAAATAAGATGCCTTCCCCCGATTGTCTGACCCTGTCACCCTGGACACTTATGGCAGACCGTGTCCTGCAGTCCCAGGAGTCCCCATCATGTGCTCTGTGACATGGGAAGGATGACTCGCCTGTTCACCTCTGGCGTTATGTGTCTGCTCCTTTCCTGTGCGGCCTCGGTGACATAGGAACGAAGGTCAGTGTATGGCAGGCCCCTCCCGAGGCCTCCCCAGGGCCTGCCTGGGTGCTGATGCCTCAGCCAGGTGCGCAGAAGCCACCCTGGCCGGCGGCACTGCGGGTCCCTACCCCTCCCGGGGGGCAGGGGGGCGCCCTCCACACCATGACGGGGGTCCGGGCAGACGGGAGCGAGGGCTGGACAGAGCACCTGGACAGTGCAGCTGAGTCCTGATTGGTCAGTGCAGTTGTGTCCTGATTAGTCAGTGCGGCTGAGTTGTGATTGGTCAGTGCAGGTGAGTCCTGATTGGCCAGTGCAGCTCAGTCCTGATTGGTCATTGTGACTGAATTCTGATTGGTGAGTGCAGCTGAGTCCTGATTGGTCAGTGCAGTTGTTTCCTGATTGGTCAGTGAGGCTGAGTTCTGATTGGTCAGTGCAGGCGAGTCCTGATTGGTCAGTAAGGCTGAGTTCTGATTGGTCAGTGTGGCTGCGTCCTGATTGGTCAATGCAGTTGAGTCTGATTGGTCAGTGCTGCTGAGTCCTGATAGGTCAGTGCAGTTGTGTCCTGATTGGTCAGTGCGACTGAATTCTGATTGGTCAGTGCAGCTGAGTCCTGATTGGTCAGTGCAGTTGTGTCCTGATTGGTCAGTGTGACTGAATTCTGATTGGTCAGTGCAGTTGTGTCCTGATTGGACAGTGAGGCTGAGTTCTGGTTGGTCAGTGCAGCTGAGTCCTGATTGGTCAGTACAGTTGTGTCCTGATTGGTCAGTGATGCTGAGTTCTGATTGGTCAGTGCAGGTGAGTCCTGATTGGTCAGTAAGGCTGAGTTCTGATTGGTCAGTGCTGCTGCGTCCTGATTGGTCAATACGGTTGAGTCTGATTGGTCAGTGCAGCTGAGTTCTGATTGGTCAGTGTTGCTGCGTCCTGATTGGTCAATACGGTTGAGTCTGATTGGTCAGTGCAGCTGAGTTCTGATTGGTCAGTGCTGCTGCGTCCTGATTGGTCAATACGGTTGAGTCTGATTGGTCAGTGCAGCTGAGTTCTGATTGGTCAGTGGAGCTGAGTCCTGATTGGTCAGTGCAGTTGTGTCCTGATTGGTCAGTGAGGCTGAGTTCTGATTGGTCAGTGCAGGGGAGTCCTGATTGGTCAGTGTGGCTGAGTACTGATTGGTCAGTGCTGCTGCGTCCTGATTGGTCAACACGGTTGAGTCTGATTGGTCTGTGCAGCTGAGTCCTGATTGGTCCGTGGGGTTGTGTCCTGATTGGTCAGTCTGGCTGAGTTCTGATTGGTCAGTGCAGCTGGGGAAACATACTGTCCCAGCCAGGCAGGGACCTGACCAGAGCCACGGCCGTGTCCTGCCATCCTGTCCCTTCTCTCCCGGGGCAGGGCCTGCCCCAAGGCTCAGACCCCGGGTCCGAGATGTGGGTGACCCTGAGGTCTGCTGAGGGACTTGGGAAGCCTCGCTCTGCAGAGGGAAACCTTCATCCTTTGTCGAGAGAAGAGAAGATTCTACCTGTTGGGCTGGCCTGAACCGCACAGGTGTGTGTGCTGAGTCATAGCGGGGAGGGGGCTGCTCCTGCCGTTGCGAGGTTGGCTCAGATGGAGACGCCGTGCCAGCCCGACGGGGCCCACCCTGCTTACGGGGCACTGGGGGAGACACCGGGTTGCATCCCTCACCGGGCGTGCACTGGGCAGACGGGCTGGAGACGGTGCCCAGGAAGGAGCCTACGTCCCCGCCCTCTGACCAGCCAGTGCAGTGTGGCAGCAGCTGCCCTCATCCTGGGGTAGGTTTGGGAATCTGCCCTGAGCCACGGACCTAGCGGGGTGGGGGCTGGGCAGACGGCAGCGCACCCGTCTGCACCCGGCCAGGCGCTGGGGTGGGGCCTGGCGCGCGCTGGGCCTGGGAGCAGCACCTGGTGCCCGGCAGGGGCCACCACACCCGCCTCCTCTGCCTTGCACGGCCCGCCAGGCCACAGGGCCACCTGAAGCCTTAAACGCGGAGGAGGGAAAGGCCCCGCCTCCCACTTTCCGGCGCTGCCTGGGCTTTCCCAGGTGGGGCCGGCGCCCCCAGCTGCACGGCCGGCTCTGGGACCCTCTGCCCGCGGCCCGGGGCGGGGCAGCCTTGGCAGGAGCTCCCGAGAGCCCGCACCCCTTCCAGGGGGCCGTGGGGCCCAGCGCACCCCCAGCCCTGGCAGGGAAATGCCGCGGGGCTGAAGGCTCCGCTCCCGGTGACCCCTCAGGCCTTCTCCCCATGTTTCGCCCGAGGCCCGCCTCCCGCCCCATCCTCCACCTGCCCGTCCACCCCCCAGCCCTCCCATCCCCCACCTGCCCCGCCACACGCCAGACCCCCGCCTCCCCGGCGCCCCCTTCCCCGCCCCTCTCCGTCCTCTCCCCATCCCGGTCCTCCCGCCCCGCCCCGCCCTCGCCCGCTGTCCGGCTGCGCCCCCGTGTGGCCGCGGGGGGACGAGCGGAGCCGCGGCGCGGGGCTGGGGGGTGGGCGCGGACGGGAGGGGCGGGGCCGGGGCGGACAGGGGAGAGGAGTGGGGTCGGGGTCGGGGCCGGGGCACCCCGCGGTCCCGGGCGGGCCAAGCCTGACACTCCCCGCCAACAGCATCGTGACGGTCGTTGTCATGAGTCGCTGAACGTGGCTGGCGGAAACAGATCGTGCAGCGCGTGCTCGTGGTCCGCGGGGACAGCGCTAACACGCACTAGCTATTCTGGGCGTCCTCGTGGGGAAACTGAGACACACAAAGCAGTGAAAAGGCCAAAGCGGGCCTGGGACTCAAACCCTGGACAGCACAAACCAGAGCTGGGCCTGAGCCCTCACCCAGCCCTCGCCAGACCCTCGTCTGGCCTGAATGTCAGCTTAGACCCACCTAAATGTGACACAGCAGTAACTACTCTTGACCACTGAACTGACAGACGCTTTGAATGTCAAAGTCTCAGGTGAGAGTAAAGGCAGACACGTTTTTCAATGCAATTACTATTAGTTTAGCCAACGTCGAGGGGACTCAAAGTGGTGGCGAGCAAGTTCCTGATTTTAGGTAAATTTCCTAGTAACGGGGGCTCGGCCTGCTCAGGGTCAGCCAAGTCCACCCAGAGCTTGAGACTGAGCCCGGGCTTTGGGTGCCTTGGACGGGTCTGGCGAGAGCTTCGATCACAGCTTCTGTCGCTGCTGGGGACAAGAGCCAGTGCAGCCCTAAATGGCCACGTGTGTGCCCGTTGCAGGGCTGGAGTCAGGGCCAGGTTGGTACCCCTGTACCCTGGGGATGGGATCCGTGCTGGCCCTGCGGTCCTTCAGGTGGGGAGGCAGGCCCTGGCCTGGGACAGTGCCCTCCCCTCCCGGGAACATGCAGCCCCCCCTGGTTGGCAGAGGCTGCTCCATCTGCAGCGTTCGGTGAGGCGACAGAGGCCAAATAAGTCCTTGCGGGGAGCGGGGTGGGCAGAGCTTTGGCCTGATCCCTGCCACAGGCTGGCTGGAGGTCCCTTGCCTAAGAGAACTGAGGGTCACACCCCCTGGGCCAGAGGCCTGGCTGCAGAGGAGGTGCAGGGATTTCCTTCCCCGGGCTGCTTGGGGCCCGGAGACTTTGCACCTCTGTGCAGGAGACCAACAGGGGCTGGGACTCGGGCGCTCCCAGCCTGCTTCCCTGGTCTTGGAGCAGTGTCTCCATCTGGTGTGGCAACTGTCCCAGTTTGCCCGGGACCTTTGGTGCTAAACTGGGGGCTTTCCCCTTTTCCCCCAAGTTCTGCAACACGCTTAGAAGCAGCTACTTACTCGCCTCCCACACTTGACTACAGATGTCCCTGTAGGTGACAATTTCAGTATTTTGCCACTATTTGCCTGTCCTGTGGGCAAGGAGCACCCAGGACCTCGTTAAGGAGGGTGTGAATGCCCTGCAGGTCGGAGCAGAGAACCTATTCCAGACACCCAGAGATGATTCAGAGAGCCTGTGCCTGGGGTCCTGCCCCAGGACCGGCCCTGGGTCTGTCCAGGTGCAGTCAGGGAGCGCAGCGAGGGCTGTGGATGTGGGGTTGGCACAGGACTTCCGCCCACAGGGCGGGGCAACTGCAGGCTTTACAGAAGGCCGGGGTTGGTGGGGTCACCATGTACTAACCAGGCCTGACCCTGCTTAGCGTCCGAGCTCAGCCAAGACCGGGCGCAATCAGGGTGGTACCGCCGTAGACAAGGAAGAAAAGGTGGTGCAGAGCTGGGGAGAGTGAGGGCACCCTGGGGCCCACATCTGAGAACAAAAGGACGTCACCGCTCTTGTGCCCGAGGTGGCCTTGGTGGGGGCAAGTGGAAAATGACTTTTTCCCGCCCAGTTCTAACCCAAGCTGGTTTCCAGACCCAGAGCCCACCCAGGGAAGGGGGACCAGGGTCCCGCAGCAGTTTCTGCAAGGAGAGCACGGGGTGACTGGCAGACCCGTCCCCTGGATCACCTGCGGACCCCCGTGGGCCCTGGGCGAGTCTCTCTGCAGGAGAGCGGTGGGAGGGGTGCAGCTCTGCTGTGGGGGCTCCTCTCGCGGGTAGTTTTTAAAATAGCAAATGGGCCATGAGCACGGGCACCCACGCCGCCTCCCCACGCCGCCTCCCCACGGCTGAAGGACCTGCCACCCCTTCTGAAGGCCCTGGCAGCCTCCTGGTGGGGGTGACACAGTCTTAAGAATGTATCGGGGTGTTGACAGCCTGCTCTCTGGTCCCCCAAGTAAAAGGAGTTTGGAAATAAGATGCCTTCCCCCGATTGTCTGACCCTGTCACCCTGGACACTTATGGCAGACCGTGTCCTGCAGTCCCAGGAGTCCCCATCATGTGCTCTGTGACATGGGAAGGATGACTCGCCTGTTCACCTCTGGCGTCATGTGTCTGCTCCTTTCCTGTGCGGCCTCGGTGACATAGGAACGAAGGTCAGTGTATGGCAGGCCCCTCCCGAGGCCTCCCCAGGGCCTGCCTGGGTGCTGATGCCTCAGCCAGGTGCGCAGAGGCCACCCTGGCCGGCGGCACTGCGGGTCCCTACCCCTCCCGGGGGGCAGGGGGGCGCCCTCCACACCATGACGGGGGTCCGGGCAGACGGGAGCGAGGGCTGGACAGAGCACCTGGACAGTGCAGCTGAGTCCTGATTGGTCAGTGCAGTTGTGTCCTGATTAGTCAGTGCGGCTGAGTTGTGATTGGTCAGTGCAGGTGAGTCCTGATTGGCCAGTGCAGCTCAGTCCTGATTGGTCATTGTGACTGAATTCTGATTGGTGAGTGCAGCTGAGTCCTGATTGGTCAGTGCAGTTGTTTCCTGATTGGTCAGTGAGGCTGAGTTCTGATTGGTCAGTGCAGGCGAGTCCTGATTGGTCAGTAAGGCTGAGTTCTGATTGGTCAGTGTGGCTGCGTCCTGATTGGTCAATGCAGTTGAGTCTGATTGGTCAGTGCTGCTGAGTCCTGATAGGTCAGTGCAGTTGTGTCCTGATTGGTCAGTGCGACTGAATTCTGATTGGTCAGTGCAGCTGAGTCCTGATTGGTCAGTGCAGTTGTGTCCTGATTGGTCAGTGTGACTGAATTCTGATTGGTCAGTGCAGTTGTGTCCTTATTGGACAGTGAGGCTGAGTTCTGGTTGGTCAGTGCAGCTGAGTCCTGATTGGTCAGTACAGTTGTGTCCTGATTGGTCAGTGCAGGTGAGTCCTGATTGGTCAGTAAGGCTGAGTTCTGATTGGTCAGTGCTGCTGCGTCCTGATTGGTCAATACGGTTGAGTCTGATTGGTCAGTGCAGCTGAGTTCTGATTGGTCAGTGCTGCTGCGTCCTGATTGGTCAATACGGTTGAGTCTGATTGGTCAGTGCAGCTGAGTTCTGATTGGTCAGTGGAGCTGAGTCCTGATTGGTCAGTGCAGTTGTGTCCTGATTGGTCAGTGAGGCTGAGTTCTGATTGGTCAGTGCAGGGGAGTCCTGATTGGTCAGTGTGGCTGAGTACTGATTGGTCAGTGCTGCTGCGTCCTGATTGGTCAACACGGTTGAGTCTGATTGGTCTGTGCAGCTGAGTCCTGATTGGTCCGTGGGGTTGTGTCCTGATTGGTCAGTCTGGCTGAGTTCTGATTGGTCAGTGCAGCTGGGGAAACATACTGTCCCAGCCAGGCAGGGACCTGACCAGAGCCACGGCCGTGTCCTGCCATCCTGTCCCTTCTCTCCCGGGGCAGGGCCTGCCCCAAGGCTCAGACCCCGGGTCCGAGATGTGGGTGACCCTGAGGTCTGCTGAGGGACTTGGGAAGCCTCGCTCTGCAGAGGGAAACCTTCATCCTTTGTCGAGAGAAGAGAAGATTCTACCTGTTGGGCTGGCCTGAACCGCACAGGTGTGTGTGCTGAGTCATAGCGGGGAGGGGGCTGCTCCTGCCGTTGCGAGGTTGGCTCAGATGGAGACGCCGTGCCAGCCCGACGGGGCCCACCCTGCTTACGGGGCACTGGGGGAGACACCGGGTTGCATCCCTCACCGGGCGTGCACTGGGCAGACGGGCTGGAGACGGTGCCCAGGAAGGAGCCTACGTCCCCGCCCTCTGACCAGCCAGTGCAGTGTGGCAGCAGCTGCCCTCATCCTGGGGTAGGTTTGGGAATCTGCCCTGAGCCACGGACCTAGCGGGGTGGGGGCTGGGCAGACGGCAGCGCACCCGTCTGCACCCGGCCAGGCGCTGGGGTGGGGCCTGGCGCGCGCTGGGCCTGGGAGCAGCACCTGGTGCCCGGCAGGGGCCACCACACCCGCCTCCTCTGCCTTGCACGGCCCGCCAGGCCACAGGGCCACCTGAAGCCTTAAACGCGGAGGAGGGAAAGGCCCCGCCTCCCACTTTCCGGCGCTGCCTGGGCTTTCCCAGGTGGGGCCGGCGCCCCCAGCTGCACGGCCGGCTCTGGGACCCTCTGCCCGCGGCCCGGGGCGGGGCAGCCTTGGCAGGAGCTCCCGAGAGCCCGCACCCCTTCCAGGGGGCCGTGGGGCCCAGCGCACCCCCAGCCCTGGCAGGGAAATGCCGCGGGGCTGAAGGCTCCGCTCCCGGTGACCCCTCAGGCCTTCTCCCCATGTTTCGCCCGAGGCCCGCCTCCCGCCCCATCCTCCACCTGCCCGTCCACCCCCCAGCCCTCCCATCCCCCACCTGCCCCGCCACACGCCAGACCCCCGCCTCCCCGGCGCCCCCTTCCCCGCCCCTCTCCGTCCTCTCCCCATCCCGGTCCTCCCGCCCCGCCCCGCCCTCGCCCTCTGTCCGGCTGCGCCCCCGTGTGGCCGCGGGGGGACGAGCGGAGCCGCGGCGCGGGGCTGGGGGGTGGGCGCGGACGGGAGGGGCGGGGCCGGGGCGGACAGGGGAGAGGAGTGGGGTCGGGGTCGGGGCCGGGGCACCCCGCGGTCCCGGGCGGGCCAAGCCTGACACTCCCCGCCAACAGCATCGTGACGGTCGTTGTCATGAGTCGCTGAAGGTGGCTGGCGGAAACAGATCGTGCAGCGCGTGCTCGTGGTCCGCGGGGACAGCGCTAACACGCACTAGCTATTCTGGGCGTCCTCGTGGGGAAACTGAGACACACAAAGCAGTGAAAAGGCCAAAGCGGGCCTGGGACTCAAACCCTGGACAGCACAAACCAGAGCTGGGCCTGAGCCCTCACCCAGCCCTCGCCAGACCCTCGTCTGGCCGGAATGTCAGCTTAGACCCACCTAAATGTGACACAGCAGTAACTACTCTTGACGACTGAACTGACAGACGCTTTGAATGTCAAAGTCTCAGGTGAGAGTAAAGGCAGACACGTTTTTCAATGCAATTACTATTAGTTTAGCCAACGTCGAGGGGACTCAAAGTGGTGGTGAGCAAGTTCCTGATTTTAGGTAAATTTCCTAGTAACGGGGGCTCGGCCTGCTCAGGGTCAGCCAAGTCCACCCAGAGCTTGAGACTGAGCCCGGGCTTTGGGTGCCTTGGACGGGTCTGGCGAGAGCTTCGATCACAGCTTCTGTCGCTGCTGGGGACAAGAGCCAGTGCAGCCCTAAATGGCCACGTGTGTGCCCGTTGCAGGGCTGGAGTCAGGGCCAGGTTGGTACCCCTGTACCCTGGGGATGGGATCCGTGCTGGCCCTGCGGTCCTTCAGGTGGGGAGGCAGGCCCTGGCCTGGGACAGTGCCCTCCCCTCCCGGGAACATGCAGCCCCCCCTGGTTGGCATAGGCTGCTCCATCTGCAGCGTTCGGTGAGGCGACAGAGGCCAAATAAGTCCTTGCGGGGAGCGGGGTGGGCAGAGCTTTGGCCTGATCCCTGCCACAGGCTGGCTGGAGGTCCCTTGCCTAAGAGAACTGAGGGTCACACCCCCTGGGCCAGAGGCCTGGCTGCAGAGGAGGTGCAGGGATTTCCTTCCCCGGGCTGCTTGGGGCCCGGAGACTTTGCACCTCTGTGCAGGAGACCAACAGGGGCTGGGACTCGGGCGCTCCCAGCCTGCTTCCCTGGTCTTGGAGCAGTGTCTCCAACTGGTGTGGCAACTGTCCCAGTTTGCCCGGGACCTTTGGTGCTAAACTGGGGGCTTTCCCCTTTTCCCCCAAGTTCTGCAACACGCTTAGAAGCAGCTACTTACTCGCCTCCCACACTTGACTACAGATGTCCCTGTAGGTGACAATTTCAGTATTTTGCCACTATTTGCCTGTCCTGTGGGCAAGGAGCACCCAGGACCTCGTTAAGGAGGGTGTGAATGCCCTGCAGGTCGGAGCAGAGAACCTATTCCAGACACCCAGAGATGATTCAGAGAGCCTGTGCCTGGGGTCCTGCCCCAGGACCGGCCCTGGGTCTGTCCAGGTGCAGTCAGGGAGCGCAGCGAGGGCTGTGGATGTGGGGTTGGCACAGGACTTCCGCCCACAGGGCGGGGCAACTGCAGGCTTTACAGAAGGCCGGGGTTGGTGGGGTCACCATGTACTAACCAGGCCTGACCCTGCTTAGCGTCCGAGCTCAGCCAAGACCGGGCGCAATCAGGGTGGTACCGCCGTAGACAAGGAAGAAAAGGTGGTGCAGAGCTGGGGAGAGTGAGGGCACCCTGGGGCCCACATCTGAGAACAAAAGGACGTCACCGCTCTTGTGCCCGAGGTGGCCTTGGTGGGGGCAAGTGGAAAATGACTTTTTCCCGCCCAGTTCTAACCCAAGCTGGTTTCCAGACCCAGAGCCCACCCAGGGAAGGGGGACCAGGGTCCCGCAGCAGTTTCTGCAAGGAGAGCGCGGGGTGACTGGCAGACCCGGCCCCTGGATCACCTGCGGACCCCCGTGGGCCCTGGGCGAGTCTCTCTGCAGGAGAGCGGTGGGAGGGGTGCAGCTCTGCTGTGGGGGCTCCTCTCGCGGGTAGTTTTTAAAATAGCAAATGGGCCATGAGCACGGGCACCCACGCCGCCTCCCCACGCCGCCTCCCCACGGCTGAAGGACCTGCCACCCCTTCTGAAGGCCCTGGCAGCCTCCTGGTGGGGGTGACACAGTCTTAAGAATGTATCGGGGTGTTGACAGCCTGCTCTCTGGTCCCCCAAGTAAAAGGAGTTTGGAAATAAGATGCCTTCCCCCGATTGTCTGACCCTGTCACCCTGGACACTTATGGCAGACCGTGTCCTGCAGTCCCAGGAGTCCCCATCATGTGCTCTGTGACATGGGAAGGATGACTCGCCTGTTCACCTCTGGCGTCATGTGTCTGCTCCTTTCCTGTGCGGCCTCGGTGACATAGGAACGAAGGTCAGGGTATGGCAGGCCCCTCCCGAGGCCTCCCCAGGGCCCGCCTGGGTGCTGATGCCTCAGCCAGGTGCGCAGAGGCCACCCTGGCCGGCGGCACTGCGGGTCCCTTCCCCTCCCGGGGGGCAGGGGGGCGCCCTCCACACCATGACGGGGGTCCGGGCAGACGGGAGCGAGGGCTGGACAGAGCACCTGGACAGTGCAGCTGAGTCCTGATTGGTCAGTGCAGTTGTGTCCTGATTAGTCAGTGTGGCTGAGTTCTGATTGGTCAGTGCAGGTGAGTCCTGATTGGCCAGTGCAGCTGAGTCCTGATTGGTCATTGTGACTGAATTCTGATTGGTGAGTGCAGCTGAGTCCTGATTGGTCAGTGCAGTTGTTTCCTGATTGGTCAGTGAGGCTGAGTTCTGATTGGTCAGTGCAGGCGAGTCCTGATTGGTCAGTAAGGCTGAGTTCTGATTGGTCAGTGTGGCTGCATCCTGATTGGTCAATGCAGTTGAGTCTGATTGGTCAGTGCTGCTGAGTCCTGATAGGTCAGTGCAGTTGTGTCCTGATTGGTCAGTGCGACTGAATTCTGATTGGTCAGTGCAGCTGAATCCTGATTGGTCAGTGCAGTTGTGTCCTGATTGGTCAGTGTGACTGAATTCTGATTGGTCAGTGCAGTTGTGTCCTGATTGGACAGTGAGGCTGAGTTCTGATTGGTCAGTGCAGCTGAGTCCTGATTGGTCAGTACAGTTGTGTCCTGATTGGTGAGTGATGCTGAGTTCTGATTGGTCAGTGCAGGTGAGTCCTGATTGGTCAGTAAGGCTGAGTTCTGATTGGTCAGTGCTGCTGCGTCCTGATTGGTCAATACGGTTGAGTCTGATTGGTCAGTGCAGCTGAGTTCTGATTGGTCAGTGCAGCTGAGTCCTGATTGGTCAGTGCAGTTGTGTCCTGATTGGTCAGTGAGGCTGAGTTCTGATTGGTCAGTGCAGGGGAGTCCTGATTGGTCAGTGTGGCTGAGTACTGATTGGTCAGTGCTGCTGCGTCCTGATTGGTCAACACGGTTGAGTCTGATTGGTCTGTGCAGCTGAGTCCTGATTGGTCCGTGGGGTTGTGTCCTGATTGGTCAGTGTGGCTGAGTTCTGATTGGTCAGTGCAGCTGGGGAAACATACTGTCCCAGCCAGGCAGGGACCTGACCAGAGCCACGGCCGTGTCCTGCCATCCTGTCCCTTCTCTCCCGGGGCAGGGCCTGCCCCAAGGCTCAGACCCCGGGTCCGAGATGTGGGTGACCCTGAGGTCTGCTGAGGGACTTGGGAAGCCTCGCTCTGCAGAGGGAAACCTTCATCCTTTGTCGAGAGAAGGGAAGATTCTACCTGTTGGGCTGGCCTGAACCGCACAGGTGTGTGTGCTGAGTCATAGCGGGGAGGGGGCTGCTCCTGCCGTTGCGGGGTTGGCTCAGATGGAGACGCCGTGCCAGCCCGACGGGGCCCACCCTGCTTACGGGGCACTGGGGGAGACACCGGGTTGCATCCCTCACCGGGCGTGCACTGGGCAGACGGGCTGGAGACGGTGCCCAGGAAGGAGCCTACGTCCCCGCCCTCTGACCAGCCAGTGCAGTGTGGCAGCAGCTGCCCTCATCCTGGGGTAGGTTTGGGAATCTGCCCTGAGCCACGGACCTAGCGGGGTGGGGGCTGGGCAGACAGCAGCGCACCCGTCTGCACCCGGCCAGGCGCTGGGGTGGGGCCTGGCGCGCGCTGGGCCTGGGAGGAGCACCTGGTGCCCGGCAGGGGCCACCACACCCACCTCCTCCGCCTTGCACGGCCCGCCAGGCCACAGGGCCACCTGAAGCCTTAAACGCGGAGGAGGGAAAGGCCCCGCCTCCCACTTTCCGGCGCTGCCTGGGCTTTCCCAGGTGGGCCCGGCGCCCCCAGCTGCACGGCCGGCTCTGGGACCCTCTGCCCGCGGCCCGGGGCGGGGCAGCCTTGGCAGGAGCTCCCGAGAGCCCGCACCCCTTCCAGGGGGCCGTGGGGCCCAGCGCACCCCCAGCCCTGGCAGGGAAATGCCGCGGGGCTGAAGGCTCCGCTCCCGGTGACCCCTCAGGCCTTCTCCCCATGTTTCGCCCGAGGCCCGCCTCCCGCCCCATCCTCCACCTGCCCGTCCACCCCCCAGCCCTCCCATCCCCCACCTGCCCCGCCACACGCCAGACCCCCGCCTCCCCGGCGCCCCCTTCCCCGCCCCTCTCCCTCCTCTCCCCATCCCGGTCCTCCCGCCCCGCCCCGCCCTCGCCCGCTGTCCGGCTGCGCCCCCGTGTGGCCGCGGGGGGACGAGCGGAGCCGCGGCGCGGGGCTGGGGGGTGGGCGCGGACGGGAGGGGCGGGGCCGGGGCGGACAGGGGAGAGGAGTGGGGTCGGGGTCGGGGCCGGGGCACCCCGCGGTCCCGGGCGGGCCAAGCCTGACACTCCCCGCCAACAGCATCGTGAGGGTCGTTGTCATGAGTCGCTGAAGGTGGCTGGCGGAAACAGATCGTGCAGCGCGTGCTCGTGGTCCGCGGGGACAGCGCTAACACGCACTAGCTATTCTGGGCGTCCTCGTGGGGAAACTGAGACACACAAAGCAGTGAAAAGGCCAAAGCGGGCCTGGGACTCAAACCCTGGACAGCACAAACCAGAGCTGGGCCTGAGCCCTCACCCAGCCCTCGCCAGACCCTCGTCTGGCCGGAATGTCAGCTGAGACCCACCTAAATGTGACACAGCAGTAACTACTCTTGACGACTGAACTGACAGACGCTTTGAATGTCAAAGTCTCAGGTGAGAGTAAAGGCAGACACGTTTTTCAATGCAATTACTATTAGTTTAGCCAACGTCGAGGGGACTCAAAGTGGTGGTGAGCAAGTTCCTGATTTTAGGTAAATTTCCTAGTAACGGGGGCTCGGCCTGCTCAGGGTCAGCCAAGTCCACCCAGAGCTTGAGACTGAGCCCGGGCTTTGGGTGCCTTGGACGGGTCTGGCGAGAGCTTCGATCACAGCTTCTGTCGCTGCTGGGGACAAGAGCCAGTGCAGCCCTAAATGGCCACGTGTGTGCCCGTTGCAGGGCTGGAGTCAGGGCCAGGTTGGTACCCCTGTACCCTGGGGATGGGATCCGTGCTGGCCCTGCGGTCCTTCAGGTGGGGAGGCAGGCCCTGGCCTGGGACAGTGCCCTCCCCTCCCGGGAACATGCAGCCCCCCCTGGTTGGCATAGGCTGCTCCATCTGCAGCGTTCGGTGAGGCGACAGAGGCCAAATAAGTCCTTGCGGGGAGCGGGGTGGGCAGAGCTTTGGCCTGATCCCTGCCACAGGCTGGCTGGAGGTCCCTTGCCTAAGAGAACTGAGGGTCACACCCCCTGGGCCAGAGGCCTGGCTGCAGAGGAGGTGCAGGGATTTCCTTCCCCGGGCTGCTTGGGGCCCGGAGACTTTGCACCTCTGTGCAGGAGACCAACAGGGGCTGGGACTCGGGCGCTCCCAGCCTGCTTCCCTGGTCTTGGAGCAGTGTCTCCAACTGGTGTGGCAACTGTCCCAGTTTGCCCGGGACCTTTGGTGCTAAACTGGGGGCTTTCCCCTTTTCCCCCAAGTTCTGCAACACGCTTAGAAGCAGCTACTTACTCGCCTCCCACACTTGACTACAGATGTCCCTGTAGGTGACAATTTCAGTATTTTGCCACTATTTGCCTGTCCTGTGGGCAAGGAGCACCCAGGACCTCGTTAAGGAGGGTGTGAATGCCCTGCAGGTCGGAGCAGAGAACCTATTCCAGACACCCAGAGATGATTCAGAGAGCCTGTGCCTGGGGTCCTGCCCCAGGACCGGCCCTGGGTCTGTCCAGGTGCAGTCAGGGAGCGCAGCGAGGGCTGTGGATGTGGGGTTGGCACAGGACTTCCGCCCACAGGGCGGGGCAACTGCAGGCTTTACAGAAGGCCGGGGTTGGTGGGGTCACCATGTACTAACCAGGCCTGACCCTGCTTAGCGTCCGAGATCAGCCAAGACCGGGCGCAATCAGGGTGGTACCGCCGTAGACAAGGAAGAAAAGGTGGTGCAGAGCTGGGGAGAGTGAGGGCACCCTGGGGCCCACATCTGAGAACAAAAGGACGTCACCGCTCTTGTGCCCGAGGTGGCCTTGGTGGGGGCAAGTGGAAAATGACTTTTTCCCGCCCAGTTCTAACCCAAGCTGGTTTCCAGACCCAGAGCCCACCCAGGGAAGGGGGACCAGGGTCCCGCAGCAGTTTCTGCAAGGAGAGCGCGGGGTGACTGGCAGACCCGGCCCCTGGATCACCTGCGGACCCCCGTGGGCCCTGGGCGAGTCTCTCTGCAGGAGAGCGGTGGGAGGGGTGCAGCTCTGCTGTGGGGGCTCCTCTCGCGGGTAGTTTTTAAAATAGCAAATGGGCCATGAGCACGGGCACCCACGCCGCCTCCCCACGCCGCCTCCCCACGGCTGAAGGACCTGCCACCCCTTCTGAAGGCCCTGGCAGCCTCCTGGTGGGGGTGACACAGTCTTAAGAATGTATCGGGGTGTTGACAGCCTGCTCTCTGGTCCCCCAAGTAAAAGGAGTTTGGAAATAAGATGCCTTCCCCCGATTGTCTGACCCTGTCACCCTGGACACTTATGGCAGACCGTGTCCTGCAGTCCCAGGAGTCCCCATCATGTGCTCTGTGACATGGGAAGGATGACTCGCCTGTTCACCTCTGGCGTCATGTGTCTGCTCCTTTCCTGTGCGGCCTCGGTGACATAGGAACGAAGGTCAGGGTATGGCAGGCCCCTCCCGAGGCCTCCCCAGGGCCCGCCTGGGTGCTGATGCCTCAGCCAGGTGCGCAGAGGCCACCCTGGCCGGCGGCACTGCGGGTCCCTTCCCCTCCCGGGGGGCAGGGGGGCGCCCTCCACACCATGACGGGGGTCCGGGCAGACGGGAGCGAGGGCTGGACAGAGCACCTGGACAGTGCAGCTGAGTCCTGATTGGTCAGTGCAGTTGTGTCCTGATTAGTCAGTGTGGCTGAGTTCTGATTGGTCAGTGCAGGTGAGTCCTGATTGGCCAGTGCAGCTGAGTCCTGATTGGTCATTGTGACTGAATTCTGATTGGTGAGTGCAGCTGAGTCCTGATTGGTCAGTGCAGTTGTTTCCTGATTGGTCAGTGAGGCTGAGTTCTGATTGGTCAGTGCAGGCGAGTCCTGATTGGTCAGTAAGGCTGAGTTCTGATTGGTCAGTGTGGCTGCATCCTGATTGGTCAATGCAGTTGAGTCTGATTGGTCAGTGCTGCTGAGTCCTGATAGGTCAGTGCAGTTGTGTCCTGATTGGTCAGTGCGACTGAATTCTGATTGGTCAGTGCAGCTGAATCCTGATTGGTCAGTGCAGTTGTGTCCTGATTGGTCAGTGTGACTGAATTCTGATTGGTCAGTGCAGTTGTGTCCTGATTGGACAGTGAGGCTGAGTTCTGATTGGTCAGTGCAGCTGAGTCCTGATTGGTCAGTACAGTTGTGTCCTGATTGGTGAGTGATGCTGAGTTCTGATTGGTCAGTGCAGGTGAGTCCTGATTGGTCAGTAAGGCTGAGTTCTGATTGGTCAGTGCTGCTGCGTCCTGATTGGTCAATACGGTTGAGTCTGATTGGTCAGTGCAGCTGAGTTCTGATTGGTCAGTGCAGCTGAGTCCTGATTGGTCAGTGCAGTTGTGTCCTGATTGGTCAGTGAGGCTGAGTTCTAATTGGTCAGTGCAGGGGAGTCCTGATTGGTCAGTGTGGCTGAGTACTGATTGGTCAGTGCTGCTGCGTCCTGATTGGTCAACACGGTTGAGTCTGATTGGTCTGTGCAGCTGAGTCCTGATTGGTCCGTGGGGTTGTGTCCTGATTGGTCAGTGGGGCTGAGTTCTGATTGGTCAGTGCAGCTGGGGAAACATACTGTCCCAGCCAGGCAGGGACCTGACCAGAGCCACGGCCGTGTCCTGCCATCCTGTCCCTTCTCTCCCGGGGCAGGGCCTGCCCCAAGGCTCAGACCCCGGGTCCGAGATGTGGGTGACCCTGAGGTCTGCTGAGGGACTTGGGAAGCCTCGCTCTGCAGAGGGAAACCTTCATCCTTTGTCGAGAGAAGGGAAGATTCTACCTGTTGGGCTGGCCTGAACCGCACAGGTGTGTGTGCTGAGTCATAGCGGGGAGGGGGCTGCTCCTGCCGTTGCGGGGTTGGCTCAGATGGAGACGCCGTGCCAGCCCGACGGGGCCCACCCTGCTTACGGGGCACTGGGGGAGACACCGGGTTGCATCCCTCACCGGGCGTGCACTGGGCAGACGGGCTGGAGACGGTGCCCAGGAAGGAGCCTACGTCCCCGCCCTCTGACCAGCCAGTGCAGTGTGGCAGCAGCTGCCCTCATCCTGGGGTAGGTTTGGGAATCTGCCCTGAGCCACGGACCTAGCGGGGTGGGGGCTGGGCAGACAGCAGCGCACCCGTCTGCACCCGGCCAGGCGCTGGGGTGGGGCCTGGCGCGCGCTGGGCCTGGGAGGAGCACCTGGTGCCCGGCAGGGGCCACCACACCCACCTCCTCCGCCTTGCACGGCCCGCCAGGCCACAGGGCCACCTGAAGCCTTAAACGCGGAGGAGGGAAAGGCCCCGCCTCCCACTTTCCGGCGCTGCCTGGGCTTTCCCAGGTGGGGCCGGCGCCCGCAGCTGCACGGCCGGCTCTGGGACCCTCTGCCCGCGGCCCGGGGCGGGGCAGCCTTGGCAGGAGCTCCCGAGAGCCCGCACCCCTTCCAGGGGGCCGTGGGGCCCAGCGCACCCCCAGCCCTGGCAGGGAAATGCCGCGGGGCTGAAGGCTCCGCTCCCGGTGACCCCTCAGGCCTTCTCCCCATGTTTCGCCCGAGGCCCGCCTCCCGCCCCATCCTCCACCTGCCCGTCCACCCCCCAGCCCTCCCATCCCCCACCTGCCCCGCCACACGCCAGACCCCCGCCTCCCCGGCGCCCCCTTCCCCGCCCCTCTCCGTCCTCTCCCCATCCCGGTCCTCCCGCCCCGCCCCGCCCTCGCCCGCTGTCCGGCTGCGCCCCCGTGTGGCCGCGGGGGGACGAGCGGAGCCGCGGCGCGGGGCTGGGGGGTGGGCGCGGACGGGAGGGGCGGGGCCGGGGCGGACAGGGGAGAGGAGTGGGGTCAGGGTCGGGGCCGGGGCACCCCGCGGTCCCGGGCGGGCCAAGCCTGACACTCCCCGCCAACAGCATCGTGACGGTCGTTGTCATGAGTCGCTGAACGTGGCTGGCGGAAACAGATCGTGCAGCGCGTGCTCGTGGTCCGTGGGGACAGCGCTAACACGCACTAGCTATTCTGGGCGTCCTCGTGGGGAAACTGAGACACACAAAGCAGTGAAAAGGCCAAAGCAGGCCTGGGACTCAAACCCTGGACAGCACAAACCAGAGCTGGGCCTGAGCCCTCACCCAGCCCTCGCCAGACCCTCGTCTGGCCTGAATGTCAGCTTAGACCCACCTAAATGTGACACAGCAGTAACTACTCTTGACCACTGAACTGACAGACGCTTTGAATGTCAAAGTCTCAGGTGAGAGTAAAGGCAGACACGTTTTTCAATGCAATTACTATTAGTTTAGCCAACGTCGAGGGGACTCAAAGTGGTGGCGAGCAAGTTCCTGATTTTAGGTAAATTTCCTAGTAACGGGGGCTCGGCCTGCTCAGGGTCAGCCAAGTCCACCCAGAGCTTGAGACTGAGCCCGGGCTTTGGGTGCCTTGGACGGGTCTGGCGAGAGCTTCGATCACAGCTTCTGTCGCTGCTGGGGACAAGAGCCAGTGCAGCCCTAAATGGCCACGTGTGTGCCCGTTGCAGGGCTGGAGTCAGGGCCAGGTTGGTACCCCTGTACCCTGGGGATGGGATCCGTGCTGGCCCTGCGGTCCTTCAGGTGGGGAGGCAGGCCCTGGCCTGGGACAGTGCCCTCCCCTCCCGGGAACATGCAGCCCCCCCTGGTTGGCAGAGGCTGCTCCATCTGCAGCGTTCGGTGAGGTGACAGAGGCCAAATAAGTCCTTGCGGGGAGCGGGGTGGGCAGAGCTTTGGCCTGATCCCTGCCACAGGCTGGCTGGAGGTCCCTTGCCTAAGAGAACTGAGGGTCACACCCCCTGGGCCAGAGGCCTGGCTGCAGAGGAGGTGCAGGGATTTCCTTCCCCGGGCTGCTTGGGGCCTGGAGACTTTGCACCTCTGTGCAGGAGACCAACAGGGGCTGGGACTCGGGCGCTCCCAGCCTGCTTCCCTGGTCTTGGAGCAGTGTCTCCATCTGGTGTGGCAACTGTCCCAGTTTGCCCGGGACCTTTGGTGCTAAACTGGGGGCTTTCCCCTTTTCCCCCAAGTTCTGCAACACGCTTAGAAGCAGCTACTTACTCGCCTCCCACACTTGACTACAGATGTCCCTGTAGGTGACAATTTCAGTATTTTGCCACTATTTGCCTGTCCTGTGGGCAAGGAGCACCCAGGACCTCATTAAGGAGGGTGTGAATGCCCTGCAGGTCGGAGCAGAGAACCTATTCCAGACACCCAGAGATGATTCAGAGAGCCTGTGCCTGGGGTCCTGCCCCAGGACCGGCCCTGGGTCTGTCCAGGTGCAGTCAGGGAGCGCAGCGAGGGCTGTGGATGTGGGGTTGGCACAGGACTTCCGCCCACAGGGCGGGGCAACTGCAGGCTTTACAGAAGGCCGGGGTTGGTGGGGTCACCATGTACTAACCAGGCCTGACCCTGCTTAGCGTCCGAGCTCAGCCAAGACCGGGCGCAATCAGGGTGGTACCGCCGTAGACAAGGAAGAAAAGGTGGTGCAGAGCTGGGGAGAGTGAGGGCACCCTGGGGCCCACATCTGAGAACAAAAGGACGTCACCGCTCTTGTGCCCGAGGTGGCCTTGGTGGGGGCAAGTGGAAAATGACTTTTTCCCGCCCAGTTCTAACCCAAGCTGGTTTCCAGACCCAGAGCCCACCCAGGGAAGGGGGACCAGGGTCCCGCAGCAGTTTCTGCAAGGAGAGCACGGGGTGACTGGCAGACCCGTCCCCTGGATCACCTGCGGACCCCCGTGGGCCCTGGGCGAGTCTCTCTGCAGGAGAGCGGTGGGAGGGGTGCAGCTCTGCTGTGGGGGCTCCTCTCGCGGGTAGTTTTTAAAATAGCAAATGGGCCATGAGCACGGGCACCCACGCCGCCTCCCCACGCCGCCTCCCCACGGCTGAAGGACCTGCCACCCCTTCTGAAGGCCCTGGCAGCCTCCTGGTGGGGGTGACACAGTCTTAAGAATGTATCGGGGTGTTGACAGCCTGCTCTCTGGTCCCCCAAGTAAAAGGAGTTTGGAAATAAGATGCCTTCCCCCGATTGTCTGACCCTGTCACCCTGGACACTTATGGCAGACCGTGTCCTGCAGTCCCAGGAGTCCCCATCATGTGCTCTGTGACATGGGAAGGATGACTCGCCTGTTCACCTCTGGCGTCATGTGTCTGCTCCTTTCCTGTGCGGCCTCGGTGACATAGGAACGAAGGTCAGTGTATGGCAGGCCCCTCCCGAGGCCTCCCCAGGGCCTGCCTGGGTGCTGATGCCTCAGCCAGGTGCGCAGAGGCCACCCTGGCCGGCGGCACTGCGGGTCCCTACCCCTCCCGGGGGGCAGGGGGGCGCCCTCCACACCATGACGGGGGTCCGGGCAGACGGGAGCGAGGGCTGGACAGAGCACCTGGACAGTGCAGCTGAGTCCTGATTGGTCAGTAAGGCTGAGTTCTGATTGGTCAGTGTGGCTGCGTCCTGATTGGTCAATGCAGTTGAGTCTGATTGGTCAGTGCTGCTGAGTCCTGATAGGTCAGTGCAGTTGTGTCCTGATTGGTCAGTGCGACTGAATTCTGATTGGTCAGTGCAGCTGAGTCCTGATTGGTCAGTGCAGTTGTGTCCTGATTGGTCAGTGTGACTGAATTCTGATTGGTCAGTGCAGTTGTGTCCTGATTGGACAGTGAGGCTGAGTTCTGGTTGGTCAGTGCAGCTGAGTCCTGATTGGTCAGTACAGTTGTGTCCTGATTGGTCAGTGATGCTGAGTTCTGATTGGTCAGTGCAGGTGAGTCCTGATTGGTCAGTAAGGCTGAGTTCTGATTGGTCAGTGCTGCTGCGTCCTGATTGGTCAATACGGTTGAGTCTGATTGGTCAGTGCAGCTGAGTTCTGATTGGTCAGTGTTGCTGCGTCCTGATTGGTCAATACGGTTGAGTCTGATTGGTCAGTGCAGCTGAGTTCTGATTGGTCAGTGGAGCTGAGTCCTGATTGGTCAGTGCAGTTGTGTCCTGATTGGTCAGTGAGGCTGAGTTCTGATTGGTCAGTGCAGGGGAGTCCTGATTGGTCAGTGTGGCTGAGTACTGATTGGTCAGTGCTGCTGCGTCCTGATTGGTCAACACGGTTGAGTCTGATTGGTCTGTGCAGCTGAGTCCTGATTGGTCCGTGGGGTTGTGTCCTGATTGGTCAGTCTGGCTGAGTTCTGATTGGTCAGTGCAGCTGGGGAAACATACTGTCCCAGCCAGGCAGGGACCTGACCAGAGCCACGGCCGTGTCCTGCCATCCTGTCCCTTCTCTCCCGGGGCAGGGCCTGCCCCAAGGCTCAGACCCCGGGTCCGAGATGTGGGTGACCCTGAGGTCTGCTGAGGGACTTGGGAAGCCTCGCTCTGCAGAGGGAAACCTTCATCCTTTGTCGAGAGAAGAGAAGATTCTACCTGTTGGGCTGGCCTGAACCGCACAGGTGTGTGTGCTGAGTCATAGCGGGGAGGGGGCTGCTCCTGCCGTTGCGAGGTTGGCTCAGATGGAGACGCCGTGCCAGCCCGACGGGGCCCACCCTGCTTACGGGGCACTGGGGGAGACACCGGGTTGCATCCCTCACCGGGCGTGCACTGGGCAGACGGGCTGGAGACGGTGCCCAGGAAGGAGCCTACGTCCCCGCCCTCTGACCAGCCAGTGCAGTGTGGCAGCAGCTGCCCTCATCCTGGGGTAGGTTTGGGAATCTGCCCTGAGCCACGGACCTAGCGGGGTGGGGGCTGGGCAGACGGCAGCGCACCCGTCTGCACCCGGCCAGGCGCTGGGGTGGGGCCTGGCGCGCGCTGGGCCTGGGAGCAGCACCTGGTGCCCGGCAGGGGCCACCACACCCGCCTCCTCTGCCTTGCACGGCCCGCCAGGCCACAGGGCCACCTGAAGCCTTAAACGCGGAGGAGGGAAAGGCCCCGCCTCCCACTTTCCGGCGCTGCCTGGGCTTTCCCAGGTGGGGCCGGCGCCCCCAGCTGCACGGCCGGCTCTGGGACCCTCTGCCCGCGGCCCGGGGCGGGGCAGCCTTGGCAGGAGCTCCCGAGAGCCCGCACCCCTTCCAGGGGGCCGTGGGGCCCAGCGCACCCCCAGCCCTGGCAGGGAAATGCCGCGGGGCTGAAGGCTCCGCTCCCGGTGACCCCTCAGGCCTTCTCCCCATGTTTCGCCCGAGGCCCGCCTCCCGCCCCATCCTCCACCTGCCCGTCCACCCCCCAGCCCTCCCATCCCCCACCTGCCCCGCCACACGCCAGACCCCCGCCTCCCCGGCGCCCCCTTCCCCGCCCCTCTCCGTCCTCTCCCCATCCCGGTCCTCCCGCCCCGCCCCGCCCTCGCCCTCTGTCCGGCTGCGCCCCCGTGTGGCCGCGGGGGGACGAGCGGAGCCGCGGCGCGGGGCTGGGGGGTGGGCGCGGACGGGAGGGGCGGGGCCGGGGCGGACAGGGGAGAGGAGTGGGGTCGGGGTCGGGGCCGGGGCACCCCGCGGTCCCGGGCGGGCCAAGCCTGACACTCCCCGCCAACAGCATCGTGACGGTCGTTGTCATGAGTCGCTGAAGGTGGCTGGCGGAAACAGATCGTGCAGCGCGTGCTCGTGGTCCGCGGGGACAGCGCTAACACGCACTAGCTATTCTGGGCGTCCTCGTGGGGAAACTGAGACACACAAAGCAGTGAAAAGGCCAAAGCGGGCCTGGGACTCAAACCCTGGACAGCACAAACCAGAGCTGGGCCTGAGCCCTCACCCAGCCCTCGCCAGACCCTCGTCTGGCCGGAATGTCAGCTTAGACCCACCTAAATGTGACACAGCAGTAACTACTCTTGACGACTGAACTGACAGACGCTTTGAATGTCAAAGTCTCAGGTGAGAGTAAAGGCAGACACGTTTTTCAATGCAATTACTATTAGTTTAGCCAACGTCGAGGGGACTCAAAGTGGTGGTGAGCAAGTTCCTGATTTTAGGTAAATTTCCTAGTAACGGGGGCTCGGCCTGCTCAGGGTCAGCCAAGTCCACCCAGAGCTTGAGACTGAGCCCGGGCTTTGGGTGCCTTGGACGGGTCTGGCGAGAGCTTCGATCACAGCTTCTGTCGCTGCTGGGGACAAGAGCCAGTGCAGCCCTAAATGGCCACGTGTGTGCCCGTTGCAGGGCTGGAGTCAGGGCCAGGTTGGTACCCCTGTACCCTGGGGATGGGATCCGTGCTGGCCCTGCGGTCCTTCAGGTGGGGAGGCAGGCCCTGGCCTGGGACAGTGCCCTCCCCTCCCGGGAACATGCAGCCCCCCCTGGTTGGCATAGGCTGCTCCATCTGCAGCGTTCGGTGAGGCGACAGAGGCCAAATAAGTCCTTGCGGGGAGCGGGGTGGGCAGAGCTTTGGCCTGATCCCTGCCACAGGCTGGCTGGAGGTCCCTTGCCTAAGAGAACTGAGGGTCACACCCCCTGGGCCAGAGGCCTGGCTGCAGAGGAGGTGCAGGGATTTCCTTCCCCGGGCTGCTTGGGGCCCGGAGACTTTGCACCTCTGTGCAGGAGACCAACAGGGGCTGGGACTCGGGCGCTCCCAGCCTGCTTCCCTGGTCTTGGAGGAGTGTCTCCAACTGGTGTGGCAACTGTCCCAGTTTGCCCGGGACCTTTGGTGCTAAACTGGGGGCTTTCCCCTTTTCCCCCAAGTTCTGCAACACGCTTAGAAGCAGCTACTTACTCGCCTCCCACACTTGACTACAGATGTCCCTGTAGGTGACAATTTCAGTATTTTGCCACTATTTGCCTGTCCTGTGGGCAAGGAGCACCCAGGACCTCGTTAAGGAGGGTGTGAATGCCCTGCAGGTCGGAGCAGAGAACCTATTCCAGACACCCAGAGATGATTCAGAGAGCCTGTGCCTGGGGTCCTGCCCCAGGACCGGCCCTGGGTCTGTCCAGGTGCAGTCAGGGAGCGCAGCGAGGGCTGTGGATGTGGGGTTGGCACAGGACTTCCGCCCACAGGGCGGGGCAACTGCAGGCTTTACAGAAGGCCGGGGTTGGTGGGGTCACCATGTACTAACCAGGCCTGACCCTGCTTAGCGTCCGAGATCAGCCAAGACCGGGCGCAATCAGGGTGGTACCGCCGTAGACAAGGAAGAAAAGGTGGTGCAGAGCTGGGGAGAGTGAGGGCACCCTGGGGCCCACATCTGAGAACAAAAGGACGTCACCGCTCTTGTGCCCGAGGTGGCCTTGGTGGGGGCAAGTGGAAAATGACTTTTTCCCGCCCAGTTCTAACCCAAGCTGGTTTCCAGACCCAGAGCCCACCCAGGGAAGGGGGACCAGGGTCCCGCAGCAGTTTCTGCAAGGAGAGCGCGGGGTGACTGGCAGACCCGGCCCCTGGATCACCTGCGGACCCCCGTGGGCCCTGGGCGAGTCTCTCTGCAGGAGAGCGGTGGGAGGGGTGCAGCTCTGCTGTGGGGGCTCCTCTCGCGGGTAGTTTTTAAAATAGCAAATGGGCCATGAGACGGGCACCCACGCCGCCTCCCCACGCCGCCTCCCCACGGCTGAAGGACCTGCCACCCCTTCTGAAGGCCCTGGCAGCCTCCTGGTGGGGGTGACACAGTCTTAAGAATGTATCGGGGTGTTGACAGCCTGCTCTCTGGTCCCCCAAGTAAAAGGAGTTTGGAAATAAGATGCCTTCCCCCGATTGTCTGACCCTGTCACCCTGGACACTTATGGCAGACCGTGTCCTGCAGTCCCAGGAGTCCCCATCATGTGCTCTGTGACATGGGAAGGATGACTCGCCTGTTCACCTCTGGCGTCATGTGTCTGCTCCTTTCCTGTGCGGCCTCGGTGACATAGGAACGAAGGTCAGGGTATGGCAGGCCCCTCCCGAGGCCTCCCCAGGGCCCGCCTGGGTGCTGATGCCTCAGCCAGGTGCGCAGAGGCCACCCTGGCCGGCGGCACTGCGGGTCCCTTCCCCTCCCGGGGGGCAGGGGGGCGCCCTCCACACCATGACGGGGGTCCGGGCAGACGGGAGCGAGGGCTGGACAGAGCACCTGGACAGTGCAGCTGAGTCCTGATTGGTCAGTGCAGTTGTGTCCTGATTAGTCAGTGTGGCTGAGTTCTGATTGGTCAGTGCAGGTGAGTCCTGATTGGCCAGTGCAGCTGAGTCCTGATTGGTCATTGTGACTGAATTCTGATTGGTGAGTGCAGCTGAGTCCTGATTGGTCAGTGCAGTTGTTTCCTGATTGGTCAGTGAGGCTGAGTTCTGATTGGTCAGTGCAGGCGAGTCCTGATTGGTCAGTAAGGCTGAGTTCTGATTGGTCAGTGTGGCTGCATCCTGATTGGTCAATGCAGTTGAGTCTGATTGGTCAGTGCTGCTGAGTCCTGATAGGTCAGTGCAGTTGTGTCCTGATTGGTCAGTGCGACTGAATTCTGATTGGTCAGTGCAGCTGAATCCTGATTGGTCAGTGCAGTTGTGTCCTGATTGGTCAGTGTGACTGAATTCTGATTGGTCAGTGCAGTTGTGTCCTGATTGGACAGTGAGGCTGAGTTCTGATTGGTCAGTGCAGCTGAGTCCTGATTGGTCAGTACAGTTGTGTCCTGATTGGTGAGTGATGCTGAGTTCTGATTGGTCAGTGCAGGTGAGTCCTGATTGGTCAGTAAGGCTGAGTTCTGATTGGTCAGTGCTGCTGCGTCCTGATTGGTCAATACGGTTGAGTCTGATTGGTCAGTGCAGCTGAGTTCTGATTGGTCAGTGGAGCTGAGTCCTGATTGGTCAGTGCAGTTGTGTCCTGATTGGTCAGTGAGGCTGAGTTCTGATTGGTCAGTGCAGGGGAGTCCTGATTGGTCAGTGTGGCTGAGTACTGATTGGTCAGTGCTGCTGCGTCCTGATTGGTCAACACGGTTGAGTCTGATTGGTCTGTGCAGCTGAGTCCTGATTGGTCCGTGGGGTTGTGTCCTGATTGGTCAGTGTGGCTGAGTTCTGATTGGTCAGTGCAGCTGGGGAAACATACTGTCCCAGCCAGGCAGGGACCTGACCAGAGCCACGGCCGTGTCCTGCCATCCTGTCCCTTCTCTCCCGGGGCAGGGCCTGCCCCAAGGCTCAGACCCCGGGTCCGAGATGTGGGTGACCCTGAGGTCTGCTGAGGGACTTGGGAAGCCTCGCTCTGCAGAGGGAAACCTTCATCCTTTGTCGAGAGAAGGGAAGATTCTACCTGTTGGGCTGGCCTGAACCGCACAGGTGTGTGTGCTGAGTCATAGCGGGGAGGGGGCTGCTCCTGCCGTTGCGGGGTTGGCTCAGATGGAGACGCCGTGCCAGCCCGACGGGGCCCACCCTGCTTACGGGGCACTGGGGGAGACACCGGGTTGCATCCCTCACCGGGCGTGCACTGGGCAGACGGGCTGGAGACGGTGCCCAGGAAGGAGCCTACGTCCCCGCCCTCTGACCAGCCAGTGCAGTGTGGCAGCAGCTGCCCTCATCCTGGGGTAGGTTTGGGAATCTGCCCTGAGCCACGGACCTAGCGGGGTGGGGGCTGGGCAGACAGCAGCGCACCCGTCTGCACCCGGCCAGGCGCTGGGGTGGGGCCTGGCGCGCGCTGGGCCTGGGAGGAGCACCTGGTGCCCGGCAGGGGCCACCACACCCACCTCCTCCGCCTTGCACGGCCCGCCAGGCCACAGGGCCACCTGAAGCCTTAAACGCGGAGGAGGGAAAGGCCCCGCCTCCCACTTTCCGGCGCTGCCTGGGCTTTCCCAGGTGGGGCTGGCGCCCCCAGCTGCACGGCCGGCTCTGGGACCCTCTGCCCGCGGCCCGGGGCGGGGCAGCCTTGGCAGGAGCTCCCGAGAGCCCGCACCCCTTCCAGGGGGCCGTGGGGCCCAGCGCACCCCCAGCCCTGGCAGGGAAATGCCGCGGGGCTGAAGGCTCCGCTCCCGGTGACCCCTCAGGCCTTCTCCCCATGTTTCGCCCGAGGCCCGCCTCCCGCCCCATCCTCCACCTGCCCGTCCACCCCCCAGCCCTCCCATCCCCCACCTGCCCCGCCACACGCCAGACCCCCGCCTCCCCGGCGCCCCCTTCCCCGCCCCTCTCCCTCCTCTCCCCATCCCGGTCCTCCCGCCCCGCCCCGCCCTCGCCCGCTGTCCGGCTGCGCCCCCGTGTGGCCGCGGGGGGACGAGCGGAGCCGCGGCGCGGGGCTGGGGGGTGGGCGCGGACGGGAGGGACGGGGCCGGGGCGGACAGGGGAGAGGAGTGGGGTCGGGGTCGGGGCCGGGGCACCCCGCGGTCCCGGGCGGGCCAAGCCTGACACTCCCCGCCAACAGCATCGTGACGGTCGTTGTCATGAGTCGCTGAAGGTGGCTGGCGGAAACAGATCGTGCAGCGCGTGCTCGTGGTCCGCGGGGACAGCGCTAACACGCACTAGCTATTCTGGGCGTCCTCGTGGGGAAACTGAGACACACAAAGCAGTGAAAAGGCCAAAGCGGGCCTGGGACTCAAACCCTGGACAGCACAAACCAGAGCTGGGCCTGAGCCCTCACCCAGCCCTCGCCAGACCCTCGTCTGGCCGGAATGTCAGCTGAGACCCACCTAAATGTGACACAGCAGTAACTACTCTTGACGACTGAACTGACAGACGCTTTGAATGTCAAAGTCTCAGGTAAGAGTATAAAGGCAGACACGTTTTTAAATGCAATTACTATTAGTTTAGCCAACGTCGAGGGGACTCAAAGTGGTGAGCAAGTTCCTGATTTTAGGTGAGTTTCCTAGTGACGGGGGCTCGGCCTGCTCAGGGTCAGCCAAGTCCACCCAGAGCTTGAGACTGAGCCCGGGCTTTGGGTGCCTTGGACGGGTCTGGCGAGGGCTTCGATCACAGCTTCTGCCGCTGCTGGGGACAAGAGCCAGTGCAGCCCTAAATGCCCACGTGTGTGCCCGTTGCAGGGCTGGAGTCAGGGCCAGGCTGGTACCCCTGTACCCTGGGGATGGGATCCGTGCTGGCCCTGTGGTCGGTCCTTCAGGTGGGGAGGCAGGCACTGGCCTGGGACAGTGCCCTCCCCTCCCGGGAACATGCAACCCTCCCTGGTTGGCAGAGGCTGCTCCATCTGCAGCGTTCGGTGAGGCGACAGAGGCCAAATAAGTCCTTGTGGGGAGCGGGGTGGGCAGAGCTTTGGCCTGATCCCTGCCACAGGCTGGCTGGAGGTCCCTTGCCTAAGAGAACTGAGGGTCACACCCCCTGGGCCAGAGGCCTGGCTGCAGAGGAGGTGCAGGGATTTCCTTCCCCGGGCTGCTTGGGGCCCGGAGACTTTGCACCTCTGTGCAGGAGACCAACAGGGGCTGGGACTCGGGCGCTCCCAGCCTGCTTCCCTGGTCTTGGAGCAGTGTCTCCATCTGGTGTGGCAACTGTCCCAGTTTGCCCGGGACCTTTGGTGCTAAACTGGGGGCTTTCCCCTTTTCCCCCAAGTTCTGCAACACGCTTAGAAGCAGCTACTTACTCGCCTCCCACACTTGACTACAGATGTCCCTGTAGGTGACAATTTTAGTATTTTGCCACTATTTGCCAGTCCTGTGGGCAAGGAGCACCCAGGACCTCGGGAAGCAGGGTGTGAATGCCCTGCGCGTCGGAGCAGAGAACCTATTCCAGACACCCAGAGGTGATTCAGAGAGCCTGTGCCTGGGGTCCTGCCCCAGGACCGGCCCTGGGTCTGTCCAGGTGCAGTCAGGGAGCGCAGCGAGGTCTGTGGATGTGGGGTTGGCACAGGACTTCCGCCCACAGGGCGGGGCAACTGCAGGCTTTACAGAAGGCCGGGGTTGGTGGGGTCACCATGTACTAACCAGGCCTGACCCTGCTTAGCGTCCGAGCTCAGCCAAGACCGGGCGCAATCAGGGTGGTACCGCCGTAGACAAGGAAGAAAAGGTGGTGCAGAGCTGGGGAGAGTGAGGGCACCCTGGGGCCCACATCTGAGAACAAAAGGACGTCACCGCTCTTGTGTCCGAGGTGGCCTTGGTGGGGGCAAGTGGAAAATGACTTTTTCCCGCCCAGTTCTAACCCAAGCTGGTTTCCAGACCCAGAGCCCACCCAGGGAAGGGGGACCAGGGTCCCGCAGCAGTTTCTGCAAGGAGAGCGCGGGGTGACTGGCAGACCCGGCCCCTGGCTCACCTGCGGACCCCCGTGGGCCCTGGGCGAGTCTCTCTGCAGGAGAGCGGTGGGAGGGGTGCAGCTCTGCTGTGGGGGCTCCTCTCGCGGGTAGTTTTTAAAATAGCAAATGGGCCATGAGCACGGGCACCCACGCCGCCTCCCCACGCCGCCTCCCCACGGCTGAAGGACCTGCCACCCCTTCTGAAGGCCCTGGCAGCCTCCTGGTGGGGGTGACACAGTCTTAAGAATGTATCGGGGTGTTGACAGCCTGCTCTCTGGTCCCCCAAGTAAAAGGAGTTTGGAAATAAGATGCCTTCCCCCGATTGTCTGACCCTGTCACCCTGGACACTTATGGCAGACCGTGTCCTGCAGTCCCAGGAGTCCCCATCATGTGCTCTGTGACATGGGAAGGATGACTCGCCTGTTCACCTCTGGCGTCATGTGTCTGCTCCTTTCCTGTGCGGCCTCGGTGACATAGGAACGAAGGTCAGTGTATGGCAGGCCCCTCCCGAGGCCTCCCCAGGGCCTGCCTGGGTGCTGATGCCTCAGCCAGGTGCGCAGAGGCCACCCTGGCCGGCGGCACTGCGGGTCCCTACCCCTCCCGGGGGGCAGGGGGGCGCCCTCCACACCATGACGGGGGTCCGGGCAGACGGGAGCGAGGGCTGGACAGAGCACCTGGACAGTGCAGCTGAGTCCTGATTGGTCAGTAAGGCTGAGTTCTGATTGGTCAGTGTGGCTGCGTCCTGATTGGTCAATGCAGTTGAGTCTGATTGGTCAGTGCTGCTGAGTCCTGATAGGTCAGTGCAGTTGTGTCCTGATTGGTCAGTGCGACTGAATTCTGATTGGTCAGTGCAGCTGAGTCCTGATTGGTCAGTGCAGTTGTGTCCTGATTGGTCAGTGTGACTGAATTCTGATTGGTCAGTGCAGTTGTGTCCTGATTGGACAGTGAGGCTGAGTTCTGGTTGGTCAGTGCAGCTGAGTCCTGATTGGTCAGTACAGTTGTGTCCTGATTGGTCAGTGATGCTGAGTTCTGATTGGTCAGTGCAGGTGAGTCCTGATTGGTCAGTAAGGCTGAGTTCTGATTGGTCAGTGCTGCTGCGTCCTGATTGGTCAATACGGTTGAGTCTGATTGGTCAGTGCAGCTGAGTTCTGATTGGTCAGTGTTGCTGCGTCCTGATTGGTCAATACGGTTGAGTCTGATTGGTCAGTGCAGCTGAGTTCTGATTGGTCAGTGGAGCTGAGTCCTGATTGGTCAGTGCAGTTGTGTCCTGATTGGTCAGTGAGGCTGAGTTCTGATTGGTCAGTGCAGGGGAGTCCTGATTGGTCAGTGTGGCTGAGTACTGATTGGTCAGTGCTGCTGCGTCCTGATTGGTCAACACGGTTGAGTCTGATTGGTCTGTGCAGCTGAGTCCTGATTGGTCCGTGGGGTTGTGTCCTGATTGGTCAGTCTGGCTGAGTTCTGATTGGTCAGTGCAGCTGGGGAAACATACTGTCCCAGCCAGGCAGGGACCTGACCAGAGCCACGGCCGTGTCCTGCCATCCTGTCCCTTCTCTCCCGGGGCAGGGCCTGCCCCAAGGCTCAGACCCCGGGTCCGAGATGTGGGTGACCCTGAGGTCTGCTGAGGGACTTGGGAAGCCTCGCTCTGCAGAGGGAAACCTTCATCCTTTGTCGAGAGAAGAGAAGATTCTACCTGTTGGGCTGGCCTGAACCGCACAGGTGTGTGTGCTGAGTCATAGCGGGGAGGGGGCTGCTCCTGCCGTTGCGAGGTTGGCTCAGATGGAGACGCCGTGCCAGCCCGACGGGGCCCACCCTGCTTACGGGGCACTGGGGGAGACACCGGGTTGCATCCCTCACCGGGCGTGCACTGGGCAGACGGGCTGGAGACGGTGCCCAGGAAGGAGCCTACGTCCCCGCCCTCTGACCAGCCAGTGCAGTGTGGCAGCAGCTGCCCTCATCCTGGGGTAGGTTTGGGAATCTGCCCTGAGCCACGGACCTAGCGGGGTGGGGGCTGGGCAGACGGCAGCGCACCCGTCTGCACCCGGCCAGGCGCTGGGGTGGGGCCTGGCGCGCGCTGGGCCTGGGAGCAGCACCTGGTGCCCGGCAGGGGCCACCACACCCGCCTCCTCTGCCTTGCACGGCCCGCCAGGCCACAGGGCCACCTGAAGCCTTAAACGCGGAGGAGGGAAAGGCCCCGCCTCCCACTTTCCGGCGCTGCCTGGGCTTTCCCAGGTGGGGCCGGCGCCCCCAGCTGCACGGCCGGCTCTGGGACCCTCTGCCCGCGGCCCGGGGCGGGGCAGCCTTGGCAGGAGCTCCCGAGAGCCCGCACCCCTTCCAGGGGGCCGTGGGACCCAGCGCACCCCCAGCCCTGGCAGGGAAATGCCGCGGGGCTGAAGGCTCCGCTCCCGGTGACCCCTCAGGCCTTCTCCCCATGTTTCGCCCGAGGCCCGCCTCCCGCCCCATCCTCCACCTGCCCGTCCACCCCCCAGCCCTCCCATCCCCCACCTGCCCCGCCACACGCCAGACCCCCGCCTCCCCGGCGCCCCCTTCCCCGCCCCTCTCCGTCCTCTCCCCATCCCGGTCCTCCCGCCCCGCCCCGCCCTCGCCCTCTGTCCGGCTGCGCCCCCGTGTGGCCGCGGGGGGACGAGCGGAGCCGCGGCGCGGGGCTGGGGGGTGGGCGCGGACGGGAGGGGCGGGGCCGGGGCGGACAGGGGAGAGGAGTGGGGTCGGGGTCGGGGCCGGGGCACCCCGCGGTCCCGGGCGGGCCAAGCCTGACACTCCCCGCCAACAGCATCGTGACGGTCGTTGTCATGAGTCGCTGAAGGTGGCTGGCGGAAACAGATCGTGCAGCGCGTGCTCGTGGTCCGCGGGGACAGCGCTAACACGCACTAGCTATTCTGGGCGTCCTCGTGGGGAAACTGAGACACACAAAGCAGTGAAAAGGCCAAAGCGGGCCTGGGACTCAAACCCTGGACAGCACAAACCAGAGCTGGGCCTGAGCCCTCACCCAGCCCTCGCCAGACCCTCGTCTGGCCGGAATGTCAGCTTAGACCCACCTAAATGTGACACAGCAGTAACTACTCTTGACGACTGAACTGACAGACGCTTTGAATGTCAAAGTCTCAGGTGAGAGTAAAGGCAGACACGTTTTTCAATGCAATTACTATTAGTTTAGCCAACGTCGAGGGGACTCAAAGTGGTGGTGAGCAAGTTCCTGATTTTAGGTAAATTTCCTAGTAACGGGGGCTCGGCCTGCTCAGGGTCAGCCAAGTCCACCCAGAGCTTGAGACTGAGCCCGGGCTTTGGGTGCCTTGGACGGGTCTGGCGAGAGCTTCGATCACAGCTTCTGTCGCTGCTGGGGACAAGAGCCAGTGCAGCCCTAAATGGCCACGTGTGTGCCCGTTGCAGGGCTGGAGTCAGGGCCAGGTTGGTACCCCTGTACCCTGGGGATGGGATCCGTGCTGGCCCTGCGGTCCTTCAGGTGGGGAGGCAGGCCCTGGCCTGGGACAGTGCCCTCCCCTCCCGGGAACATGCAGCCCCCCCTGGTTGGCATAGGCTGCTCCATCTGCAGCGTTCGGTGAGGCGACAGAGGCCAAATAAGTCCTTGCGGGGAGCGGGGTGGGCAGAGCTTTGGCCTGATCCCTGCCACAGGCTGGCTGGAGGTCCCTTGCCTAAGAGAACTGAGGGTCACACCCCCTGGGCCAGAGGCCTGGCTGCAGAGGAGGTGCAGGGATTTCCTTCCCCGGGCTGCTTGGGGCCCGGAGACTTTGCACCTCTGTGCAGGAGACCAACAGGGGCTGGGACTCGGGCGCTCCCAGCCTGCTTCCCTGGTCTTGGAGGAGTGTCTCCAACTGGTGTGGCAACTGTCCCAGTTTGCCCGGGACCTTTGGTGCTAAACTGGGGGCTTTCCCCTTTTCCCCCAAGTTCTGCAACACGCTTAGAAGCAGCTACTTACTCGCCTCCCACACTTGACTACAGATGTCCCTGTAGGTGACAATTTCAGTATTTTGCCACTATTTGCCTGTCCTGTGGGCAAGGAGCACCCAGGACCTCGTTAAGGAGGGTGTGAATGCCCTGCAGGTCGGAGCAGAGAACCTATTCCAGACACCCAGAGATGATTCAGAGAGCCTGTGCCTGGGGTCCTGCCCCAGGACCGGCCCTGGGTCTGTCCAGGTGCAGTCAGGGAGCGCAGCGAGGGCTGTGGATGTGGGGTTGGCACAGGACTTCCGCCCACAGGGCGGGGCAACTGCAGGCTTTACAGAAGGCCGGGGTTGGTGGGGTCACCATGTACTAACCAGGCCTGACCCTGCTTAGCGTCCGAGATCAGCCAAGACCGGGCGCAATCAGGGTGGTACCGCCGTAGACAAGGAAGAAAAGGTGGTGCAGAGCTGGGGAGAGTGAGGGCACCCTGGGGCCCACATCTGAGAACAAAAGGACGTCACCGCTCTTGTGTCCGAGGTGGCCTTGGTGGGGGCAAGTGGAAAATGACTTTTTCCCGCCCAGTTCTAACCCAAGCTGGTTTCCAGACCCAGAGCCCACCCAGGGAAGGGGGACCAGGGTCCCGCAGCAGTTTCTGCAAGGAGAGCGCGGGGTGACTGGCAGACCCGGCCCCTGGATCACCTGCGGACCCCCGTGGGCCCTGGGCGAGTCTCTCTGCAGGAGAGCGGTGGGAGGGGTGCAGCTCTGCTGTGGGGGCTCCTCTCGCGGGTAGTTTTTAAAATAGCAAATGGGCCATGAGCACGGGCACCCACGCCGCCTCCCCACGCCGCCTCCCCACGGCTGAAGGACCTGCCACCCCTTCTGAAGGCCCTGGCAGCCTCCTGGTGGGGGTGACACAGTCTTAAGAATGTATCGGGGTGTTGACAGCCTGCTCTCTGGTCCCCCAAGTAAAAGGAGTTTGGAAATAAGATGCCTTCCCCCGATTGTCTGACCCTGTCACCCTGGACACTTATGGCAGACCGTGTCCTGCAGTCCCAGGAGTCCCCATCATGTGCTCTGTGACATGGGAAGGATGACTCGCCTGTTCACCTCTGGCGTCATGTGTCTGCTCCTTTCCTGTGCGGCCTCGGTGACATAGGAACGAAGGTCAGGGTATGGCAGGCCCCTCCCGAGGCCTCCCCAGGGCCCGCCTGGGTGCTGATGCCTCAGCCAGGTGCGCAGAGGCCACCCTGGCCGGCGGCACTGCGGGTCCCTTCCCCTCCCGGGGGGCAGGGGGGCGCCCTCCACACCATGACGGGGGTCCGGGCAGACGGGAGCGAGGGCTGGACAGAGCACCTGGACAGTGCAGCTGAGTCCTGATTGGTCAGTGCAGTTGTGTCCTGATTAGTCAGTGTGGCTGAGTTCTGATTGGTCAGTGCAGGTGAGTCCTGATTGGCCAGTGCAGCTGAGTCCTGATTGGTCATTGTGACTGAATTCTGATTGGTGAGTGCAGCTGAGTCCTGATTGGTCAGTGCAGTTGTTTCCTGATTGGTCAGTGAGGCTGAGTTCTGATTGGTCAGTGCAGGCGAGTCCTGATTGGTCAGTAAGGCTGAGTTCTGATTGGTCAGTGTGGCTGCATCCTGATTGGTCAATGCAGTTGAGTCTGATTGGTCAGTGCTGCTGAGTCCTGATAGGTCAGTGCAGTTGTGTCCTGATTGGTCAGTGCGACAGAATTCTGATTGGTCAGTGCAGCTGAATCCTGATTGGTCAGTGCAGTTGTGTCCTGATTGGTCAGTGTGACTGAATTCTGATTGGTCAGTGCAGTTGTGTCCTGATTGGACAGTGAGGCTGAGTTCTGATTGGTCAGTGCAGCTGAGTCCTGATTGGTCAGTACAGTTGTGTCCTGATTGGTGAGTGATGCTGAGTTCTGATTGGTCAGTGCAGGTGAGTCCTGATTGGTCAGTAAGGCTGAGTTCTGATTGGTCAGTGCTGCTGCGTCCTGATTGGTCAATACGGTTGAGTCTGATTGGTCAGTGCAGCTGAGTTCTGATTGGTCAGTGCAGCTGAGTCCTGATTGGTCAGTGCAGTTGTGTCCTGATTGGTCAGTGAGGCTGAGTTCTAATTGGTCAGTGCAGGGGAGTCCTGATTGGTCAGTGTGGCTGAGTACTGATTGGTCAGTGCTGCTGCGTCCTGATTGGTCAACACGGTTGAGTCTGATTGGTCTGTGCAGCTGAGTCCTGATTGGTCCGTGGGGTTGTGTCCTGATTGGTCAGTGGGGCTGAGTTCTGATTGGTCAGTGCAGCTGGGGAAACATACTGTCCCAGCCAGGCAGGGACCTGACCAGAGCCACGGCCGTGTCCTGCCATCCTGTCCCTTCTCTCCCGGGGCAGGGCCTGCCCCAAGGCTCAGACCCCGGGTCCGAGATGTGGGTGACCCTGAGGTCTGCTGAGGGACTTGGGAAGCCTCGCTCTGCAGAGGGAAACCTTCATCCTTTGTCGAGAGAAGGGAAGATTCTACCTGTTGGGCTGGCCTGAACCGCACAGGTGTGTGTGCTGAGTCATAGCGGGGAGGGGGCTGCTCCTGCCGTTGCGGGGTTGGCTCAGATGGAGACGCCGTGCCAGCCCGACGGGGCCCACCCTGCTTACGGGGCACTGGGGGAGACACCGGGTTGCATCCCTCACCGGGCGTGCACTGGGCAGACGGGCTGGAGACGGTGCCCAGGAAGGAGCCTACGTCCCCGCCCTCTGACCAGCCAGTGCAGTGTGGCAGCAGCTGCCCTCATCCTGGGGTAGGTTTGGGAATCTGCCCTGAGCCACGGACCTAGCGGGGTGGGGGCTGGGCAGACAGCAGCGCACCCGTCTGCACCCGGCCAGGCGCTGGGGTGGGGCCTGGCGCGCGCTGGGCCTGGGAGGAGCACCTGGTGCCCGGCAGGGGCCACCACACCCACCTCCTCCGCCTTGCACGGCCCGCCAGGCCACAGGGCCACCTGAAGCCTTAAACGCGGAGGAGGGAAAGGCCCCGCCTCCCACTTTCCGGCGCTGCCTGGGCTTTCCCAGGTGGGGCCGGCGCCCGCAGCTGCACGGCCGGCTCTGGGACCCTCTGCCCGCGGCCCGGGGCGGGGCAGCCTTGGCAGGAGCTCCCGAGAGCCCGCACCCCTTCCAGGGGGCCGTGGGGCCCAGCGCACCCCCAGCCCTGGCAGGGAAATGCCGCGGGGCTGAAGGCTCCGCTCCCGGTGACCCCTCAGGCCTTCTCCCCATGTTTCGCCCGAGGCCCGCCTCCCGCCCCATCCTCCACCTGCCCGTCCACCCCCCAGCCCTCCCATCCCCCACCTGCCCCGCCACACGCCAGACCCCCGCCTCCCCGGCGCCCCCTTCCCCGCCCCTCTCCGTCCTCTCCCCATCCCGGTCCTCCCGCCCCGCCCCGCCCTCGCCCGCTGTCCGGCTGCGCCCCCGTGTGGCCGCGGGGGGACGAGCGGAGCCGCGGCGCGGGGCTGGGGGGTGGGCGCGGACGGGAGGGGCGGGGCCGGGGCGGACAGGGGAGAGGAGTGGGGTCAGGGTCGGGGCCGGGGCACCCCGCGGTCCCGGGCGGGCCAAGCCTGACACTCCCCGCCAACAGCATCGTGACGGTCGTTGTCATGAGTCGCTGAACGTGGCTGGCGGAAACAGATCGTGCAGCGCGTGCTCGTGGTCCGTGGGGACAGCGCTAACACGCACTAGCTATTCTGGGCGTCCTCGTGGGGAAACTGAGACACACAAAGCAGTGAAAAGGCCAAAGCAGGCCTGGGACTCAAACCCTGGACAGCACAAACCAGAGCTGGGCCTGAGCCCTCACCCAGCCCTCGCCAGACCCTCGTCTGGCCTGAATGTCAGCTTAGACCCACCTAAATGTGACACAGCAGTAACTACTCTTGACCACTGAACTGACAGACGCTTTGAATGTCAAAGTCTCAGGTGAGAGTAAAGGCAGACACGTTTTTCAATGCAATTACTATTAGTTTAGCCAACGTCGAGGGGACTCAAAGTGGTGGCGAGCAAGTTCCTGATTTTAGGTAAATTTCCTAGTAACGGGGGCTCGGCCTGCTCAGGGTCAGCCAAGTCCACCCAGAGCTTGAGACTGAGCCCGGGCTTTGGGTGCCTTGGACGGGTCTGGCGAGAGCTTCGATCACAGCTTCTGTCGCTGCTGGGGACAAGAGCCAGTGCAGCCCTAAATGGCCACGTGTGTGCCCGTTGCAGGGCTGGAGTCAGGGCCAGGTTGGTACCCCTGTACCCTGGGGATGGGATCCGTGCTGGCCCTGCGGTCCTTCAGGTGGGGAGGCAGGCCCTGGCCTGGGACAGTGCCCTCCCCTCCCGGGAACATGCAGCCCCCCCTGGTTGGCAGAGGCTGCTCCATCTGCAGCGTTCGGTGAGGCGACAGAGGCCAAATAAGTCCTTGCGGGGAGCGGGGTGGGCAGAGCTTTGGCCTGATCCCTGCCACAGGCTGGCTGGAGGTCCCTTGCCTAAGAGAACTGAGGGTCACACCCCCTGGGCCAGAGGCCTGGCTGCAGAGGAGGTGCAGGGATTTCCTTCCCCGGGCTGCTTGGGGCCTGGAGACTTTGCACCTCTGTGCAGGAGACCAACAGGGGCTGGGACTCGGGCGCTCCCAGCCTGCTTCCCTGGTCTTGGAGCAGTGTCTCCATCTGGTGTGGCAACTGTCCCAGTTTGCCCGGGACCTTTGGTGCTAAACTGGGGGCTTTCCCCTTTTCCCCCAAGTTCTGCAACACGCTTAGAAGCAGCTACTTACTCGCCTCCCACACTTGACTACAGATGTCCCTGTAGGTGACAATTTCAGTATTTTGCCACTATTTGCCTGTCCTGTGGGCAAGGAGCACCCAGGACCTCATTAAGGAGGGTGTGAATGCCCTGCAGGTCGGAGCAGAGAACCTATTCCAGACACCCAGAGATGATTCAGAGAGCCTGTGCCTGGGGTCCTGCCCCAGGACCGGCCCTGGGTCTGTCCAGGTGCAGTCAGGGAGCGCAGCGAGGGCTGTGGATGTGGGGTTGGCACAGGACTTCCGCCCACAGGGCGGGGCAACTGCAGGCTTTACAGAAGGCCGGGGTTGGTGGGGTCACCATGTACTAACCAGGCCTGACCCTGCTTAGCGTCCGAGATCAGCCAAGACCGGGCGCAATCAGGGTGGTACCGCCGTAGACAAGGAAGAAAAGGTGGTGCAGAGCTGGGGAGAGTGAGGGCACCCTGGGGCCCACATCTGAGAACAAAAGGACGTCACCGCTCTTGTGCCCGAGGTGGCCTTGGTGGGGGCAAGTGGAAAATGACTTTTTCCCGCCCAGTTCTAACCCAAGCTGGTTTCCAGACCCAGAGCCCACCCAGGGAAGGGGGACCAGGGTCCCGCAGCAGTTTCTGCAAGGAGAGCACGGGGTGACTGGCAGACCCGTCCCCTGGATCACCTGCGGACCCCCGTGGGCCCTGGGCGAGTCTCTCTGCAGGAGAGCGGTGGGAGGGGTGCAGCTCTGCTGTGGGGGCTCCTCTCGCGGGTAGTTTTTAAAATAGCAAATGGGCCATGAGCACGGGCACCCACGCCGCCTCCCCACGCCGCCTCCCCACGGCTGAAGGACCTGCCACCCCTTCTGAAGGCCCTGGCAGCCTCCTGGTGGGGGTGACACAGTCTTAAGAATGTATCGGGGTGTTGACAGCCTGCTCTCTGGTCCCCCAAGTAAAAGGAGTTTGGAAATAAGATGCCTTCCCCCGATTGTCTGACCCTGTCACCCTGGACACTTATGGCAGACCGTGTCCTGCAGTCCCAGGAGTCCCCATCATGTGCTCTGTGACATGGGAAGGATGACTCGCCTGTTCACCTCTGGCGTCATGTGTCTGCTCCTTTCCTGTGCGGCCTCGGTGACATAGGAACGAAGGTCAGTGTATGGCAGGCCCCTCCCGAGGCCTCCCCAGGGCCTGCCTGGGTGCTGATGCCTCAGCCAGGTGCGCAGAGGCCACCCTGGCCGGCGGCACTGCGGGTCCCTACCCCTCCCGGGGGGCAGGGGGGCGCCCTCCACACCATGACGGGGGTCCGGGCAGACGGGAGCGAGGGCTGGACAGAGCACCTGGACAGTGCAGCTGAGTCCTGATTGGTCAGTAAGGCTGAGTTCTGATTGGTCAGTGTGGCTGCGTCCTGATTGGTCAATGCAGTTGAGTCTGATTGGTCAGTGCTGCTGAGTCCTGATAGGTCAGTGCAGTTGTGTCCTGATTGGTCAGTGCGACTGAATTCTGATTGGTCAGTGCAGCTGAGTCCTGATTGGTCAGTGCAGTTGTGTCCTGATTGGTCAGTGTGACTGAATTCTGATTGGTCAGTGCAGTTGTGTCCTGATTGGACAGTGAGGCTGAGTTCTGGTTGGTCAGTGCAGCTGAGTCCTGATTGGTCAGTACAGTTGTGTCCTGATTGGTCAGTGATGCTGAGTTCTGATTGGTCAGTGCAGGTGAGTCCTGATTGGTCAGTAAGGCTGAGTTCTGATTGGTCAGTGCTGCTGCGTCCTGATTGGTCAATACGGTTGAGTCTGATTGGTCAGTGCAGCTGAGTTCTGATTGGTCAGTGTTGCTGCGTCCTGATTGGTCAATACGGTTGAGTCTGATTGGTCAGTGCAGCTGAGTTCTGATTGGTCAGTGGAGCTGAGTCCTGATTGGTCAGTGCAGTTGTGTCCTGATTGGTCAGTGAGGCTGAGTTCTGATTGGTCAGTGCAGGGGAGTCCTGATTGGTCAGTGTGGCTGAGTACTGATTGGTCAGTGCTGCTGCGTCCTGATTGGTCAACACGGTTGAGTCTGATTGGTCTGTGCAGCTGAGTCCTGATTGGTCCGTGGGGTTGTGTCCTGATTGGTCAGTCTGGCTGAGTTCTGATTGGTCAGTGCAGCTGGGGAAACATACTGTCCCAGCCAGGCAGGGACCTGACCAGAGCCACGGCCGTGTCCTGCCATCCTGTCCCTTCTCTCCCGGGGCAGGGCCTGCCCCAAGGCTCAGACCCCGGGTCCGAGATGTGGGTGACCCTGAGGTCTGCTGAGGGACTTGGGAAGCCTCGCTCTGCAGAGGGAAACCTTCATCCTTTGTCGAGAGAAGAGAAGATTCTACCTGTTGGGCTGGCCTGAACCGCACAGGTGTGTGTGCTGAGTCATAGCGGGGAGGGGGCTGCTCCTGCCGTTGCGAGGTTGGCTCAGATGGAGACGCCGTGCCAGCCCGACGGGGCCCACCCTGCTTACGGGGCACTGGGGGAGACACCGGGTTGCATCCCTCACCGGGCGTGCACTGGGCAGACGGGCTGGAGACGGTGCCCAGGAAGGAGCCTACGTCCCCGCCCTCTGACCAGCCAGTGCAGTGTGGCAGCAGCTGCCCTCATCCTGGGGTAGGTTTGGGAATCTGCCCTGAGCCACGGACCTAGCGGGGTGGGGGCTGGGCAGACGGCAGCGCACCCGTCTGCACCCGGCCAGGCGCTGGGGTGGGGCCTGGCGCGCGCTGGGCCTGGGAGCAGCACCTGGTGCCCGGCAGGGGCCACCACACCCGCCTCCTCTGCCTTGCACGGCCCGCCAGGCCACAGGGCCACCTGAAGCCTTAAACGCGGAGGAGGGAAAGGCCCCGCCTCCCACTTTCCGGCGCTGCCTGGGCTTTCCCAGGTGGGGCCGGCGCCCCCAGCTGCACGGCCGGCTCTGGGACCCTCTGCCCGCGGCCCGGGGCGGGGCAGCCTTGGCAGGAGCTCCCGAGAGCCCGCACCCCTTCCAGGGGGCCGTGGGGCCCAGCGCACCCCCAGCCCTGGCAGGGAAATGCCGCGGGGCTGAAGGCTCCGCTCCCGGTGACCCCTCAGGCCTTCTCCCCATGTTTCGCCCGAGGCCCGCCTCCCGCCCCATCCTCCACCTGCCCGTCCACCCCCCAGCCCTCCCATCCCCCACCTGCCCCGCCACACGCCAGACCCCCGCCTCCCCGGCGCCCCCTTCCCCGCCCCTCTCCGTCCTCTCCCCATCCCGGTCCTCCCGCCCCGCCCCGCCCTCGCCCTCTGTCCGGCTGCACCCCCGTGTGGCCGCGGGGGGACGAGCGGAGCCGCGGCGCGGGGCTGGGGGGTGGGCGCGGACGGGAGGGGCGGGGCCGGGGCGGACAGGGGAGAGGAGTGGGGTCGGGGTCGGGGCCGGGGCACCCCGCGGTCCCGGGCGGGCCAAGCCTGACACTCCCCGCCAACAGCATCGTGACGGTCGTTGTCATGAGTCGCTGAAGGTGGCTGGCGGAAACAGATCGTGCAGCGCGTGCTCGTGGTCCGCGGGGACAGCGCTAACACGCACTAGCTATTCTGGGCGTCCTCGTGGGGAAACTGAGACACACAAAGCAGTGAAAAGGCCAAAGCGGGCCTGGGACTCAAACCCTGGACAGCACAAACCAGAGCTGGGCCTGAGCCCTCACCCAGCCCTCGCCAGACCCTCGTCTGGCCGGAATGTCAGCTTAGACCCACCTAAATGTGACACAGCAGTAACTACTCTTGACGACTGAACTGACAGACGCTTTGAATGTCAAAGTCTCAGGTGAGAGTAAAGGCAGACACGTTTTTCAATGCAATTACTATTAGTTTAGCCAACGTCGAGGGGACTCAAAGTGGTGGTGAGCAAGTTCCTGATTTTAGGTAAATTTCCTAGTAACGGGGGCTCGGCCTGCTCAGGGTCAGCCAAGTCCACCCAGAGCTTGAGACTGAGCCCGGGCTTTGGGTGCCTTGGACGGGTCTGGCGAGAGCTTCGATCACAGCTTCTGTCGCTGCTGGGGACAAGAGCCAGTGCAGCCCTAAATGGCCACGTGTGTGCCCGTTGCAGGGCTGGAGTCAGGGCCAGGTTGGTACCCCTGTACCCTGGGGATGGGATCCGTGCTGGCCCTGCGGTCCTTCAGGTGGGGAGGCAGGCCCTGGCCTGGGACAGTGCCCTCCCCTCCCGGGAACATGCAGCCCCCCCTGGTTGGCATAGGCTGCTCCATCTGCAGCGTTCGGTGAGGCGACAGAGGCCAAATAAGTCCTTGCGGGGAGCGGGGTGGGCAGAGCTTTGGCCTGATCCCTGCCACAGGCTGGCTGGAGGTCCCTTGCCTAAGAGAACTGAGGGTCACACCCCCTGGGCCAGAGGCCTGGCTGCAGAGGAGGTGCAGGGATTTCCTTCCCCGGGCTGCTTGGGGCCCGGAGACTTTGCACCTCTGTGCAGGAGACCAACAGGGGCTGGGACTCGGGCGCTCCCAGCCTGCTTCCCTGGTCTTGGAGGAGTGTCTCCAACTGGTGTGGCAACTGTCCCAGTTTGCCCGGGACCTTTGGTGCTAAACTGGGGGCTTTCCCCTTTTCCCCCAAGTTCTGCAACACGCTTAGAAGCAGCTACTTACTCGCCTCCCACACTTGACTACAGATGTCCCTGTAGGTGACAATTTCAGTATTTTGCCACTATTTGCCTGTCCTGTGGGCAAGGAGCACCCAGGACCTCGTTAAGGAGGGTGTGAATGCCCTGCAGGTCGGAGCAGAGAACCTATTCCAGACACCCAGAGATGATTCAGAGAGCCTGTGCCTGGGGTCCTGCCCCAGGACCGGCCCTGGGTCTGTCCAGGTGCAGTCAGGGAGCGCAGCGAGGGCTGTGGATGTGGGGTTGGCACAGGACTTCCGCCCACAGGGCGGGGCAACTGCAGGCTTTACAGAAGGCCGGGGTTGGTGGGGTCACCATGTACTAACCAGGCCTGACCCTGCTTAGCGTCCGAGATCAGCCAAGACCGGGCGCAATCAGGGTGGTACCGCCGTAGACAAGGAAGAAAAGGTGGTGCAGAGCTGGGGAGAGTGAGGGCACCCTGGGGCCCACATCTGAGAACAAAAGGACGTCACCGCTCTTGTGCCCGAGGTGGCCTTGGTGGGGGCAAGTGGAAAATGACTTTTTCCCGCCCAGTTCTAACCCAAGCTGGTTTCCAGACCCAGAGCCCACCCAGGGAAGGGGGACCAGGGTCCCGCAGCAGTTTCTGCAAGGAGAGCGCGGGGTGACTGGCAGACCCGGCCCCTGGATCACCTGCGGACCCCCGTGGGCCCTGGGCGAGTCTCTCTGCAGGAGAGCGGTGGGAGGGGTGCAGCTCTGCTGTGGGGGCTCCTCTCGCGGGTAGTTTTTAAAATAGCAAATGGGCCATGAGACGGGCACCCACGCCGCCTCCCCACGCCGCCTCCCCACGGCTGAAGGACCTGCCACCCCTTCTGAAGGCCCTGGCAGCCTCCTGGTGGGGGTGACACAGTCTTAAGAATGTATCGGGGTGTTGACAGCCTGCTCTCTGGTCCCCCAAGTAAAAGGAGTTTGGAAATAAGATGCCTTCCCCCGATTGTCTGACCCTGTCACCCTGGACACTTATGGCAGACCGTGTCCTGCAGTCCCAGGAGTCCCCATCATGTGCTCTGTGACATGGGAAGGATGACTCGCCTGTTCACCTCTGGCGTCATGTGTCTGCTCCTTTCCTGTGCGGCCTCGGTGACATAGGAACGAAGGTCAGGGTATGGCAGGCCCCTCCCGAGGCCTCCCCAGGGCCCGCCTGGGTGCTGATGCCTCAGCCAGGTGCGCAGAGGCCACCCTGGCCGGCGGCACTGCGGGTCCCTTCCCCTCCCGGGGGGCAGGGGGGCGCCCTCCACACCATGACGGGGGTCCGGGCAGACGGGAGCGAGGGCTGGACAGAGCACCTGGACAGTGCAGCTGAGTCCTGATTGGTCAGTGCAGTTGTGTCCTGATTAGTCAGTGTGGCTGAGTTCTGATTGGTCAGTGCAGGTGAGTCCTGATTGGCCAGTGCAGCTGAGTCCTGATTGGTCATTGTGACTGAATTCTGATTGGTGAGTGCAGCTGAGTCCTGATTGGTCAGTGCAGTTGTTTCCTGATTGGTCAGTGAGGCTGAGTTCTGATTGGTCAGTGCAGGCGAGTCCTGATTGGTCAGTAAGGCTGAGTTCTGATTGGTCAGTGTGGCTGCATCCTGATTGGTCAATGCAGTTGAGTCTGATTGGTCAGTGCTGCTGAGTCCTGATAGGTCAGTGCAGTTGTGTCCTGATTGGTCAGTGCGACTGAATTCTGATTGGTCAGTGCAGCTGAATCCTGATTGGTCAGTGCAGTTGTGTCCTGATTGGTCAGTGTGACTGAATTCTGATTGGTCAGTGCAGTTGTGTCCTGATTGGACAGTGAGGCTGAGTTCTGATTGGTCAGTGCAGCTGAGTCCTGATTGGTCAGTACAGTTGTGTCCTGATTGGTGAGTGATGCTGAGTTCTGATTGGTCAGTGCAGGTGAGTCCTGATTGGTCAGTAAGGCTGAGTTCTGATTGGTCAGTGCTGCTGCGTCCTGATTGGTCAATACGGTTGAGTCTGATTGGTCAGTGCAGCTGAGTTCTGATTGGTCAGTGCAGCTGAGTCCTGATTGGTCAGTGCAGTTGTGTCCTGATTGGTCAGTGAGGCTGAGTTCTGATTGGTCAGTGCAGGGGAGTCCTGATTGGTCAGTGTGGCTGAGTACTGATTGGTCAGTGCTGCTGCGTCCTGATTGGTCAACACGGTTGAGTCTGATTGGTCTGTGCAGCTGAGTCCTGATTGGTCCGTGGGGTTGTGTCCTGATTGGTCAGTGTGGCTGAGTTCTGATTGGTCAGTGCAGCTGGGGAAACATACTGTCCCAGCCAGGCAGGGACCTGACCAGAGCCACGGCCGTGTCCTGCCATCCTGTCCCTTCTCTCCCGGGGCAGGGCCTGCCCCAAGGCTCAGACCCCGGGTCCGAGATGTGGGTGACCCTGAGGTCTGCTGAGGGACTTGGGAAGCCTCGCTCTGCAGAGGGAAACCTTCATCCTTTGTCGAGAGAAGGGAAGATTCTACCTGTTGGGCTGGCCTGAACCGCACAGGTGTGTGTGCTGAGTCATAGCGGGGAGGGGGCTGCTCCTGCCGTTGCGGGGTTGGCTCAGATGGAGACGCCGTGCCAGCCCGACGGGGCCCACCCTGCTTACGGGGCACTGGGGGAGACACCGGGTTGCATCCCTCACCGGGCGTGCACTGGGCAGACGGGCTGGAGACGGTGCCCAGGAAGGAGCCTACGTCCCCGCCCTCTGACCAGCCAGTGCAGTGTGGCAGCAGCTGCCCTCATCCTGGGGTAGGTTTGGGAATCTGCCCTGAGCCACGGACCTAGCGGGGTGGGGGCTGGGCAGACAGCAGCGCACCCGTCTGCACCCGGCCAGGCGCTGGGGTGGGGCCTGGCGCGCGCTGGGCCTGGGAGGAGCACCTGGTGCCCGGCAGGGGCCACCACACCCACCTCCTCCGCCTTGCACGGCCCGCCAGGCCACAGGGCCACCTGAAGCCTTAAACGCGGAGGAGGGAAAGGCCCCGCCTCCCACTTTCCGGCGCTGCCTGGGCTTTCCCAGGTGGGGCTGGCGCCCCCAGCTGCACGGCCGGCTCTGGGACCCTCTGCCCGCGGCCCGGGGCGGGGCAGCCTTGGCAGGAGCTCCCGAGAGCCCGCACCCCTTCCAGGGGGCCGTGGGGCCCAGCGCACCCCCAGCCCTGGCAGGGAAATGCCGCGGGGCTGAAGGCTCCGCTCCCGGTGACCCCTCAGGCCTTCTCCCCATGTTTCGCCCGAGGCCCGCCTCCCGCCCCATCCTCCACCTGCCCGTCCACCCCCCAGCCCTCCCATCCCCCACCTGCCCCGCCACACGCCAGACCCCCGCCTCCCCGGCGCCCCCTTCCCCGCCCCTCTCCCTCCTCTCCCCATCCCGGTCCTCCCGCCCCGCCTCGCCCTCGCCCGCTGTCCGGCTGCGCCCCCGTGTGGCCGCGGGGGGACGAGCGGAGCCGCGGCGCGGGGCTGGGGGGTGGGCGCGGACGGGAGGGACGGGGCCGGGGCGGACAGGGGAGAGGAGTGGGGTCGGGGTCGGGGCCGGGGCACCCCGCGGTCCCGGGCGGGCCAAGCCTGACACTCCCCGCCAACAGCATCGTGACGGTCGTTGTCATGAGTCGCTGAAGGTGGCTGGCGGAAACAGATCGTGCAGCGCGTGCTCGTGGTCCGCGGGGACAGCGCTAACACGCACTAGCTATTCTGGGCGTCCTCGTGGGGAAACTGAGACACACAAAGCAGTGAAAAGGCCAAAGCGGGCCTGGGACTCAAACCCTGGACAGCACAAACCAGAGCTGGGCCTGAGCCCTCACCCAGCCCTCGCCAGACCCTCGTCTGGCCGGAATGTCAGCTGAGACCCACCTAAATGTGACACAGCAGTAACTACTCTTGACGACTGAACTGACAGACGCTTTGAATGTCAAAGTCTCAGGTAAGAGTATAAAGGCAGACACGTTTTTAAATGCAATTACTATTAGTTTAGCCAACGTCGAGGGGACTCAAAGTGGTGAGCAAGTTCCTGATTTTAGGTGAGTTTCCTAGTGACGGGGGCTCGGCCTGCTCAGGGTCAGCCAAGTCCACCCAGAGCTTGAGACTGAGCCCGGGCTTTGGGTGCCTTGGACGGGTCTGGCGAGGGCTTCGATCACAGCTTCTGCCGCTGCTGGGGACAAGAGCCAGTGCAGCCCTAAATGCCCACGTGTGTGCCCGTTGCAGGGCTGGAGTCAGGGCCAGGCTGGTACCCCTGTACCCTGGGGATGGGATCCGTGCTGGCCCTGTGGTCGGTCCTTCAGGTGGGGAGGCAGGCACTGGCCTGGGACAGTGCCCTCCCCTCCCGGGAACATGCAACCCTCCCTGGTTGGCAGAGGCTGCTCCATCTGCAGCGTTCGGTGAGGCGACAGAGGCCAAATAAGTCCTTGTGGGGAGCGGGGTGGGCAGAGCTTTGGCCTGATCCCTGCCACAGGCTGGCTGGAGGTCCCTTGCCTAAGAGAACTGAGGGTCACACCCCCTGGGCCAGAGGCCTGGCTGCAGAGGAGGTGCAGGGATTTCCTTCCCCGGGCTGCTTGGGGCCCGGAGACTTTGCACCTCTGTGCAGGAGACCAACAGGGGCTGGGACTCGGGCGCTCCCAGCCTGCTTCCCTGGTCTTGGAGCAGTGTCTCCATCTGGTGTGGCAACTGTCCCAGTTTGCCCGGGACCTTTGGTGCTAAACTGGGGGCTTTCCCCTTTTCCCCCAAGTTCTGCAACACGCTTAGAAGCAGCTACTTACTCGCCTCCCACACTTGACTACAGATGTCCCTGTAGGTGACAATTTTAGTATTTTGCCACTATTTGCCAGTCCTGTGGGCAAGGAGCACCCAGGACCTCGGGAAGCAGGGTGTGAATGCCCTGCGCGTCGGAGCAGAGAACCTATTCCAGACACCCAGAGGTGATTCAGAGAGCCTGTGCCTGGGGTCCTGCCCCAGGACCGGCCCTGGGTCTGTCCAGGTGCAGTCAGGGAGCGCAGCGAGGTCTGTGGATGTGGGGTTGGCACAGGACTTCCGCCCACAGGGCGGGGCAACTGCAGGCTTTACAGAAGGCCGGGGTTGGTGGGATCACCATGTACTAACCAGGCCTGACCCTGCTTAGCGTCCGAGCTCAGCCAAGACCGGGCGCAATCAGGGTGGTACCGCCGTAGACAAGGAAGAAAAGGTGGTGCAGAGCTGGGGAGAGTGAGGGCACCCTGGGGCCCACATCTGAGAACAAAAGGACGTCACCGCTCTTGTGTCCGAGGTGGCCTTGGTGGGGGCAAGTGGAAAATGACTTTTTCCCGCCCAGTTCTAACCCAAGCTGGTTTCCAGACCCAGAGCCCACCCAGGGAAGGGGGACCAGGGTCCCGCAGCAGTTTCTGCAAGGAGAGCGCGGGGTGACTGGCAGACCCGGCCCCTGGCTCACCTGCGGACCCCCGTGGGCCCTGGGCGAGTCTCTCTGCAGGAGAGCGGTGGGAGGGGTGCAGCTCTGCTGTGGGGGCTCCTCTCGCGGGTAGTTTTTAAAATAGCAAATGGGCCATGAGCACGGGCACCCACGCCGCCTCCCCACGCCGCCTCCCCACGGCTGAAGGACCTGCCACCCCTTCTGAAGGCCCTGGCAGCCTCCTGGTGGGGGTGACACAGTCTTAAGAATGTATCGGGGTGTTGACAGCCTGCTCTCTGGTCCCCCAAGTAAAAGGAGTTTGGAAATAAGATGCCTTCCCCCGATTGTCTGACCCTGTCACCCTGGACACTTATGGCAGACCGTGTCCTGCAGTCCCAGGAGTCCCCATCATGTGCTCTGTGACATTGGAAGGATGACTCGCCTGTTCACCTCTGGCGTCATGTGTCTGCTCCTTTCCTGTGCGGCCTCGGTGACATAGGAACGAAGGTCAGGGTATGGCAGGCCCCTCCCGAGGCCTCCCCAGGGCCCGCCTGGGTGCTGATGCTTCAGCCAGGTGCGCAGAGGCCACCCTGGCCGGCGGCACTGCGGGTCCCTTCCCCTCCCGGGTGGCAGGGGGGCGCCCTCCACACCATGATGGGGGTCCGGGCAGATGGGAGCAAGGGCTGGACAGAGCACCTGGACAGTGCAGCTGAGTCCTGATTGGTCAGTGCAGTTGTGTCCTGATTAGTCAGTGCGGCTGAGTTCTGATTGGTCAGTGCAGGTGAGTCCTGATTGGCCAGTGCGGCTCAGTCCTGATTGGTCATTGTGACTGAATTCTGATTGGTGAGTGCAGCTGAGTCCTGATTGGTCAGTGCAGTTGTTTCCTGATTGGTCAGTGAGGCTGAGTTCTGATTGGTCAGTGCAGGCGAGTCCTGATTGGTCAGTAAGGCTGAGTTCTGATTGGTCAGTGTGGCTGCGTCCTGATTGGTCAATGCAGTTGAGTCTGATTGGTCAGTGGAGCTGAGTCCTGATAGGTCAGTGCAGTTGTGTCCTGATTGGTCAGTGCGACTGAATTCTGATTGGTCAGTGCAGCTGAGTCCTGATTGGTCAGTGCAGTTGTGTCCTGATTGGTCAGTGTGACTGAATTCTGATTGGTCAGTGCAGTTGTGTCCTGATTGGACAGTGAGGCTGAGTTCTGATTGGTCAGTGCAGCTGAGTCCTGATTGGTCAGTACAGTTGTGTCCTGATTGGTCAGTGATGCTCAGTTCTGATTGGTCAGTGCAGGTGAGTCCTGATTGGTTAGTAAGGCTGAGTTCTGATTGGTCAGTGCTGCTGCGTCCTGATTGGTCAATATGGTTGAGTCTGATTGGACAGTGCAGCTGAGTTCTGATTGGTCAGTGGAGCTGAGTCCTGATTGGTCAGTGCAGTTGTGTCCTGATTGGTCAGTGAGGCTGAGTTCTGATTGGTCAATGCAGGGGAGTCCTGATTGGTCAGTGTGGCTGAGTACTGATTGGTCAGTGCTGCTGCGTCCTGATTGGTCAACACGGTTGAGTCTGATTGGTCTGTGCAGCTGAGTCCTGATTGGTCCGTGGGGTTGTGTCCTGATTGGTCAGTGTGGCTGAGTTCTGATTGGTCAGTGCAGCTGGGGAAACATACTGTCCCAGCCAGGCAGGGACCTGACCAGAGCCACGGCCGTGTCCTGCCATCCTGTCCCTTCTCTCCCGGGGCAGGGCCTGCCCCAAGGCTCAGACCCCGGGTCCGAGATGTGGGTGACCCTGAGGTCTGCTGAGGGACTTGGGAAGCCTCGCTCTGCAGAGGGAAACCTTCATCCTTTGTCGAGAGAAGGGAAGATTCTACCTGTTGGGCTGGCCTGAACCGCACAGGTGTGTGTGCTGAGTCATAGCGGGGAGGGGGCTGCTCCTGCCGTTGCGGGGTTGGCTCAGATGGAGACGCCGTGCCAGCCCGACGGGGCCCACCCTGCTTACGGGGCACTGGGGGAGACACCGGGTTGCATCCCTCACCGGGCGTGCACTGGGCAGACGGGCTGGAGACGGTGCCCAGGAAGGAGCCTACGTCCCCGCCCTCTGACCAGCCAGTGCAGTGTGGCAGCAGCTGCCCTCATCCTGGGGTAGGTTTGGGAATCTGCCCTGAGCCACGGACCTAGCGGGGTGGGGGCTGGGCAGACAGCAGCGCACCCGTCTGCACCCGGCCAGGCGCTGGGGTGGGGCCTGGCGCGCGCTGGGCCTGGGAGGAGCACCTGGTGCCCGGCAGGGGCCACCACACCCACCTCCTCCGCCTTGCACGGCCCGCCAGGCCACAGGGCCACCTGAAGCCTTAAACGCGGAGGAGGGAAAGGCCCCGCCTCCCACTTTCCGGCGCTGCCTGGGCTTTCCCAGGTGGGCCCGGCGCCCCCAGCTGCACGGCCGGCTCTGGGACCCTCTGCCCGCGGCCCGGGGCGGGGCAGCCTTGGCAGGAGCTCCCGAGAGCCCGCACCCCTTCCAGGGGGCCGTGGGGCCCAGCGCACCCCCAGCCCTGGCAGGGAAATGCCGCGGGGCTGAAGGCTCCGCTCCCGGTGACCCCTCAGGCCTTCTCCCCATGTTTCGCCCGAGGCCCGCCTCCCGCCCCATCCTCCACCTGCCCGTCCACCCCCCAGCCCTCCCATCCCCCACCTGCCCCGCCACACGCCAGACCCCCGCCTCCCCGGCGCCCCCTTCCCCGCCCCTCTCCCTCCTCTCCCCATCCCGGTCCTCCCGCCCCGCCCCGCCCTCGCCCGCTGTCCGGCTGCGCCCCCGTGTGGCCGCGGGGGGACGAGCGGAGCCGCGGCGCGGGGCTGGGGGGTGGGCGCGGACGGGAGGGGCGGGGCCGGGGCGGACAGGGGAGAGGAGTGGGGTCGGGGTCGGGGCCGGGGCACCCCGCGGTCCCGGGCGGGCCAAGCCTGACACTCCCCGCCAACAGCATCGTGAGGGTCGTTGTCATGAGTCGCTGAAGGTGGCTGGCGGAAACAGATCGTGCAGCGCGTGCTCGTGGTCCGCGGGGACAGCGCTAACACGCACTAGCTATTCTGGGCGTCCTCGTGGGGAAACTGAGACACACAAAGCAGTGAAAAGGCCAAAGCGGGCCTGGGACTCAAACCCTGGACAGCACAAACCAGAGCTGGGCCTGAGCCCTCACCCAGCCCTCGCCAGACCCTCGTCTGGCCGGAATGTCAGCTGAGACCCACCTAAATGTGACACAGCAGTAACTACTCTTGACGACTGAACTGACAGACGCTTTGAATGTCAAAGTCTCAGGTAAGAGTATAAAGGCAGACACGTTTTTAAATGCAATTACTATTAGTTTAGCCAACGTCGAGGGGACTCAAAGTGGTGAGCAAGTTCCTGATTTTAGGTGAGTTTCCTAGTGACGGGGGCTCGGCCTGCTCAGGGTCAGCCAAGTCCACCCAGAGCTTGAGACTGAGCCCGGGCTTTGGGTGCCTTGGACGGGTCTGGCGAGGGCTTCGATCACAGCTTCTGCCGCTGCTGGGGACAAGAGCCAGTGCAGCCCTAAATGCCCACGTGTGTGCCCGTTGCAGGGCTGGAGTCAGGGCCAGGCTGGTACCCCTGTACCCTGGGGATGGGATCCGTGCTGGCCCTGTGGTCGGTCCTTCAGGTGGGGAGGCAGGCACTGGCCTGGGACAGTGCCCTCCCCTCCCGGGAACATGCAACCCTCCCTGGTTGGCAGAGGCTGCTCCATCTGCAGCGTTCGGTGAGGCGACAGAGGCCAAATAAGTCCTTGTGGGGAGCGGGGTGGGCAGAGCTTTGGCCTGATCCCTGCCACAGGCTGGCTGGAGGTCCCTTGCCTAAGAGAACTGAGGGTCACACCCCCTGGGCCAGAGGCCTGGCTGCAGAGGAGGTGCAGGGATTTCCTTCCCCGGGCTGCTTGGGGCCCGGAGACTTTGCACCTCTGTGCAGGAGACCAACAGGGGCTGGGACTCGGGCGCTCCCAGCCTGCTTCCCTGGTCTTGGAGCAGTGTCTCCATCTGGTGTGGCAACTGTCCCAGTTTGCCCGGGACCTTTGGTGCTAAACTGGGGGCTTTCCCCTTTTCCCCCAAGTTCTGCAACACGCTTAGAAGCAGCTACTTACTCGCCTCCCACACTTGACTACAGATGTCCCTGTAGGTGACAATTTTAGTATTTTGCCACTATTTGCCAGTCCTGTGGGCAAGGAGCACCCAGGACCTCGGGAAGCAGGGTGTGAATGCCCTGCGCGTCGGAGCAGAGAACCTATTCCAGACACCCAGAGGTGATTCAGAGAGCCTGTGCCTGGGGTCCTGCCCCAGGACCGGCCCTGGGTCTGTCCAGGTGCAGTCAGGGAGCGCAGCGAGGTCTGTGGATGTGGGGTTGGCACAGGACTTCCGCCCACAGGGCGGGGCAACTGCAGGCTTTACAGAAGGCCGGGGTTGGTGGGGTCACCATGTACTAACCAGGCCTGACCCTGCTTAGCGTCCGAGATCAGCCAAGACCGGGCGCAATCAGGGTGGTACCGCCGTAGACAAGGAAGAAAAGGTGGTGCAGAGCTGGGGAGAGTGAGGGCACCCTGGGGCCCACATCTGAGAACAAAAGGACGTCACCGCTCTTGTGTCCGAGGTGGCCTTGGTGGGGGCAAGTGGAAAATGACTTTTTCCCGCCCAGTTCTAACCCAAGCTGGTTTCCAGACCCAGAGCCCACCCAGGGAAGGGGGACCAGGGTCCCGCAGCAGTTTCTGCAAGGAGAGCGCGGGGTGACTGGCAGACCCGGCCCCTGGCTCACCTGCGGACCCCCGTGGGCCCTGGGCGAGTCTCTCTGCAGGAGAGCGGTGGGAGGGGTGCAGCTCTGCTGTGGGGGCTCCTCTCGCGGGTAGTTTTTAAAATAGCAAATGGGCCATGAGCACGGGCACCCACGCCGCCTCCCCACGCCGCCTCCCCACGGCTGAAGGACCTGCCACCCCTTCTGAAGGCCCTGGCAGCCTCCTGGTGGGGGTGACACAGTCTTAAGAATGTATCGGGGTGTTGACAGCCTGCTC